>NC_137050.1:14747455-14937455 GCF_032717465.1 Coenobita brevimanus | reverse complement strand
AATAACCTCAGAGTTGCGCGCCGCGACTATAGGAAAATATACCAGCAGAGTTTAGTGCCTGACTGAGACAGACAGACACTTATGAAGCAAGGCAAACAGACAGGCAGACAGAAGGAAAAGCAAAAGGATGGAAAAAATGTGAGAAGGATAGCACAACCAAAAGTAACGGGGAAAAGTGAAGAGCGACCCAGCATGGTACAAATTCAGTATGCCTGGCTCGCACCACCCCAGGTGAATTGTACCAGTTTTTGTGTGCATGGACGGAATCGGTGCTGAATGGTCGGTCAGAAATCCATAGTTTTGTCATTTTGAGTCAATTTATGCTCCTGAATATCTTTGGAAAAAAACGTAAAGTCTGGGGCCCTGCACACCATGTACCCATGATATATCGGAAGCGCGAAATATGAAATAACTAGTATTGGTGAAAATTATGAGGGAAGAAAATGTTTATGTAATGTTTTGACATTCAGTTTCAGAGGACATTTGAATCCTGAGTAATAGGTCAAGAGGTCATATATATATATATATATATATATATATATATATATATATATATATATATATATATATATATATATATATATCCTTTCCTTCTTTCTTTGTCTTTTTGTTCATTTTTATTACTACTGCCATATTATTAAGCGTCGGAGAGACCACTTCGTAGTGCGTGAGTCAGAAACAGACAGTAATGAAAGGGACGACATGGTGCTGAAATTATTGACGGAGATAATTTTGAATCTTTTTTGGAGGAGAGACCTTCCCTGATGAAATTCGCATGTTGAGAGCAGCAGTAATAAACTATGATGAAAGTTGTTGTGATCGGGTTGAGTAATTGTGCAGAGAGGATTAATGAAGAAGTTCTTTAGTTCAGAAATAATGGAAAAACATCCAGTCATCAAATATTTCAAAGTAATGAAAAGGAGACGTTGACTCTTGGTATAATGGCATTTTATTTTACCCTGTTGTTATCATCTGATTATTTTTTTATCTATTTAGGAACGATTTCTAATCATGAAAGTGTTTACGAGAGCAGTACCTTACTACTTACGCTCGAAAAGTCTCCCCTGAGCTATATAAGAACGTGTGAAAGTAGTGCGATTACTGTGAACATCGTCGCACTGCAGAGGTTAATTAAGGAATCAGCACATCGTTAACAAGGGACGATAAGAGCGTGCTTTTGGAGTGAAGTGTAATGAAAGGGAGAGGAAAGAGTTGTCAGAGAGAGAGAGAGAGAGAGTAAAGACACTAATATGTAAATGAGAATGCGAGACGTACAGTTAAAGCAAACTCTGGACTAGCGAAGAACAACAAAAACCGAACCTCAGTGTGTTACATAGGTGGACAAACAGTGACGGAAAATTGAACATGAAACAGGAATTGAGTATGAGAGTGGGAGAATGTAAGCTCAAGTTGATACAGGGCCAGCGAAAAATAGCAACGGGGTCCAGTGTTAGACAGATAGACCGACATGGATCCCGGCTGATTAAAAAATAGGAGCAGAGGGCGAGAATGAGAGAAGGATAGCTGAACCGAAAATAACAAAGAAATTAAGGGGTAACCAGCTTCGGACAATTTAGTATGCCTGCCTCGCACCACCCCAACGAGTTGTGCCAGTATCTGTGTAAAGTGACGGAATTACTGGTAAATGGCAGACAAAAATATCCAGTTTCTGCCTTTTGGGTCTATGTCGACTTCTAAATATCTGCTTGGTAAAGAAAAAAAAAAAAGTGCAAAGTGTAGGTGGCCGGCACTGTATGCTTCAATACCCACGAAAAATTAGAAGCGTAAAACTTGAAATCATGAAAGATATTTTTAAAAACTTTGAGGCGAAAAGTTATGAAGCTGTTTTTCGAATGTTGAGCCATTGTTTAAGAGGTAGGAAGAAAAGTATTACTCTTAAAAACAATGCCTTTTTTTCTATTTTTTATTTATTTATTTATTAGTCCCCAACCGGCCAAACCGGTCGGGAACTAAAGGTTTACGCGGTTCCTTCATTACTTAAGTCCGCATGTCAGTCCGTCCGCAATTTCGTATCCGCTTGGTAAACTCCACATGCATGGACAGATTTTGATATAACTTCTTACAAGTGTTCCCCATACCATGACGGTTTGTCGCGTACAACAACCAGCCATCAACTCCTAAGGCCAAGGTCACATTTGGGGTTCAAACAAGGTGAGGTGCTGTCATACATACCAGCCATACCTACATTCTTGTCCGCTCTGAGTGTGTTGTCTGGGGAGGTCACTGAATGGCTGTACATATGTGTTGCTATCATACCCACATGGTATATACAGTACATATGTACTGTATGGTTAGCATCCGGAAGGGGACTTGGTATTGCATGGCAATACTTGGCAGGGCCTTGTTGTATTAGTACCATTTTTAGTAAGTTTTGAAGACCAACTCGTAGTGCGTGGGTTAGAAACAAAATATTGTGAATGGCTCGACATGGTACTAAAAGTATTAAGTGACAGTTTCGAATCTTTACAGTTGAAGAGACCTTTCCTGATCTCATTAGTTCTCGTAGAGGTCGAGGGAAGAAAATGTGCAAAGTGGATTAATTAGGGAGGAATTTGATCGGCACGGAAAGAATGGAACGAGTCAATTACAAAATGCTTAAAAGAAATGAAAAAAGATGGTGACCCTTTCACAGCGACGACATTTTATTTTATTTTGTGCTTCATCTCCCCAGACGATTTTACTCAGGGAGGATTTATAGCTTTTAGAGGTTTAGTGAAGGCTGTATCTTATGTCTCCAGTGTAAAAGGCTCCCCTAAGCTGAATAAAACCGTCTGGAAATATTGCGATTACAGTGGATATCATCGTACGTAGATGTTAATTAAGGAATAACGATATCTTTCATTAGGGATGATAGGAAAGTGATCTGGGAATGAAGTGAATGATAGAGAAAGGAAAGGGTTTTCAGCGTGACGAACTAGATAGACAGGGATAGAGAGAGAGAGAGAGAGAGAGAGAGAGAGAATAAAAACGCGAATAGTTAAATGAAAGTGCGAGACGTACAGTTAAAGCAAACTCTGGACTATCAAAGAATAACAAAACTTGAGCATCAGCCTGATACACAGTGAAACAGACACAGACAGACAAGGAAAAAAAAACCACACACAGGCATAGGTGTGAGAGTGTGGGAATGAGGATTAATGCGAATACTCGAGAAGGGAAAAATAATAGTGGAATCTAGTGGCAGAGAGACACGGAGGATGATTAAAAAAAAAAAAACGGAATAGAAGGCGAGAGAGAAAGATACGCGAACGAAAAAATAACTGAGAAATTAAGGGCAAACCAGCATCGGACACATTCAGTATGCCTGTCTCGCACCACACCAAGTGAATTGTATTGTACCAGTTTCTGTGTAAATTGAGGGAATTGCTGGTAAATGGCGGGACAAAAATCCCCAGTTGGTGCAGTTTGGGTCAATTTCGACTTCTGAATATCTACCAGGGAAAAAACAAACAAACAAACAAAAAAGGCTCGGAGCTCGTCACGCCGTGTTTCAATATCCAAGTAATATTGGAAGCGCGAAATTTGAAATAACGAATATTGTTTTAAAATTTATTGCGAAAAATATTAAAGTCCTTTTACAACAGTCAGTATTAGAAATCTTTTGTGTGTTGCGTAATTGGTGAAGAGGTGGAAAAATGTGTTACTGTTAAGAGCAGTGCCATTTTCTGCTCGTTTTTCCTCTCGTTTTCTCTCTCTATTTTTCTCTTTCACGGTACTATACTTCTGCAGTTTTATTAAGCTTTAGGAGAGCATCTCGTTGTGCCTGTGTTAGAAACATGCTGTAATAAAAGAGACTACATGGTACAAAAAATGTTAACTTTCATATTATTTTAAAACTTTCAGTTGAGGAGACCTTTCTCAGTCTGATTAGTCTGTGGATATGAAAGTAATATAATAAAGGAAGTTGTGGCTGAGGGAAGAAAATTTGCAAAGTGTATTAATTAAGAAGTTATTTGATCGGTTCAGAAATAAGAGATGGACAGGCCATCACCAAATGCTTGAAAGTAAGGAAAAAGAGATGGTAACCCTTTCAGAACGGAGACATTCTTGCTTGTTGTGTGTTTGTTTTTCCCAGATAATTTCACACAACATAGGAAGGATTTATAGTCATGAAGGTGTGGATGAAGTCTTTACCTACCCACTCCTGTTCGAAACCCCATAGCTAATAAAACCGTCTGGAGGCAGTAAGATTACAGAGTTTGTCATCTTATTCCATAATTTACTAAAGGAAAATGTACATTTGATAACTATAATTGATTACGAGCGAGCGAACGCAACGAGCGAAGCAATGTTTGCTGCACGTTCAGGCGGGAAATGAGTGGCCCGACACGACACGACCCCACCCGCGATGGTTTTTCAGAGGCTAATAAGTTCTCTACTATGTGAGATATGGAAGAGAATCTTTTAGCAGGTAGTAGATACATTCAATAGGTTTTTTTTTTTTTTAGCTATATATTTACTTGTGAGACCAAAGAAACCCCTAGGAATCCCAGCTTTCCAAGGGAATGTACCGAGGGCTTCAGTTGACATGCTCCATTATGAAAGAATATATAAAAAAATATTTCCTGTCGTAAGTTTTTTTTTTTTTTTTTTTTTTTTTTGCATGAATACTAACAACTAAATAGTGGATATCGCGCCCATCATTTTACATGAAGGTTTTTTTTTTTTTTATGTTTTGGGGGTGAAATCAGCAAGGGTAATTCCCCCATTTCTGGTTTGATTATTCGATCAATACCCAAACGTTTACCAACGCAATTCGTTGTCACGGCAAGTGTTCAGAGAACTGAACACTGCGGGTGTGATGAATGCCACGGCGCATCGCTATATGTACATCCAGAGAGAAAACGTGAGAAAGTAAATATTTTAACTCAGTTATTCTTCAGTTATTGTTCAACTACCTCACCAAAAATGTTGAAAGCTGAATCCAAGATGAAATTTTGATGATAGGATTATGTACAAACGCTCGCTTGTCACGTTCTCACATAGTGCATTTTACTGAGAATAGAGTGGTCTGGGAATGAAGTGTAATGAAAGAGAGAGGAAAACGTTGTCAGAGAGAGAGAGAGAGAGAGAGAGCGGTTGACGAAAAAAAAAGTGAAGTCGAGAAAGAGAAGAGACGTAAAGCAAGAGAGGAGTGGGAGGAGAAGGGGGCGGAGGAGGAGAGGGTGAAGCGTGGAGAGATTAATGGAATAAAAATGGGAGGCAAACTGAAAAGGGAGAAGATGGACGCGAAAAGGACGAGCCACAGAGGAAAAAAAGGTGGAGGGTTGAGAGAGGAGAAGTGGTCGAGTGAGGAGAGAGGGACGAATGAGGGGGAGGGGCAGAAGAAAAGAAAGCGGAGGAGGAGGAGCAGGAGAACTGATAGGGTAGAGAATTAAGAGTTGAAGGAAATGAAGAGGAGTGAAGGGAAGGAAGAGTTTGAAATATAATTACAGGGAGCGGAGAAGTGAATTAAGAGGAGGAGGGGGAGAGCAGAAGCAACAGACAAAGATTGAGAATGGAAGGAAGTGAAAGACGAGGAGAAGAGTAAATGAAAGATCTGTAATTATTATGGGCAGAAGAGTGTGGTATTAAGAAATAGATTGAGCAAAGGAGCGAGTGATGAGGAAGAGAGGGAAGAAGCAGAGGACCAGTGATAATAGAATGGGGATAGAGAAAAGGAAAGAAGAAATAGGAATAAAGTGAATCAAGAAACAATTAAGTTGTAAAAAAGAATACATAAAAGAAAATAATGAAGAGAATTGGAGAGCGACTGAGGAAGGCAGCAAGAGGAGGAAGTAAAAACAGAGGGAACGAAGAAGAATACAAGAAAGGAAAAAGTATTTGGTATTTTAAAGTATAATAAAGATAACTGAGAAGCAGTAGAGAGGGAAGAGAGCAAAGGAAGTTGTAAAGACTGAGCATTGAGAAAGGAAAGAGAGTAAAGTAAGTGAAGAGAAAGTTAAGAGTATAGAGAATTTGGGCATATTGAGAAACACGCTTGAGGGAGAAAACTAGAGAGAATTGAGAACCGAATGAGGAGGTGAGGAGAAGAATGAGTAAAGATATGGGGAAAATGAAATGAGGAGAAGGATGAAGAAAGTGAAGAGAAAATTCATTGCGAATATTGGTATATAGATGAAAATATGAGAGAGAGAGAGAGAGAGAGAGAGAGAGAGACAGACAGACAGACAGACAGACAGAGAATGATAGACGAATAGGATGTGAGGAAAAAGTGAAGGAATTTTGAAAAGAGGAAATAAAAGAAGAAGAGGAGCAAAAGGACGTGAGAGAAAAATTGTTGAACACATTTGAGGTATAGAAAAAGAAAGAAACAGGGATGAAGAGGAGAGCAAGAGGAGAAATATAGGACTTCAAACAGAAAACGATTGAAAAAGAGTAATTGAGGGGATTAAACGAAGGTTATACTAATGGAAAGACATTTGGGACATAAAAAACCACTTGAAGAAAACACAGAAGAGGACTGAGAAGGGAATGTGTGGGAGGTTGACGGAGTAAGTGAAGATGTAGAATAGAAAAAATGAAAAATAAGGAGAAGGCAGTGAAGATAAAGTTTATTGGGCACAGAAGTTTGGGAAGCAGAAAAACACAAGTGGGAAAAAAGAATGTTGTAGTTAAGGACGTTCACCATCCACTCACTTGATATAATGCTAACTTCAAGTCACAGTACACTCACCAAAAAGCGAGAAGGTTTCTTATAGCCCAGGAAACCAAATGGACGATTGTGGTCTGATGGATTGAATAGCTTCAACCGGATGTGACCCTTAATAAATTAAATCCAAGGTCTGTGCAGAGTTTATTGCCCACACATTACCGTTCAAGGGGGAGCAACTGTTCACTCCCACTAAATGTTTGGGCAGTAAAGGATGGCATGATAGATAAAAGGAAGAAAATAGAAAACCTGATATTCTAATGAAGAGGAGAGGGAAAGTAAGAGGAGTCAGTAAAAATGTTAAAATGAAGGAAGATGTATATGAGCGAAGCGAATGAAGAGAAAATATTTTAGGGAAGAGAAGTTTGGGAACTGGTGAACCATGAGTGTAAAAGAATAATGGAGAGAACTGAGAAGCAAGAATAAATATGAGTGAAGAAGTAGAATAAAAATAGGAGTTCAATAGACTTAGTGAAGATTTAGAAGTGAGGCTGTGAAAGGAGACTTATGAAGGGGTTGCAAAAAGAGGTTATGCCAGAGGAAAGTAAGTAAGGTTATATAAATCATACGTGTAGAAGAAAGAACAAAGAAAAAAGAAAAGTGAAGAGATGTGAAGGAAAGACAAAAGAATGAGTGTAGATTTAAAGGGCAGAAAGTGGAAAAAAAAAAGGGGGGGGGGACAAATAAATAAAGAGAAGGTTAAAAGTACTCAATCGTATCGGACAGAAAGGTGAGAATAGGTTAAAAATAACTTGAAGGATGATCTCAAAGGACAGGGACAAAATAGGACGGGGAAAACATAGGCAAATTAACGTAGGAACTGAAAAAAGAAATTATAATTGAGAGAAAAATTGAGATGTTTGATTGTTCTAAAAACGTACGACAAAAAAAAAAAAAAAAATCGAGGAGGAGGGCAAAAAGAAAACAATGAGTGATGGTCAGGAAGAGAGAAAATGAAAGGAGAAAAGAGTGAAGAGAGAGTAGAAAGAGTTCATAGGAGAGAGAGAGAGAGAAATGTTTTGGCTGTATAAAGACAAACGATAAAGGGAAAACTCATGAGAATCGAGAATGAGGACAAAATAATGAATGAAGACCAAAAGGGAAGAAAATAAGAAAAGGAATGAAGAATAATGAAGAGAGACTTTTAGTGGAGGGAAAATCGGGATGTTTTGTTAAATAAAAACGTACGAGAAAGAGACGAATGAAGTGGAAGGAGGCAGGGGAAAAAGAAAACTGTCCGATGTGAAAGGGAGATGAAATTAAACATAGGGGATAATAAAATGTAAATTGGAGATAATAATACTGGAATAAAAGGTGAAAGAGAAAATATGCAAATGAGACTGAGGGGAGGGAAATCAGTAAAGCCCAGGAAAAATGAAAAATTGCTGTGGGAGATGAGAGGAAGTAGCGAAAAGAGACAAAAAGCGCATAGGGAATATGAAAAACGTTCAGTGACGAGAGAGAGAGAGAGAGAGAGAGAGAGAGAAAATTAGTGTGAGTGGATAAGTGAATTAATAGGGGTGTGTGAGTGCAAGGTGAATGAATGTTAGCGAATGAATGAATGGCTAAGTATAACCAGCATTCTCTTCACTCTAGACGGACATGAATCTCAAACACACCCTCAAGTCTACCACACTAAGTAATCACTCCCTTTAAAAGAAATCTACAAATTATTAGACTTTATACTCAGATACACACATGAACTATACCCAGCATTCAAACAGCATCAGTGCAAAAGCTGCTCTTAAACTCGGCACCTTAAAACAATCACACACATCATTGTCAGACTATAATTAGAGTCAGTGAAAAGTGAACTCCTAATCCAATAACACTTGAGGGTTAGAGGAACACAGCTCATTGTTTCAGCACAGGAACCATACCAGCTTCGAAATAATTATGTACTGTAACATCCTTCAGCCCTATAAAGAAACAGAACGAACAGCCTCTCTACCTTATTTAAAATACCTCGAACCTCCACTCTCCCCTTCCCCCACACTTCCACTGCACACTTTGCTACACAAATATATACTCAGGCTCATAGCCACAACAGCCATTCAGAACCTCCAGTCAAACATCATTCTACATAGACTCCCACCAGACACCGATGTGGCAGTCTCCCTTCTCCACTTGTGCACTAACATAAAACACAATACCCAAACATTTCACATTGCCCCAAGTCTAATGCAGCCCCTCAAACAGCACCACACTCATTCTTCCCATGGGGCCTCACTCTTGCAAAACCAACAATCATACAGCACCAACAGACCTTCAGCATAACCTCAACAAAAGAAATCAGTGAGCGCCCGGCTGAATGGGTGGGTTCTTGCAATCTGTGGAGTTTAAATTTGGATCATCGTGGGAGCACAAAATGTTTGGTTGAATACAAGAATGATTTCGTGTAAAGTGAAGAGCTTTTCGAATAACAGAGTGACAGGCTGGGAAAAAAAAAAAAAAAAAGGCACACCCAGAAAGACATAATCTAGAAAAATGGAAATAAAAAAAGTGAGTGAAAGGTGACAGTTGTCGAGTGAGTGATTGAATGACCAAGTAATTGACTGACAGATTGAGCAAGCGTTAATAACACACACACACACACACACACACACACACACACACACACACACACACACACACACACACACACACACAGAGGCAGTCAGTCAGACACCCACGCAGAGAAAGAGTGTGTGAGAGTGGGAAGGAAAAAAAAAGCCAGCGAAAAAAAAAGTGCACAAACAGAGTAAAGCCCACGATAAACTGTGCAGGAGAGAAGTGAAGTGAAGTGAGGGAGGGTGGCGGGGTGAGGAAATAAGTGCCATCTTTCGCCAAGGTGACGCTGCTATCATCCCGGGGTGACAGGAGGTCGACGGCCCCTCAATTCCTCGCATTCTTCACTAGCAGCGAGAAAGTGAAGGAGAGCCGTAGCGGGAAAAAGAGAGAGAGAGAGAGAGAGAGTCTGTAAGCTGATCTCCAAAATTTAGTATACTCGTATTTTCATTTATTCCTGGCGACCCTCACAACGCCCCCGACTAACAAGTTTTTGCCTGGCCTGTGCTACAGTATGACCAGGATACTAATTCTTCTTTTATGTGGTCGTTTTGCTGAATACAGTATCATTTTAAGCCTGTAACAGAGAGTCCATGGATTTAACTTTTTTTTTTTCTTTTTTTACCTTGCAGAGCAAGCATATCTCTTTGGCTTTAGTTTTGCTACCACTTGAATTATTTACATAGCAGTAGCCCACAAAGTGTATTTTATTCTTCCAATCTTCAGGTGATATTACTGAGATTAGGACACACGTTTCGTGCTAAATTGAGTATTGGAGGCAATAACTAACTTCTCCAGCTCAAAAAGTCTCTCCTGAGCTTTATTTTGTAGATGGCAACATAAAGCAGAATATAGGTCATCGAACTGAAAGGGACAAGGAAGCGTTGGAAAGTACTGTATAGGAGTTCCGTGGAGACTTTTGCCAATCCCTATTCTTAGCGACCTGCTTAGAAACAATCCCTATTAACTCCTTCACGAAGAAGTAATTTATTTTATTCTTCATACTGTCAGACGGTTAAATTCGGAGTGGCAGAAACCTCTCGTACTGAAGGGGTAATATATCGTCTTCATTAACCTCTTGAATATGATTGCGTATACTTTTATAGTACAGATTTTTTATATATTCCATTTTTTTTTTTTTTTTGTACGTCCAGATTTTTTCTTCTTGATGGAAGAATTCATCAGTGTGAAAGAGTAAATGGCATTCGAGTTAAAATACACTAAGTCCTCAGTGCGATGTCGGCTTGTTTGCTAAAGTCACACCGCTGTCAGACGATTTTATTCAGCTCAGGGGAGGCTTTTCGAAGTCGAGGGGTAGATGTTGCCCTCAGTCGTCTTTCAGCCCAGAAAAGGTTTCCCCAAAGGTGAATAAAATCGTCCGTCAGTGGCAGGGAATATAATTTTAAAAGACGTTATCGTACTAAAGGGTTAACCTCTTCTCTCAGATATCGGATTATGTATTTTGTTTCGTGCTGCCGCCAGACGAATTTGTACAGCTTATTAGTAGAAACTTTTTGCTCTGGAGGGATTACATAAGTCCTCAGTAACCCCTTCACCAGTCATTCCTAATGAATGATATTATCTGGTAAGAAGAAGAATAAAACAGAACAAGAGTAAAATAAAAAATATTATGTACTAAAGTTTATAAATTTTTCTGTATCGGGCAAAACTCTGGAATGAACATACTGTTTGATGCCAGCTGGAAAATATTTGTTCATTAATAAGTCCTTTCATTAACCTTGCTCAAAAAATATCCCCCGAAATTAGATTAATTAGTTATTAGTATTTTGATGAAGGAAAAGAAATTAAGTATTTCTGGCTTAATTATTATATGAAGGAAGAGGAATTAACACTTTCAAGCTGCTTTGGCTCATGCAGCTAAATTAAAATACATGAGGTTAGCATAAATAAAATACTAGAGCTGTGGCGATCATGAGAGGATTATTGGGGCAAATTCTATTTTTTATGCAAGGAAGAAGGACCCAAACGCCAGAAGCACTAACTGTCAAGCTTCTATGATTCAGCTAGATAAAATTGTTTTTTAAATGTCAGGGAGGACTCGACCATGTGTGAATTAACCACTTCACTAAGAAAACGTCATTCTTTATATATATATATATATATATATATATATATATTGTTGCCGTAGGTTTTTATTTACTATAGGGGAGTTATTCGAAATAAAATTCTGATACAACCTTCATTAAGCCCCAGGAGAACAAGAAGCCTATGCTAATGTTAATTAAAATCATATGGGGACAGCGGGATTTAAATGAACAGTTGGTTTTTTGGTTGAACGGGTAGACTCCAACAGATGACGTAACCTTCTATGAAATTCTTCCTTTTTAGTCATTATTTTAATCGGATGAGGGTAAACTTCTGAACTGGAAGCCTTTAATACAACCTTCGTTATCCATATCGCTAATGGAGATCCTGAGTTGAATAAAATCGTCAGGTGGAAAATTGATCAAAGAAAGAGCATCGTCAAAGTGAAAGGGCAAGTTGCAGGTAAATATTTTGCACAGCTATTTTTTGAAACTTCAGATATTAACTTCTCTGGCAATATACTCAGAAAATTTTTAGCCAAACCGTGTGCAAACTTTCGGTCGCGTTTTGTACACAGTCTTCAGCCATTTCGTATTTTTTCGTGGAATTTTCTTTTAATTTCCTCCCCGGGGCCGTGTGCCTGTTCATGGTCGCTGCTTTACATATTTTTTCTTTATATTTAATTTTTAATGGACTCATCGTAAAACATTTTCTGTGTGTTAATTTTTCAGAATTTAGTACTGCAAGCGGCTCACGGAAAAGTGCTTAATGAAGGGAATTGTTTATATTAGCAAAATTATCTTCCTTGAGTGTATGAGGTGCCTGTCTATCCATTTATCTGTCTTACTGCCTGTCTGTCTGTGGCTGGCTGTCTGTATCTTTCCGTATCTGTCTATTTGTTACATGTACTGTCAGTCTGTAGTTACATTTCCAGTAGTCTGTCTATCTATATCTATCTGCCTGTTTGTTTGTATGTATATGATGTGCAGCTGTCTAATTTTTTTTCCTGCTCACCTACCTGTTTGTCTGTTTATCAATCCTTTTGTGTATTTTAAAGAGATAAAATGATGGGAGAATAGACATGCTTAACCTGTTATCGGTGCTCTCTCTCTCTCTCTCTCTCTCTCTCTCTCTCTCTCTCTCTCTCTCTCTCTCTCTCTCTCCCCCCACACACACACACACACACACACATCTCTCTCTCTCTCTCTCTCTCTCTCTCTCTCTCCCCCCCCCCCCCACACACACACACACATCGCTTTTACCTTGACTCGCCACTAGGTTCGTGTTACGTAATTTTTCTTAATATTTCTTTTGCGTCTTCATCTCCCCTTTCACCCGCTTCTTCAGATTTTGTTTCCTGCTTAATTTCCTGCTGTTCTGATTATCCATTTTTTTTTGTTTTTTTCATTTTCATTGCCTAGTTCTTGAGCTCTTTCTCTTCTCCTGTCTTCCTCTTTTTTTCTTTTTCTTTTTCTTCCTTTGTCCTCGTCCCTCGCCATTTTTCTCTTCTTTCCATTTATTTTATGTTCCTCAATTTCATCACCATATTTGCGTCTTTCTTTTTATCTTCGTCCTCTCTTCCCTTTACATCTTCATTGCCCTCTCTCGTCTTCCTCCCTTTTATTCCCCGCCATTTTTTTCTCTTTCTTCATTCTCTCCCTCTCCTCTTTTCTTCTCCTCTTTTTCATCACTCTCATCTTATATTCCGTCTCTTTTTTTCTTCCTCTTCCTTTTCCTTCCATCTTCTTTCTCCTCCTCCTCCTGTTCGTACCAAATTTTCTTGTCACAATTTCTTTTGCTTCCACTTCCTAATTGACTTCAGTCCGATAACGCGTTTTAGTTTATTCTTGCTACCTTCAGACGATAGTATTCAGCTTAGGAGGGAATGAGTTTACTGAACGAGTAATGAAGAATGCACCTGACGTCTCCGTTTAATAAAGGCAATAGTGAGAGGATTAGAAATGAGTTATTTGAGAGGACCATGTTTGCTTACGCGGAGAAGCAGGTAAGTGAGGTAGTTCGTTGTTGCTCTGGGTGTGTGGAAAGTGTTTGGAAGAGTACCCTCAGGTGGACCCTTTGGTAGCGGAGAGAGAGAGAGAGAGAGAGAGATTAGCGTGTATCTATATGTGAGTGAGGTGGAAGGAAGAAGGGGAAGAGGGGGATCGAGCATGAGGTGGAAGGACGGGATAAAGAGGTAAATGGGTGAGAGTGTTGTGGGATGGAGAGAGGGACGCCTGATGGCATAGGACAGGACGACGTGATGGCGATTTTTTTCATGGTCACCACGTCTGGGATAGAGGTTCTTAGCTGGAGACAAACAGCTCGAATTAAAGAGCTAAGATGTTTCAGTTCAGTCACTCCACCTATTACCCACCGTCCATACATTCTTCCACCAGCCTTCCACATTATTCTCATCCATTCACCAGACTTCCACCCCGTCCACCCAGTTTTCCTTCCCTCCTTCCAACCATTTTCCCCCTGTTCCTTCTGTTTTTCCTCCTTTCCTCCATCCTTCATGCCCTCCTCTCTTCCTTTCCTTTCCTCAGTTTCCAACCCACGTCCAGCCTTCCTCTTGCTCCATCCACCCTCTCTGTCCTCCCCCCTTCACCGTCCTGCCTCCCCCATCCACTTTCTCCAGATCATACCCTCTCCACCTTTTACTCTTTTACTCAGTCTTTCCTCCAGATTTTCTCACCTTTCCACCCCCTCCATCCTCCCTGCTACCTCTTTTCTCATTCTTATCACCGCCTTCTTTTTTCTATCCTTCTAAGTCTCTCCTTTCACCTCCGTCCTCCATCCTTCCACCAACCTTCTTTCCTCCACCTGCTGCACTTCACTCCCCCTCACCCCTTCCTCCACCTGCTCCACCTCACCCTGCTCACCCCTTCCGCTGCACCTTCCCCCCCCCCCCTTTCCCCGCCGTTCCACCGGCCACAAAAGCAAGGCTTGGATGGTGCCACTGCGGCCTGACAGCTTGCTGGGGTGGTGATGGTGCCACCGAATAAAATCATAACATTTTTTATTCTCATACCATATTTTATTGATATTTTAAGTTTGTATTTCCCTTTTTTTTTTTTACCATAGTGGTGTTAGGAGCATTATTTTATTTTCCGTTTTTTCACATGATCTTGTTTTACTCAACATTTTAATTCTCTATGTCTCCCTTTTCGTCATTTTTAGTCCTTTTTCTCTCCTCGTTTATTAGTTTATTACGGCTAGCGTCAGACGATTTTAATCAGCCATGAGTTAATCGCAAGAACTTTAATGACAGTTTTTTTTGTATACTCTGTCGTCGTCGTCTTAATCATTTCACAAAAACATGCGCGGTTGGCTTGCTGTTTAAACCAACCTTTTTGTTTATTGTTATTTCCAGTCCAGCTTTCAGATTTTCCTCAGCTGTTCTTTTGTTTCATATAATCTTTGTTCTCTGTTTTGTATCCTATGGTTCTCAGGGCTACTAGTCTGTTTTTTTTTATTATTATTATTATTTTATTTCGTTTCTTTGCATACATTTCTACCGTATTGCGGTTATTTTCCTGCATTCATATAGCACTACTCGTATTAATTTTTCACCATCCTTCCGTCTGTGTTCATTTTCAGCAAATTTATCAGGTAGTAATTCATATTTTTGCCCTTATTTTCTTTATGTTCTCATTATTACAGTCCTTAATATTATTTTTCTTTTTTGATCGAGCAGTAGTCTTATTTTTTATTCTTCATTTTACTAGTTAGTATCATTATTAGTTTTTTTTATGATGTACCGGTACTATTTGTTTTTGCTTTTACTTCACTTTGTTTTCTAGTTTACATTCTTTCCTACAGCCTTATTGAAGTTATTTTACCAGATCTTTATGTAATCATCATCTCCATTCTGTATTTCTTACAAAGTCAGAGGAAGGTTGTTATCACTGGGATCAATAGGTGTCCTTCCGTAGAGTTGGGCGGGAGGGCAGTTGACCGGGTGTAGAGATTTCGTTTCTGGGCCAGAACGCAGAAAGTATTCACTATAGAGTCATGAAATTTCACATAGTTATGTGCCTTAAAGTGAATTGGTGCCTTTTGCTAGGTAGAATGCTGTCTTAATTTTTTTTTTTTTTTTTTTTTTTTTTTTTAATAATGAACAAGTAAAAAAAATCGTTTCCGGGCTAGGATTCAGAAACTAATACAGGTACAGGCTTCAAACTCTCCATTAACATGTGTTAATGTGACTCTTGTTGCCTTTCAGTTTTTTTTTTTTTTTATGTGTTCGACTCAGTGCGTAGGCTTCACAGCCTAGTCCCAAGGCCCAGTAGTCCTCCTACATATCATACACCTCTACATGTCACCACTTCGGCGCTAACACCCACCGGCCATATTGAATACATGCTATGGCTGTCTCATATAGGACTGGTGTATTGGTATTAGCGGGGGTATTTTTACGACATGTCGGCGGGTCCACTGGTAGATTGGTAAAGTCTGCATTACATGAAATTCAAATCCTTAAACTGTTCCCTGCCCCAGCAGGGATTTGAACTTGGGTCCGGTAGAATCGCAGACCACCTCTCTGCCGATCGAGCCATCGCCTCCCCCGAATGTCTTGAGAATACGTAATGTTGTGAAATTGCATAAAGACATAAAACTGATTATTTTAATGCATTTTTCTGTTAAAACTTTGCAACTATCACACCTAGGAGGCAGAAACTGTACGTGATAGATTATATAAATATCTAACTATGTATGAAGTTTCATGACTGAACGTATTATGTAATCATAAAAAATAGCTGCCTAAACGAAAAAGGCACGAGTCATAATTTCATCAAATTTGCTCATGACTTCATTATTACCATGGATAAACTTGGGAAATTTTTAAATTTTAATGGCTTTGTTATACAGAGGGAAGGAGGGGGGTAAGGGCCGTTTATGCGCTCGGTTAGGTGTGCAGGAAGGTGAGGGGGGTATGTGCTAGGTCAGATGGAGGGTTGCAACAGCGTAGCGTTGCCTTTGTTGTATTCATTTACTACATTTGATGTGCATTATTAACCCCATTATTTGCATTGCTTTCATCAGACGTTTGTTTAGCTGCTCTGTAGGTACGTTGATGACGATGATGTTTCAGCTAGTATACTCCTGCACTGGCTTGGTCTGATATTGTCATTTTTTCCAAGATGAATGTTGGAGAGTATAAAAGAATAACATCAGAATATGGTGCTATTCACAAAGAAGTGTTGTAGAAGATACAGAGTGAAATACGCTGCAAAAGAACGAAGATTTAGACTACCGGTAAGTTAAAATGAAACAACTATATGAAGTGGATAATGAAGGCCATGTAGAAATCCTCCTGTTTTATGATCGTTTTGGAAGTTTTCCTCCTTTTCTTACAGTTTATTTAGGTGTTCTGTAATTCGTCTTCTGTTTGTAACTTTTTTTTATTGTTGTGCTAAATGTGGTTATCAACTTTATCTTGAATCCGCTTTTCATTATTTTTTGTGTATTCCCCATTCCTGTATTTACTGTTATTTTCATTTAGGCTATTGGGCTTGTATTGAGTCGTATTTTTGTATTTTATATCGTTAGTATCTTGGGGTCATTTCGTTCATTTTCCAGTTCCGTATTCATGCCCCCTTTATTTTCCCTTCTTTATCATTCCTTTTATTACTGCTGTTATCAGTGCAATCATCTCTTATTTATTTAGCCTTTGTTTATCTACTTTTATTACCATTTTGCGTATATATTCAGTTTTATATTTGCCTTTTTTCTCTCTCTCGCCGATCGTTTACTCTCGTTTGGTTGGCATTTTTTCCGTTTTAGTATTATTATTTTTTTAGTCTATTTATTGGATAACTGTTAAATCCTTCCTTTGGATTGAATTTGCTTCTGTATTTCTCTTACTGTTACTCTTATCACTTTATTCAGCATTTCTCTTTTTGCTGTCATTTTTATCAGGTTATTGTGGCCATTTTCGGTGCAGCAGTAGTGGAGTTATTGTATGTTATTAATCCTTTCCATTTTACTGAATTTACTGATATATTTTTCTACTGTTTTTTCTCACTCCGATCTGTATTTCTCTTTTAGCTGCCATTTTTCTTCGATCATTGATATGTATCTATATTTATCAGGTAAATATTCCACTTTTCCATTTCCTTCGTTCATTTCTATTTTGCTACTTTTCTCACTGTGGTCGTTAGTATTTTTTTTTTTTTTTTTTCATAAATTCGTTCACACTTAAAATTTTCTCAGTATTTTCCATTTTCCACTTATTGATCAGTATGTATTTGAACTTATATATATATATATATATATATATATATATATATATATATATATATATATATATATATATATATACTGTATATATATATATATATATATATATATATATATATATATATATATATATATATATTCTTGTGCTTTTCTCGGTATTTATGGTATCTTTGACTTATTCCATTGCCTTCGATATTCTTTTGCTTTTAAGACCTACTCTGATTATTTTTATTATTGCCGGGTACTGATTTCATTATTATTATTATTATTATTATTATTATTATTATTTTCATTTGCGTTTTTCCTGTTGGTTGTGATTTTCGTTTGCATTTAGTAGGTATGTGCAGCGTATCATGTACATTTAATTTTCTTCTGTATTCGTCTAATTTTTTTCGTTGCTGATTATCTTACAGTTTTTCTTTGACACATTTTTCTGTATTTGCTTTACTACTAATTATTTGTGTTCTGTGCAGTTATCAGTAGTCATGTGTAGGTATCAGATATTTATTTAGTTATTTCTTGTTCATTGTTCATCCATTTATGCTCATCGTTATGCCTGTTTCCCATGACATTTTCACCATTCATTATCGTTATTTTCTGTATAATTACTAGAGATTAATTTAGCTTTCTGTTCTTCCATATTTGTCTTTTTGGTGCTGTATTCCCACGCTGTTATTTTTTCCTTCTGGCCCTTTCCTCCAGTCATAATATCAGCTAATTCTTCCAACCTTTCTTTTTACCTTTAATTTCATAGTATAGTTCATTTTTCCCCAGATTATTATTATTATTATCATAGTTATTAGTAGTATTTATTTTATTTTATTTCTGTGCAGGTATCAGGTGTTTACACAGTCTTTTATTTTACTCACTTGGCGTCTTATCCTCACGCTGATTATGAAGTCTTTTTTTAGCCTTCATTTTTCTCTATTTGTTTACCTCTTGAGTCATTTTCTGGTGGATGAGATTTTCTGAGGGACTTCCACCCAGCCTCCTCCCTCAAGGCCTTGGCGTAATCCCTTCTCTCTCCCTCCTTTTTCTCTCCTCTCTTCCTCCTTTCTCTCTCTCTCTCTCTCTCTCTCTCTCTCTCTCTCTCTCTCTCTTATTCCATCCTGTTTTTTTTTTCTTTCCCCTCCTTTGCATTATCCATTTTTTTCCACTCCCCTTCCCCCCCTGCACCCTTTCCCCTCTCTTCATTCGATTTCCCCTTCTCGTCTCTTCTTCCTTTCTCTTTTCTTTTTCGTCTTCTCTCTTTTTTTTTTTTTTTTTTGGGGGGGGGGGACCTTCACCCCACCTCCCTTGCGGCATCTGCTTATTCCCTCTCCTGGCACCTCTCTCCATCCCCTGTCTCTCTTCTTTCTTCTTGCCTTCTCTCTTATTCCTGCCACCTATTTTTCCTCATTTCTTTGCGTCCGTCTGTCCTTTAAATTTCATCTCTTTTGTGCATCTACTGATTCGCTTACCACTTAATCTTCTTGCCTCCCTTCTCTCCACTCTCCTTTTTTCTCCTCTTCTTTCTTTTCCTCTCTTTCATCTCTTCTCATTTTTCTTCCACTGCACAGTATTTTGAGACACCTTCACCCCCCCTCCCCGGGTCCTCGCGCCAGTTGTTTGTTACCTCCCTCCTCTCCTCCCCTCTCTCCTCTCTTCTTCTCTCTCCTCTTTGTTCTTCATCTCTTCTTTCTTTTCTCTACTTTTCCTTCTAATTTTATTCTCCTCTGCGGACCTTATTATCACCCCCCACTTCCCTTTTCCACTCTTCTCTTCGCTTCTCTTCTCTTCTTACCACATTTTCTACTTCTCTTTCCCCTTCTCTTCCTCGTATCTCTGCTACATCTTTCTCCTCTCTTGTAGCATTAATTTATTTCCACCCTCTCCTCCACCTCCTCCCTTTTCTTTTCTCCTCTCTTCGCTTCTTCCTTTTCTCCCCTTTCTTTCCTTCTTGCTTTTCTCCCCTGTCTTCACTTTTTTCTTTCTCCATTTCTTCTGTCTGCTGTGTTATCTTGTCTTTTTTCTCTTGTCCTCTCTTCCTTTCCCTTTCTCCTCTTCCCCACCCCTCGACTAGTACCCCACCGCATCCCCTTTCTCATTTTCCTTCTGTCGTTCTCTTCTCTCCTCTTTTCCTTTCCTGTTCATATCTCTGTTTCCTGTTTCTCGTCAGGCCTTTCCATTCTTCCTCCCTACAAACCGGCTTCTCCTCATTTCTCCTCTTCCTTTCCCTCTCTCCTCTTCCCTCCCCTTTCTTCTCGTCTCGTCTCTTCCTTCCCCTGTCCTCGTCCCTCCCTTCTGTCCTCTTTCCGCGCCTCTCCATGCTTCCTTCTCTTTCCTCAGCGTTCCCCTCTGTGCTCTACCCTCCCCTCTCTCCGCGTCCTTTCGTCCCTCTCCTCTCTGCTTTCCCCTCCCCTTTCTCGTCTTATAGATAAAGTATTATAGAATGTAACTTTTTCCTTTCAGTCGTTCCTGTGAAATTTCCATGTCGGTTTTTCCGTGCTGGTGGTCCTTCTTTCTTTTTCTTGCTAGTTTTAATTGGAGGGTTTGATGGCGGGGGGAGCATTATTGCTTTACTATCTTTATCCTTCAGCATGTAGAATTACATTATGTAGTCGTAATCTACTCTTTAATAAGCAGCCTCAAGAGGACCAGAAAGTCTTTTGCTGTTTGCTTTCCTTTGCATTCCTTTGTATTTCCTGTCCTCTCCCTCCCTCCTCTTTTCTCTTCCCTCCTCTCTCTTCATTGATCCCTCCTTTAACTTCTTTCCATCCTTTTCTCATCTCATCTCTTTCTCCTCTTCCCTCCCCTCTTTCTTCTTCCTACCCCACCACCTTACCTATTTTCTCCTCTCTCCTCTTTTTCTCTTCTTATTTTCCCGCTCCCCTTCTCCTCCCCCTCCGGCACCTGATTATCCCCACTCCTCCCCTCCTACTCCCATTCCTTCATCCTCTCGACATCTTTCTTCGTATTCTCTCTTCCTTACTCTCGCCTCGTTCATCTTCTTTTGCATTGTCTTGTCCATAGAGATACAACTGTGTTAACTGTGTGTATGTTGCTTCACAAGTAAAATAGTTTATATGTAAACGATTATTTGCTGAGTGAAGCTAGGTTCTGTTTTGATTTTTTCAACGATTCTATTTTTTTTTTTTTTTTAACCATTTTTTGGCGTATTTCTTCATTTTTATGGTAAAGTTAGGGAACATCATAACAAATAGATTTTCTGTTCTTATTTCACTGATAAAGGAAGTTAGTATATAGAAAGTGTACCTCCCCAGTAATTCAGTATTTCATTTATAGAGTAAATTATATATTTGTAATAACATCCCTTATCCATTTTTTTTTTTTTTACATTTTTTTTTTTGTGGTATTTTAGAAATACTTCTCACAATGCCGTCCATCTTGAAGACGTGCCAGGAGTGTCCTGGTCGTTTTGCTCCTCATTTTTTTTTTTTTTTTCGGATTACTTTTCGTCGCCTGTGGCAAACATTGCATCATGATGAGGGATCTAGAAGAAGGCTTAGCTCAATCGCAGAGAAATTACAGGGAACTCAAAGCGGAGTTTGAGACACTAAAAGAGTTCGTAGCGACAAACAAAGTGTCAGTGACAATACTCAAGAGGGAAGACGCGTGCAAACGGAGCCCGTACCAGCCCACGCCCATCAGGCAGTTACCAACGGTAGTGTATCTCCCTCGCCCAGCGATTCTGTACTTCCTTCGCCAGGTGAAGACCCGTTTACTACAGTAAGATACGGCAAAACCAGTAAAAGGTATGAGGACGCATCTCCCCATAACTACATACAGTCACTACCATATCCTTGCTGAAGCCGTTGACGAGGAGGAAGAAATAAGGCTTATTGGGGACTCCATTGTACGCAGTAAGCGGAGGAATTTTGTGGCAGCGCCCCCAACAACAGAAAGAGGTACTGTCATTATATATTTATTAAAATATTAGATGCAAATAAAGTAATACAGAGTAAGATCTACACAGATAACCCTGAGTTAACAGTCACTACTGTTACTTTCGATCTGTGATGGGCTGTGGATCATTGAGGGTCCCTGTTAAGTGACAGCCATCATGATTTTTTTTTTTTTTTTTTTTAATGTACCGGGAGTCACTGCTTCAAGAGGTAAATTGTGTACTTGTCCCACATGGGAAGGTTCCTTGTCTCGGTGGAATGAACGGAGCTGGGGCCTGATAGACTGCTGCCTACCTTAAAAGCACCAGGCAAGGTTGCCACACCACCCCTGAACATCCACACTGTGCACTGTGCAGTTTCCACTCTATGTTTACAGACACCCCGTTAACTCAGTGTTCCCGTACATAATGTCATACCATAGTTATTTAGTTATTTGATTACATATTTTATTTTATTACTTTCTCTTTCACATTATGCAAACTGATAGCTTATAGATAAAGTATTATAAATCGTAACTTTTCCTTTTCTGTCTTTCCTATGAAACCTCCATGTCAGTTCTTCCATGCCGCATGGTGGTCCTTCTCACTTTTTCCTGGAGGGTTTGGAGGCGGAGGGAGCCTTCTTGTTTTTCTGTCTTTATCCTTCAGCATGTAGAATTTGATCTCGTTGTCATAGTCTACTCTGTAACAAAGCCTCGAAAGGGCCACAAGGTCTTTGCTGTTTGCATTCCTCCTCCTCCTCCTCCTCCTCCTCCTCCTCCTCCTCCTCCTCCTCCTCCTCCTCCTCCTCCTCCTCCTCCTCTTCTTCTTCTTCTTCTTCTTCTTCTTCTTCTTCTTCTTCTTCTTCTTCTTCTTCTTCTTCTTCTTCTTCTTCTTCTTCTTCTTCTTCTTCTTCTTCTTCTTCTTCTTCTTCTTCTTCTTCCTCTTCTTTTCTTCTTCTTTACTTCTCACTCTTACATATCATATCACTGTCCTCCCCGTATAATCTCCCCTTCTTTCTCCCTGTGGCTACAATATCTCCCCTCTTTTCTACCATACCCTCGCCCATTTTTAATTTCCTTCCTCCCCACTATATAACCTATCTCCTTTACCACCCCCTTCCCTCACCCTTGTTCTCCTTACCCCACTCATATTTTCACCCCCTTCACATCCCCTCTCCACATCCACTCCCCTTTATCCTCCCTCAGTCCCTCACCAATATTTGTTTCCTCCCTACTTACCGTCATCACCACCTCTCCTCCTTTCCTCTGCTTCCCTCCCCTGCTCTCCCCATTCGTTCCTTATTTTTTCCTTATTCTTTTTTATCTTAATCCTCACCTTTTTGCAGTTCCTCCCACTTACTGTCATCACCCTCTCCTTCCTCATTTCCGATCACTTCACTTGTCCCCTCACCCCTTCCTTTCACCACACCTAACTGTCTTCCCCTCATCCTTCGACTCCCATCCCATTCCCCTTTCCCTCACTTATTATTAATTTCATCTCCCTCTCATTATCTTTACTCCCTTCTCCCATGCTCTCATCCCCCGCCCTCCCATCCCTTTCCGATTGTCTCCCAACAATCACTCATTCATTTCTGTCTCTCTGTTTTTCTTTCTTTCAACCACTTTTACCTGTCACTCCTCTACTATCATCATCTCTTTCTCCTTTCTCTCCTCCACCATTCTTTCTAAACCCTCCTCTTTTTCCTTTCTTTCCAACCTCCCTTCCCCCTCCTCTGCCCCCACCCTCTTCACCACCTCCCTCACCCTCCCATCCCCACCCCTTCATTCCCCTCACTGCACTCGGCTTGAGGCAGTAAGTTGTGAGGGGCTTTAAGTCAGGCTTGCTGGCACGTGATGTATCCCCCCACTCCCAACCCCCCACCTTCCCCTGATCCCTACCCCCCCACCCTTTCCTCCTCCTTCCACCCTTTCTTAACATTCTTTATCCAGTGTGCCCACCAGCCCTCATCCCCCTGAACCCCCTCCCCCCACATACCAACATATTCCCCCCCCCCCACCTGGCCGTCATGCCCTCTCCCCTCCTTCCAGACACACTCCCTGTCCCACGTTTGCTTCTCACTTTTTTATAACTCAGCAATACAATTAGGGACCTGGAGGCAACATCAACTGTTGGAGGTCGTATCCCGGGGGAAGATTGAGACTGGAAAAATTTATTGTCAGCCCTAATGACGTTTGTACAGTCGATGGATATTAATCACACATAATATTCTTTCACGCTTCCTCACCTATCGTCCCTCGCATAACTCTTCCACACCCTCTCATCCGCTCTCTTTTTGTACATCCATTCCACCCCTGTAAACTCCTTCTGTACCTTAGTATCTGTCGTATCTTACCCATGCTACTATTCAAAACACGGGAGATGGCTCACAGCGAAATTTTAAGAACAGTCCCCGTCCCATTTTAGTCTCCATTAGCCCCTCCTCCTGTCCATGGTATCCCGTCTTCTGTGATCATATTCCTGCTACAGCCAGACGATTTTATTCAACTTTGGGGAGGTCTTTCCTCATTACGGGATCGAATATTTACACTCCCTCCTTTCGTTTTCAGCATTTCATCATCTCCCTTTCATATCCTGCCCCTGTCCCTTCACACTCCATACACACCCATCCTCCCTTCCTTAACTTACACCCTTCCCCCTCCCTCCACACACACAGCATCCATAAGCCGTCTTTGGTCCATTTCTCCCTCCACACACCCGCTTTTCTTCCTTCCTCTTTCTGGCCCTTTATTTTTATCCTTCTCCTCCTTGCGTCTTTCCCATCTAATAAACCCCCTCCCTCCCACCCTTCCACTTCCCCTTTCAACGCCCCCTTCATCCCTCCTGTTTTTTTTTTTTTTTTTCTCCCTTTCAGCATTTTCACCCCTTCGGCTGTCCAATCCTGCAGTTGTCCAACCCTGCAGTTCCCCCCCCCCCTCCAACTCACTCTCGACCCCCTCCTAGCTTTTCTTACGTTATCTCCTACCTCCCTTCACCTCTCCCTCCATGCCTCTCTCCTTCCCTTCTCAGGTCCCATTTTACATTGCCCCCCACTCCCATTCCCTCTCTCGACCCTCTCCCACCCCCTCACCTTCTCATTCCCGCCTTCCAGCAACGCTTCATTCTCTCCTTCCAGCTCCCTACTCCCTCACCTCCCCCTGTTTCCTAATACATTCCCCCCTTTCCCATTTCCAGGCCCTTCCCCCCGCCCGTTCAAACTTCTACACACCTCTGTCTTCCCCTCCATTATCTTCACCCCTCCACAAACTCTCCCCCCAACATCCTCGTATCTGCAGCCTACACTCCATTATCTTTCCACCTCTCTACACACTCCAGCTTCACATCTCCATCTTGCCTCTCAGCGTCTTTCCACTCACACCTACCATACTCCTCCATACTTCCATCTTCCCACTCTATCTCTCCACCTCTCCACACACTTGACCTCCTCTACGCCTCCATCCCTTTCGTGTATCTTTCCATCTCTCCAATATCTATCCACCTTTCCACACATAGGCCTATCTTTCCACCTCTCCACACTCTTCAGCTCTTCTTTAAGACCATCTCTCCCTTTCCAGTGTCTGTAACCTTCCACACCCCCTACTCCAAAGTTATGTCTTCCCTCTCCGATATTTCTCCGCCCATCCACAAGTTCTGCCCATCCGTCTCTCTTCCTCTTGCCTTTCCCACACCACCACTGTAATCCTTTCTTCTCTTCTAATATCTCTCTGCTGCTCTTCCTACCTTCTCCCCTCCTCCTTCCATCCCTTTGCTCTCTCCCATCTTCCTCCCACACTCCTTTCATCTCCTTCAGCTTTCTTCACCCTCACTCCACCTTCCTTCTTCTCCTTCTCCCCCTCCTCTTTTTTTTTTTCAGTATCTCCCCCTACCTCTTCTCTAACCAGCCTCTCTCCTCCCCGCCCCATCTACCGATACCCCGTCTCCCCTCCTCACCCTTACTTACTCCAGTCTCCTTCGCGACTTCTTCATACTTACGCCAGTCATTGTTATTTTAACCATTGTATTTCTTACTACTTTGGTATTTAGAATAATTATAAGGTCAGTGCTGTGGCTCTTTCGGCATCAGTAGTCATTATTTTTATTATTGTTATTATTTTATTATTATTATTATTATTATTATTACTACTACTACTACTACTACTACTACTACTACTACGAACTCCAAATTCTTTGGAGTTCTTACAGAAGTGTTAGATTTTTTTATTTTCCTTTTATGGTCTAAAAGACTGGCATTCCATGACCGTTCGAGATAGAGATTTTAAATTTTCAGGAGTGATGTATCTTGGTTGTTCCTGCGCAGCGAAAACTACTGAATCGATTGCCTTGCAAACGTTCCAGTATGTAGTCGCCAACATATACTGTATAGTGCACCTGGGTTTTTATATTGAGATTCAACAAATACTTTCTGAGATATTGAGGAAAAACAAAGTGGCCGCCTCATGTTTGAAAGTGCTAAATCGAAAAGTGTTTGGCCGATTATGACCAAAGTCGGTGGAAATGTAGTGGGTCATGAGTGAACATAATTCACTTAGTATGAATGACCTTGACCTTGATCTCAAGGTCACAGGTCAATATCCCTAACAAGTTTTGAGTCGTACCAAAAGTCCCATAATAATGGGTCTACAACGATAACAAAAGTACTTTCAGAATCCTAAGAGTGTCTACTTTTTCAAATTTCATAACAGCACATATGACATCAGTATTTTTTTGACGATTTTTGGAATTACCATCAAAACACTGTGGATATTTCAAAGACTGTACACCGTATCTAATATACAGTGTGTGTGTGTGTGTGTGTGTGTGTGTGTGTGTGTGTGTGTGTGTGTGTTTTGTCATTCTAATCAGAAATGTTGCATAATCTGGAATGTGGAGTTCTTTGAATGTTGCTTCGGCAATTTCAGAATTCTGTTTATTATTAGTGTTTTTGTTATTGTTTTTGCTGTTGTTTTTATTTACTGCGAATCGGGTCGCTTCCTTTTATTTTTCACTGTCCCCAGACGATTAATTCACCTTAGAGGAGACCTTTCCATTTGGAGGGATTGCCTGCAGTAACACTGTCACAACAGTAGATCTCCCCTAGGCTGATTAAAAACGTCTGGAAGCAGCAGGAAAAAATTAGATCAGTATGTCGTCGTAGTGAAGGGGTCAAGCCACTCAGACAAATATTCTCTCATGTGCCTCCCTCGCTGCCATCATATAAATTTTGTACAGCACTCGGTAGTTTTCCCTCAGCGCCATACTCCACAGACGTAATAACCTCCATAAACCCAACCCTTTACCTTGTGATATTATTTTGTCCTGATCCATAAATGCCAATATTATTTTATAGTCCTTCCCGCTTGCGTCATCCACTGTGTATTTTGCTGCCAGTAGTACGAGTATGTGGTCTGAAATAAATAGGATGAAATATTACGAAAACATGCTGATATGAATAACCAAAAATACAAATGTGTAAAAGAAAAGAGAATAAGAAGAGGGATGAAAAGGGACAGGACAAAACAGAAAAAGAGCATAAACGTAAATAGACCAATAAATGAATAAATAAAGGAATAAATACATACATAAAGTGCCAGCCGACGACCGACCACAGGCAGTTGCGAGTGTTATGTGTGACGTAAAAGCTACCGGTACTTTTTATTATGTATTTCCCTTGTTTCCCATACATAACAACCTTGGAATTGGATTTGGCCAACTTTACACCCGAGTTATGCCTCAATGTGACGGTGGTTATGGTGATGGTAGTGGTGGTAGTATCGGTAGAAGTAATGGTAGTAGTACTATTGGTGATGGTGGTGGCGGTAGTAGTAGTAGTTGTGGTGGTGGTAGTAATCGTAGTCGTAATCGTTGTAATTCAGTGATGAAGACAAGGATTCAATTTTTACTGATGATGACAATGCGTACCTTTTGACTTGTTCTGCATCAGGTAATTTGTTAAAGGTATTATATTTTGCTGTGTCTATTACGGCATGATAACTCAAGTGATGTAATTGTTTAGTAGGTCTGATTAACTGTGGTCGGCATTACCCTTAGATCATTTTAACTGTCATCAGTACTAGTCTCAGTTCATCTAGTCAGTTATCGCATGCTGTACCCTTGTTACTTTGTAAGAAAATAATACACTTACGTTTTTAAGAGCAGTGCACAGGGCTTGCACTGCACGAGTCAGCCCTGTTCACCTGATGCCCACTCTTCAAGCTGAACGACCTCCTGTAGTAAAGAAAAATAAATCTTGGTTATAATACGTCATCAAGGCCATAATTTCCGCTAATAGTATAGAATGGGTAGGATTAAAAGCAAGAAAAATATTACACAAAAACAGAGGTATAAAACAGGATGCCTTGCGAAATGAATCCCAATCATTCACACATCATTCAGGTCTTCGAAATCGTTGCTTCACCTCAACAGAAAATAATAAAAAATTTTTAGATATATCTTATGCATTTCCCTTCATCATATGCATTTCCGTACCTACATCACCATCCATTTCGATCATTTGTCAGGTATTCAGCCTTCCAAACTTCCACATCTCACTTCCTCACACGATCACTTACCATTGCCATCCATCTTCCTCTCTGATCTTACATGCTTCCCCCACCTTCAAACTCCCTCACATATGTTATTTCGCTGGCCTATTCATTTCCATTTTCTCTATCCAGTAATAATAATAATAATAATAATAATAATAATAATGATGATAATAATAATAATATTAATGATAAAAATAATAATAATAATATAATGGTAATAGGTACTGAACGTGTAAGATGTGCATATGTGTACAGTACATTATTATTATTATTATTATTATTATTATTATTATTATTATTATTATTATTACTACTACTGCTACTACTACTACTACTACTACTACTACTACTACTACTACTACTCAGCACACCAGTGGTGAGTTATATTGTTCTTGTCAGTATTATTATTATTGCTGTTATTATTATTATTATTATTATTATTATTATTATTATTATCTTCCCTTCCGTCTCTTCCTCCTCCTCCTCCTCCTCCTCCGTATCCTGCCTCTCCTCTCTCCTCTCCCTCCTACTTTTCCTCCTCTTCCGTCTACCCCCCTCCCTCCCACGTCGACCTCACGTTTTCCTTTTAATGGCTTACTGTGTTATTTTCCCGGTAATGGGCCAAGAAATTTTTGCCCCGCCGGCTTTTACTCGCTTTTGCTGACCGTCCTGCAGAAATAAACCTTGTATCACCAAGACCCTCCCTCCCTCCCTCCCATCCCTCCTCCTCCTCCTCCCTTCCATCCCTCCTCCTCCTCCTCCCTTCCATCCCTCCTCTTCCTCCCACCTCTCATCTCAGCTCTCCCTCCTCACATTCAACTTCTTCCTCTTATCTCTATCCATCCTCCCTCCCTTTTCTCTCGTACTCACCTCTCCCCTCATCCGCCTTCCTTCTCTTATCCCCCTTCCACTGTATCTCTCCTCCTTCGTCTCATTCTCACCCCCTTGCTCACCGTCCCTTCTCCCCTCATCCCCCTCCTCTCCTGTTCTCACCCATTCCCCTCCCCTCATCCTGGCTATACTCATATCCTCACTCACCCCCGTATCCTTCAACCCTCCCCATCCCTCAGCCTCATCCGTCGTCTCCTCTCACTTCCAGCATCCTCTCACCCCACCCCTCCCTTCATTCTCCCCCTTCCTGTAATCTCCCCCTTCCCCCATCCCCGCTCTTGGGCAGTGAGGTGGGGTGGGGATTGACTAATGGTGTTTGTCTTGTTTGCTTACGGTCAGGTTTTCTCTTCTGTAGCGTGTGTGTGTGTGTGTGTGTGTGTGTGTGTGTGTGTGTGTGTGTGTGTGTGTGTGTATTGATTTGTGAATATCGTAATAAACAGATGTCGAAGATTTTTTTAGATATTCAGTCTTGAGTCCAGGATGAAATGATTACATTTTGGTGAAAGTACGTCAGAGAATGAAGTTTCTGAGGTACATAAATCCTCTAACTTCTGGGCTTCCTCTCGACGGAATAAAATCGTCTTGTGTTGGCCTAAATATACACTCACTGATGTTATAGTTAATGAAAAATAGTGACTAGAGATAGTTTACGCAGCCTTTAATTGCTGGGATTATTCTCAGTTGCATAAATCTCGGTATGTTTGCTTGAAGACAACACCGCAGCGAAAGAGATAAAAGTTGCAGTATAATAAATAAATGAGGAACCACGGAGGCCAGTGGTTAAAGCGTTCGACTCCCGTTCTGCCATGCCCTGGCACTGGATTGGAAGGACAACCATAGCGAACGTTTAGTTGGGCTTGGAAGTGTGTCCTTTCCAATGCTAGCGTATGATGGCACCTTTCTGGTTAATACGGATCAAACAAATATGGACACTGGCAACATTATAATCAGCGCGATGTTTCCACTTTGACGTGCACCACTCTTATACAGACACTCTTCCTGATTCCTACGTTGTTGACATAGGGAAAGGTTAATTTTGGCTGTTTCTCTCCCTCGGCGATGAAGGTCCTACTTTGCTTTGGACTGTACTGTACAGTACATGTGAAATGACATTCCATCCCATTCCATGTGAAATTCATAGGTTGTAGAATACTGAGTGGAACAGACTGGCACAGTAACGGTTTACCAGTAGTAGATTATTAAAACCCTTGAGAGAGCAACTGAAGGATGGGCAGAAACTGTTGACCGCAGCTCTTCAGCAAATATACTTTGACCCACTAATGTTTAATAATATTCAGCTTAATCCTGCATCATCCTTGAACATGCTTCGGGTTTCATTTACTCGGGACTTATCTTGGAAAGATCATATTACATCTCTTGTAAAATCTGCTTCCAAGAGATTGGGTATGCTAAGCCGACTCCATTTTTTCTTTACCCCTGCACAATTGTTGACTCTATACAGGGGTTTTGTCCGCCCCTGTGTGGAGTACAACTCTCATGTGTGGGGAGGCTCCCTACATACAGCTCCTCTCAATAGGGTGGAGTCAAAGGCTTTTCGTCTCATTAACTCTCCTCCTCTTACTGACTCCCTTCAACTTGTCTCTTCGCCGCACTGTTGCATCTTTATCTCTTTTCTGTCGCTACTCTAATGGTCACTGCTCCTCTGAACTGTCTGCATGCATTCCTCCACCTTTACGACGGGCGCGTAGCACCCGTCTAGCAGCAAACTCTCATCCCTTTTCTGTCCAACTCACAATGCAAGAGTTAACCGTTATTCCCTGTCCTTCATTTATGCAACAGGTCAACCCTGGAACTGTCTCCCTCTGTCTATATTTCCTGCTGCCTATGATCTCCAGTCTTTCAAACGCAGTGTGTCCAGGCATCTCGAAATGAATGGATCTTGAATTTGGCTCTCTCTTGTATTTTGTTTTTCTCTTGGAGGGAACTGTTATTGCGGGCTCATGGCCTTTGGTTCCTTCTTCCTAGCATAAGAAAAAAAAATGAATACCATCTGAGCATGGAGGAGCGCGCACTTTAATATCATCACCTTTAACCCATTTTATCCAAGGACTTTTTTTTGGGGGATGAGGTGCTCCAGATAACTTTATTAGCTTTTGGGTAGACTTTTCGGACTGGAGGGGTGATATATTGTCTTCAATAACCCGTCACTACCACCAGTCTCCCCTAACCAGGAAAAAAATATTAGGTGACAGAAAAAATGATAAAACTTATATCCTCCGGCTGATTGGGTTAATTATGATTTTTACCTACGTCATGAGTCGCCAGGTATGCAAGAGTGTCGGTTGCTTACTTACTTATTGTTGTTGGTGTTGTCTTATTGTTTTGTCGTTTTCTTACTGTTTTTGATCTACTAAAGGACAATATTAAATTAAATCATGACACCCAAACTTGCCAACTAATACAGCTCATATAAAAGCTGTCACTCCCATAATCGGTAAACTACAACGCCAGTATTAATAGGAGATGCTGACAATCTGCACAGTTGATGTAGTGTTACCTTCAAGCGAGTCAACCTGAGTGAGATCCCAAATGATTTCCTCAAACCCAGAAATCATTTACTACGTAGGACAATAAAACCGGCCGATGACGTCTGGATAAAGCACTTCAGCCCGTTAGTGTTTAGGTCCGAGGAGTACCTGGGGTTTATTACTGACCGAATAAGTAAATCTGGTCTCAACGCAGCATTAAATGTTAGAACCAAGTAAACTAGCCACGGGACCCTACTCTCCGATGGATCATGGATAGAGTGATATATTGTATTTGCCTCCTGATCTAAAATACCATGAGTATGAATTGACTCCAGCATTGGCGGACTTTGAATAGGTATTGGCAGTATGTCTTGTAAAATTCTACCATACGTTTCCACCCTTTCGGCTAATACGCATGATATACGTAAATATTCCGGCAAGTAGGCCTATTCGATACAACACTTCAAATTTCGCGTACACTACTTACACACACACACACACACACACACACACACACACACACACACACACACACACACACACACACACACACACACACACAGCCAGCATACGAGAGGTTATACTAAATTCTGTGTGTTCCTGTCCCTCCAAGGAAAAGACCTTGTGTTATGGTAGACCTTATTTGAACTGATCAGGGCACAGACAGACAGATTGACTAACTGATAGGTGAATGAATGGAAAGGTAGACAGAAGCAGTGGTGGTAGATACTGAGAATTATGGAAAATGTGTGTATGTGTGTGTGTCTGTGTGTGTGTGAGAGAGAGAGAGAGAGAGAGAAACCCAGGCATCGCGACATAAAAGGTCTCAAACAAAAACACGCAAAGTACAACGAAAAAGAGTATAAAAATCTGGACGACTTTTGAGTACAGCCCTCTCTCTCTCTCTCTCTCTCTCTCTCTCTCTCTCTCTCTCTCTCACTGCGTGTCCTACCAGCCGTGAAGATTCCCGTCTTCTCCACCGCCACTTGAGAAATATCCCTTGTTTGGGTTTGTGACTCATCCTGGCAAGACAGAAAAAAAAAAGGGATGGTAAGAAATAATTATGTCCCTGGGTTTTCAGCCGTCAGTCCATCACACACACACACACACACACACACACACACACACACACACACACACACACACACACACACACACACACACACACACACACACACACACACACACACACACACACACACACACACACACACACACACACAGAGTCCAACCCCCTACCACCCCCGCCACCACCACAAACATCTCCACACTACCACACAATCACCCCCAACCCTCCTACACAAAGATGCAGTCCACTACCCCCATCCTCCCTCCACTTCCCCCAACAGGGTCACACACGCAGTTACGCAACAACCCCTTCCCCCACTCCCTCCCCCTCCCGCTCTCCCTCCCTCACCCTTCTGTATACCAGTCCTTCACCATGTCTCCTTCCCCTCCTGATTTTTCTCCCCCTCACTCTCCATACTCCCACTTCCCTTGCTTTAGCCCTTCCAGCTCCTTCTTCCCTTCCGCACCCCCTCCCCCTGTCCTCTCCTTCTTCACCTTCTCTCTTCTTTCATCTTCCATTTGCGCCTTCCTTACCTCTTTTCCCTCACCCCCGTCTCTCCCTCTTTTCACCTGCTTTCGGTTATGCATCACCCACTCTCCTTCCCTCTTCCATCTCCGCCCTCCCTCCCTTCTCTACACCCTTTTCTCCCCTCCTTCGTCCCTATTCCTCTCCACCACCTTCTGTCTCGTATTCCCACGTCCCTTCTCCATCTCTTCTTTCCTTCTTTTGTCATTTATCTTCCTCTTCCCATCCTGCTACCATCTTTCATCTCCTCACCCTCTCCCCCCCCTTTCTTTCTCCTCACCATTGTCATTCTTGGTCACTCTAACAATTCTTTTCCTTCTGCCCCATTCTTCCCTTTCACATCTATCTCCTTCTTCCTGTACCACCCTCATTTCCTTTCCCTTTTCTCCGCGCCATCATTCTCTCCTCCTCCTCCTCCTCCTCCTCACCACCACCACCACCACCACCACCACCCCTGAACATCCACACTGTGTACTGAGCAATTTCCACGTTATGTCTACAGACGCCTCGTTAACTCAACGTACCCGTACATGGTGTCATGCCGTAGTTATTTGTTTGCTTTCTCATTCAGGTTACTCAAACTGGTATCTTATATACACTATAAAGTATTATAGAAAGTAACTTTTCTTTTTCAGTCTTTCCTGTGAAATTTCTATTTTTCCATGCTGCATGGTGGTTCTTCTCACTTTTTGCTGGAGTTAGATCTTGTAGTCATAGTCTACTCTGTAACAAAGAGCCTCGAGAGGACCATAAGGTCGGTTGCTGTTTGCTTTCCTTTGTATTCCTCCTCTTCTCCCCCTCCTTTCATCCTCCTCCTCTCCTCCTCCTCCTCCTCCTCCTCCTCCTCCTCCTCCTCTCGCCTCTACTCTTCCTCCTCCTCTCTTCCTCCTCCTCTCCCCTTCCTCTCTTCCTCCTCCTCTCCCCCTCCTCTCTTCCTCCTCCTCTCCCCCTCCCCTGTCCCCTTCCCTCTCTTCTGCTCCCCTCCCCCTTCTGTCCCCCTCCTTCTCTCCCGTTCCTCTCTTCCACCTCCTCTCCTTCTCCTTCTCTCCCCTTCCTCCTCTCTTTCTCCTTCTCTCCCCCTCCTTCTCTCTCCTCCCCTCCCGCTCTCCCTCTCCTCCTCTTCCCCTCCTCCTCTCCCGCTTCTCATCCCCCTTCCTTCTCTCCTGCTTCTCTACCCCTCCTCTTCCCTCCTCCTCCCCCCTCACGCCTCCAAAACATCATGAATGCGTGAGAAGTTTCCGTCGCGAAGACAAAGCAAGCGGGAGGCTTCTCGCGACGTACTCAAAGTGTGGGAGTGCGGCCAGGAAATGTGTGTGTGTGTGTGTGTGTGTGTGTGAGAGAGAGAGAGAGAGAGAGAGAGAGAGAGAGAGAGAGAGCATTGTGTGTGTGTGTGTGTGTGTGTGAGAGAGAGAGAGAGAGAGAGAGCATTGTGTGTGTGTGTGTGTGTGTGTGTGTGTGTTGTGTGTGTAGTGGATCCGAGAAATATAAGGAGAGGATGCACTTTCAGAGAGAGAGAGAGAGAGAGAGAAACAAGTAATTATTGACTCCTGACGTGATGTGTGGCAGAAAATGATAATAATAATGATAATATTGTAATAGATGATAATAGTAATAGTATTAATAATAACAATAATAATAATAGCCTAATAATAATAATAATATTAATAGTAATAATAATAATAATAATAATAATAATATGCCCCAGAACAAAGAAGGAAAGAGGACAGCAGTGTCCGCATTATGCCCTTTTCTCGTTGAAGCAGCTTTTTCTTTAAGTAACCCCCACCTGAATAGGATTTAGGCCATTTGCATGATCGTGGAGGCTGGGTGAACCTTGTAATGGCCAACTCGGTTCCATGACGTCTGATTTTCTTTTTTCTTTTATTATACTGTGTGCACCTACCAGACGATTTTATTTACTGTATAGAGCCTGCTGTGAGCGAAAGGGTTAATGAAGCTTGCATACCTGTCCTGTTCGGAAGAAAAAAAAAAATCTTAAACTGCACTACTACTACATTGTATGGGGATAGCAAAAATATAATTAAAAACAGCATTGCCCTGAAGTAGGTAAAGTACATTTTAACTTCAGATGGCAGCAGTTCATGATCGAAGCACATTAGATAATTATGTATGCAGATAGCTTGAGATTTTTTCGTTCGGCATTTAGTGAAAGTGTATATTGTTCTCATTGCTGATAACACTGCAGTTGTTTTCACTGATTTTAATAGCGGTAATATTTCAGATAATGATGATGATGATGATGGTTATAGTGTTCCTCCTCGTAACATAGGGTTTGGGTGGAGTCACCCCCTCCCTACACTATTGTCATGTTTCCTAACCCTACGATGTATAACGCCTGTGGTTTGTGTAGTAGGAATGATACATAAACATAACTCATACTAATATAACTGTAATGAAAGTGCTGACATGTATCAAGGAAGAATAAAACTATTCTGCATACTATATTATACGATAATAGAGAAACGTGGCATAAAAATTTGGCAGTGTTGCTCTAAAAATATTCTAATTATTATTTACTTCCCCAACACTTCTAACATTGCTAATTAATTTAGCAAGTATAATTGCAAGAAAATTTGAAGGGATAAAAGTGGGAAGAGGCGATCCTTTCATAATTAAAATAAATATATCAAACAGCTCTGGGGTGGCAGCACTCACGCGACACGTGTTTGTGTATACGCTGTGGGAGGTCACCAACCCCCTACAGGATTTAGGCCTATTGGGGAAACCTCTATAAAAAAACGCGCCGTGACTTTTACCTCAAGGGTGGTGCGGAAATAAAGTCAAAATTATAATCCATACATAAAAATGGAAGTAAAAAACCATGGATGACACATAACAAAATCTAGCGAGAGAGAGAGAGAGAGAGAGAGAGAGAGAGAGAGAGAGAGAGAGAAATAATAATAATAATAATAAAACTTTATTTCCACTAAACAGTGGGTATTCTTATACATTATACAGTAGTACAGCATACAGTATGAAAGTTCTATACACAATATAATACAAGTTGATACATATGGTGGAGAATAGTGACAGAGAGGTAAATGGTTTAAAAGGTGTGGGGACACTTAGGTTAAAAATAGATCAATTAAGGGATTTAGGAACGAAGGCAGTGGGAAGGATTAAGACAGATGGGATTGTAAGATTAGGGAGTTTGAGCAATAGGGTAGAATGTATGCTCTCAATAAAAGTATAGCAATTATCAACGGCTAATTATTATACAGGTGTTGATGGTGGGGGTCTATATTTATAGGAGGTGTTGGTGGTGGAGGTATAGCGGGTGTTGTTGATGGGGGTGTTGTTGGGGGTAGGGGTATAGGGGGTGTTGGTGGCAGGGGTATAGGGGGTATTAGAAAAACGGAGATCACAAGAGGGAAACAGTGTTAAGGTCATCGCTGATGGAGAGGTCAGCTCGGAAACGTGGCAACAGTGCAGGGAGGGGGTGACTCCACCAAAACCCTACGTTTCGATCTGTCAGACTATAGTAGTAGTATTAGCAGTAGTACTAGTATCAGTCCTGCAAAGTATGACTGTATCATTTTCGGCACCTCGCCCTGTACCGTTGCGCGAGTTTCAGCCTGTCTGTGTGCCTGTGTGTGTTTTAACTTCTCCTGGGCTGTTTGATGTTTTAGAATGACACTTCGTAGGTGAGTTCGTCTGGTCACTCCGAAGGTCGTCCACTGTATACAATTTTCCAACCATATATATATATATTTTTTAAGGGGGTCAGCCCCCTTAACCAAATAAAAAATTCTCAAAAATAGTGAAAGATGGGCTGATATGTGTTTGATATTTTAATACATGTACAATGGACTTTCATCCGTATTGCGATATTAGGGGAGCGTGACCCCTCCACTGGTTCTTGGGAGGCCAGGCCCCTCCCAGAAATAAAAACGATCAGAAATAGGGGAAAGATTTGAATGAGACTTCCCGGGAGAGTTCGCCTGGTGGAACGTCTTTGCCCACTAGTCTATATACCGGTACAACTGGAATCGGTATGCATAGCGCAGGATTGGGGATGCAGTTTCCATGTTCTCTCGGATGCACAGGAAGAAACTGCACATCTTTATTTTTTTCTATTATTATTTATTATTATTATTATTATTACTTGGTATCATTGTGGTTGTTGTTTTGGTAGTGGTGGTGGTGGTGTTTTTGCGGTCGTTAATGTTCATGATGGTAATGAGGCTTCTCTTATAAATATTATTGCTCAGGTACAATAAAGTTTGTGTCGTTAACTTTATAGTTCTCGTTAGAAGTTAAAAGCACATTATATCCACTGTTAGACTGCTAAAGTCCATACTAGCCTAATTAATGGGTTATATTTCATACCGACAGTGTTTCACATATTGTACAAGCGTATAATTATGTACTGACCTTTCATGTACTTTAGTGGCATGACGAGGGAGATGAAATTCCAGGGGTGTGTGTTTTTGTGTGTTTTTGCTTTGTGTTGTGGTATATACAGCTCTTTGTGGGATGGCTTGTCAGTCAGGGTGTCAGTCTCCCTCTCCCACCCTCTTTGTCTCTCCCTTCACGCTCTCTCTCTTTTTCCACATTCCTTTCTGCTTTTATTATAATCTTTCGTTCTTTCTTTACCCCGGTATCATTCTTTGTTTCTTCTTCCTGTCATTTTATTTTATTTTTTTTTCATTCTTGCTTTCCATTTCTTATTTATATTTAATTATTTTCCTTTTAATTCGCTCTCAATTTTCTTTTTTCTCACTTTCTTTCATATATCATACTTTTGTTTCGCTTTTCTCTTCTCATTTATTTTCTTTTTCCATATATGTTTTAATCTCCTGTCATACTAGTCTCTGTTTTTGTTTGTATATTTTCCCTTTATTTTCATTTGTCCTTTTAATACTCCATCTTTTCTTCTTTTCGTCTTTACACGTATTCCTTTATGTTTTTGTTCCTTTCTTTCTTTTCCATTTCTTCACTTGTATTCTTCTTTTATCTGATTCCTTTCTCTTTCTCCTCCCTCTCATCTTTTCAGTTCATTCAACCCTTTTATCCTATTCCTTTCTTTTAGGGTCATTATTTCTTCTTCCTTACTGATATTATTGTCTTTTTCATTTTCTTTTTTTTCACTTGTTACTGCACTCGTTTCTTTTCTATTCGTTTCTCCTTTTTCTCGTTCATTAATCATGCCGTTTTATCTATTTTTTTAACCACTTATTTCCCCTCCGTATGTTTTATTACTTTATTTTCTCTTCTATTTCTTCTGCATTTTTATTACCTCTGCAAACGAAGTTGGAGGAGGTTATGTATTCACCTATGCTTGTCTGTCTGTCTGTCCAGACGATATCTCCAAAAGTTCTCAATGAATTTCAATGAAATAATGTGGAACGATGGGCCATGGACCAAGGAGGAAGTGATTAAATTTTGGGACGGATCCAGATTCAGATCCGGAGTATCCTGCACAATATCTCGAAAGTTCTCAATGAATTTCAATGAAATTTTGTGGAAGGGAGGGCCATGGACCATGAAAGAATTGATTAAAATTGGGGGTGGACCCGGATCCTTTTTAATGGCAATGTCATTGGCGGAGGTATGCGTTCTCTGAGTGCTTTCTAGTTTTTCTCATTTATTCATATCTTTTCCCAACCCAGTATCTAATAATTGTTCTCATTTTTATTATTTGTCTTTTTGTTCTCTTTTTCCTCGCTTTATTTCTTAATCCCGCTTTATTATTCATTATTTATGCTTCACCGTTTCTCATTTCTTTCGTTTTATCTCTTTCTTATTTTCCCCTTCATTTATTTCTTTTATTTTCTTGTTTTATGATTCATTCTTTTATTCTCATTTCTCCTTTTCTCTTTTATTCCCTTCAACTTTTCTCATATCCACTCTCTCACTTTCTTTTCTTACATTCTTTTCCTCACTTATCAGCTCCTGGTATTCTTTTCTGTTCTCGGACCTCGTCTTTCTCTTGTTTTTCTTTTTTTTTTTCTTTATTTGTTTTATCCACTCTTTTCTTTATGTACAGTGGGGTTGTTTGCATAACAATTAATCTCTGCTGCTTCTCACGTTCCTCTGCTGGCCAGTGTTCCTAAAATGAGAGGTTTGGTATGTTTTTCTGGCCATAGATGCTTTTCATGCGCCACGGAGGAAAGTGACGGACATGCCCAAGTTTGCAGTACATCTACAGTAGTGAAAGAGTAAGCGAACTTTTGTCCTTGACTGTACAATGCCTGCTGATGCTGTATATCTTCTTTCGTCTCTCTCTCTCTCTCTCTCTCTCTCTCTCTCTCTAACATTTTTTTATGTCTTTTGTTTCAGCCATAATCTCCTTGACGTAATGAAATTCGTAACACTTCTTCCATACTGATTTATTTTGCATTTCAGACGTTACCATTATCTTGTACTGCATGCTGTTTATACTTTTTTTTTTCCTTTAATCCCTGCAGCTCCGTAACGTCTGTTCTTTTTATTCTCTCTAAAACCAGACGATTTTATTCAAGTTTCGACGGATTTCTAGTTGCGGAGAGGTTAGTGAGGGCCGTATCTAACTCGTGTAGGTCAAAAGTCTGTCCTAATCTGAGTGAAATCGTTTTGTCGCGCAGAATTAAAGCATATATCACGACCTCGGAGTAAAGGTGTTACTATCAAGTGCAGGTGTCCACTGGGTGGAACGCTGCTCACCGGAGCGAGATGACAATTTTACATCTTGTCAAGAAAAATGTGTCAATACTGATGGCGTTACGATGATGGCCACCTCGCTCCGGTGACCAGAGTTCCACCCCGTGGACACCATCGCTTGATGTACTTTTCAAAATGTCTCTTTTATGCCGAAACAAAGAGGAGAATCTCCAGTGAAAATTTGAGGAAGATTGGTTCGTAAGTTTATTTAACTTTTACCAATGTTTTTCTTAAAATTGTTGCTAACTTATGTCTCCAAATCAGCTTCCGCGCCACCTAGCGGTCAAAATTTTCAACTTTTCCGTAAGTTCCTTTTATGCCAACGGAAGAGGAGTTTCAAACCAAATCTGAACAAGACTGGCCCATAAATATTTTTTTCCCCACTCCTACTGGTGATTTGGAAGGAATTCTTGCCAACTTTCAAAATATACAGTATAAGCATATTAGGCCACCCATGGGCCTCAATTTGTTACTTTAGACATTTTTTAATAAGTGCCAAGCTTAGTGGAATCTCCAGTTAAAATTTTAGCAAACCTGATCCATAATAATGGATTTCCTCACTTTTACCGGTGATTTTTTTTTTTTCACAATTTCTGCAAACTTTCAGAATATATCAGCCTGTTGAGCCACCTGCTGACCTGAACCTTTGCCTTTTGACATTTTCCCGTAATTGCTAAACTCTGAGGAATCTCCAGTTGAAACCTGAGCATATTTGGTCCAAAAAAGGATTTTATCGCACTTTTACGGTACCGGTTATAATATATATATATATTATATATATCAGCATGTATACTTTGAGGCCATAATGTCAATATACAATTTTTCCTCTGACTTGTCGTAAACTTTTCTCGCCACCTTAAATACTCAGGTATAATTACCACTAGAATATGAAGTTGGTCACGAAGAAATGCTGTGGAAAGGGTGTAGAGCCGTAGTGTTGTTTTTTCCACCCACAGAGACATGTGAAATAAGCTGCAAAAGTACGAAAATATGGGCCAAGTTAGCGTAAAAACGGTATAGCTTGCATCATACAGTGTGACCTCAGGGATAAGGAAATGACTGGGAGGCTGCCAGAGATCGAGCAGCTTGGAGAACCGTCGTTAGGTGATCAAGGCAAACAGGTTGGAGCCTTTATAAACGATACGAACGGTATGACACTAACATAGGAGAGAATATTAACCCTTTTACTCTGGTGATGTATTTTATTTTATTCCCTCTATCTCGAGGGTACTGTAATTATCCAAAGACCATTTATAGCGATAGGGATAATAACAGCTTCCATTGACCCCTTTACAACCAGACTCCTTTCCCTTGGCTGAGTAAAATCGTCTGAAGATAGTAATTTGTATGTTAAAAATACGTCATTGGATTGAAGGAGTGAAGGTGTAACTATCTTGCAAAATATATAACTAAGAAAAACTGCTCACGAAATCTGCTGAGCATTATGAGAGCTGTCCTTTGTGTATTCTCTCTCTCTCTCTCTCTCTCTCTCTCTCTCTCTCTCTCTCTCTCTCTCTCTCCCCCCTTTTCTCATTGTTCACATTCCTTAATCTCCATTGATTTTTCTTCCTGTCTTTTCTTCTCTTGGTCTGTTTCTCTTTTCTCTTCCGGTCCACATCTAATCATCTTTACTCTCTCTCTCTCTCTCTCTCATATATATATATATATATATATATATATATATATATATTTCATTAGATAGATAGATGGATAAATAGAGCAGATAGGTAGACATTATATATATATATATATATATATATAAACACACCGGTATATTTTATTTGGCCTGTCCCTGTATCCTTCCATTTTTCTTCCATCTTCCCCCCTCCCTCCATTCTCCAACTCAGCCTCCCTCACCATTTATCATCCCCTCCTCTCCCTCCTTCCCTCCCTCCCTTCCTCTCAACCAATTCTCTTTCCTTCCATTTTCCTCTCCCTCTCTTCACCCAATTTTCTCCTTTCTAATATCTCTTTCCCTCTTAAGTTTTACTCTCCTTCTCCCCCTTCTTCCCTCGCTCTCTACCCCCTGACCCTATTTTATGTTTCCCTTCGCCTTCCTGTTACAGTCCATATCTCCATTGATCCCTCTCTCACATTCTCTCTGACCACTTTCTGGTTCCCTCCAACAACTTTCCTCCATCGCTCTCTCCCTCCTCCACCCACCTGCCCTTCCAGCATATTTATTTGCTTCCCTCTCTCTCTCTCCCTTCCTCTCACCCGGTCTCATCATTTAACATCGCCATTCTCTCTCTCTCTCTCTCTCTCTCTCTCTCTCTCTCTCTCTCTCTCTCTCTCTCTCTCTCACTCTCACGCACAATCATCCTCTCTTCCTGGCTCCCTACATCTGTCGTCGTCGTCGTCGTCGTCGTCGTCCTCCTCCTCCTCCTCCTCCTCCTCCATATCCCATTTCCTCGCCATCTCTCCCACCAGCTTCCTCTCTCGCTCCGTCTTTTCTCCTTCCATCTCACTACTCCCTCCATCTCTCTGTATCCTTCAGTCGTCCTCCCTCCTTCCTTTCCCAGTCCTTCTTCCTTCTGACTTTTAACTCTCCCCCTGTTTCTCCTTCCCTCCATCTCCCGCTCTCTCTCTCCACCTTCTTCCGTTTCCCCATCTCCTTTATCTTCTTCCTCGTCCAGCTTCCGCATCATCTTCCTCCCTTCTACCCTCCCTTCATTTCCTTCCCTCCCTTCCACCCCAGTTCCCCCCCTTTTATCATTTCCCTTTCTCCCTCCCACCCCTATCCTTTCACCTGGTCTTCCTCCTCTTCATTCCTCCTCCCTTTCTCCCATCACCTCCCTCAGTCTTTTCCCTCTCCCTTCTACCCTCTCATCATTTCCCTTTTCCCCCCTCTCTCCCTCCACTCGCCTCCCTCCCTTGTTCCGCCATTCTCCCTGTCTGGAATGTGGCACAACCTGATCACATGAATACCAAAGGGAACGCCTCCCAGATTGGCCTATTTTTGTCCCCCTCATGTAACCCGGAACCACATACGCCCCAGTCACAAATGGGACCGGCGCAACTAGGCAGCAAAGCGCCATAGTACACGAGGAATGGTAGGGTTTAGTGTCATGTGTGGAAAGCCAGGTAAAATTTTCGCACAGTTTGTGGAAAGTCAGGTAAATTCTGTCTATGTGGGAAATCAGGTAAATTTTGGTACAATTTTTATAGAGCCAGAAAATTTTTCGTGTGTTTTGTTGAAAGGTAAATTTTTCGTATAATTTGTGAAAAATCAAGTAAAACTTTTGCATAATTGGTGGAAAGTCAGGTAAATTTTTTGCATTATTTGTGGAAAGTTAAGTAAACTTTTCGCATAATTTATGGAATGTCAAGAAAAATTATCGTATAATTTCTGAAGTCAGGTAAAATTTTCGTATAATTTCTGGAAAGTCAAGTAATAGTTTTGCATAATTCGTGAAAAGTCAAGTAAATTTTTGGCATAATTTGTGGAAAGTCAAGTAAAAGTTTCGCATAATTTCTGAATAGCCAAGTAAATTTTTCGCATAATTTGTGTAAAGTTAAGTTTTAGCATAATTTGTGCAAGTTAAGTAATTATCGTGTAATTTGTGGAAAGTCGAAGTAAATTTTTCTTAAAATTTTTGAATAGTCAAGTAAAATTCTCGTATCATTTGTGGAAAGTCAAGTAATATATTGGGGAGATGATTATAGGAAACAGCACAACGTAACTCACACCCGTTGCAAGATTTTCAGGCAACTTGTGGAGAGCCAAAGGGGTAATTTTGTTCTAATTAGTCGTGATAATTGGAAGCAGCACGCCATACCAAACGCCCCGTGGAAAAGGTTCGTATCACTTGTGGAATGTCAGGGAATTATTTTGGTTTAACCCTTTCCCTACGATGACCCTTTATCTTCGTTATCTTCTAGCGATTTCATTCAGCATATTTGGGAGGTTTTTGATTTGAGGTTTCAGGGAGCCCGCATTAATAACTTATATAAATGTGAGGGTTCTACTGAAATGCTAAATAGTGTAAAGTCGTCCGACGGTGGCAAGAGAAACGAATACACACACACACACACACACACACACACACACACACACACACACACACACACACACACACACACACACACACACACACGTCATTTGATGGGTAAGGTTAAATCAGCGTGCGTGCTACAGTTTTTCAGTGTTACTTTTGTTTTTTGTCTCATGCATAAATGGAACAGACGTAATAGAAAGCACGCTCCAACACACAGCAGAATTGTAGGGTGTTTTTCGAAATGTAAAACGTTTGGAAAATTCTCTCTCTCTCTCTCTCTCTCTCTCAGCCTACTTTGCTTTCCATAATCTATTCTTTTCTTCATAAATTGTTTACATAGTTCTGTGAAAAAACATACCCTCATTTTACTATTATTTTGGCATTTAATTATTTGCAGGAGACGGCCAAAACACTTAAAAAGTTTGAGATCTGTATCATTATGGAAACTATTTTTTACGCGCTGACATTTTTCTTAGTGCGTTTCTCTTTTTCGCCTCCCAATTTTTTATGTGGAACGGACGAATAAGGGAAGTCGCCGACACACGTTAACTACATGATGTTTTTAAAGCGTACGTAATACAAAGATATTTTCGTTTGATGTGCTTATCTTTACCTTTTTTTTCCTTTCATTTCGTTGGACCCAAATCTGAAACAGGTCATAAACCCCCAGAGTCTGCAATCTGTTTATGACCTGTCGAAAAACAAAGCCATTACTCTCTGTTATCAACGTTCTGACTGTATTACTACCGTACTTGTTTTGTTTTTTTTCCTCCCATCTTTTACGGAAATGGAGCAGACGGAGAAAGATACCTGTCCTCACTAACGCAGAAAGTATGATCCTTGTGTAAATATCCCCTGCGAGGACCTGGCTTCCATTATATTCTTTGCTACCTCCAGACCATTTTATTCATCTTGGGATAGACGTCTGTAAATGGAAGAGTTAGAGTCAGCGCCAGTTGAACCTATCACTGTAAGAGTTTTTTCCTAATCTGAGTACAGTAATCCGATAACAGCAAAAATTTATTATGGAAATGACGTCTCAGGCAAAAGTTAATGGGGAAGCGGAGTCATAGTTTTTTCCCAAATAACACACTCCTTGTTCGGACAGCTCTAGTAGTTTTTTCCTGCTAAAGCCAGACAGTTTTTACCTTAGTTTTTTTTTTTTTTTTTTTTTTTTTTTTTTTTACCGGAGTGTTTTTGCGCGTACCATTAATCCGCTTATGTTCGGGACAAGTCTCGTGTTTTATTCCAGTCAAACTCCAGATAATTTTATTTAGCTGAAAGTGAGCTGTTGGAGTCTGGGCGTGTTAAATATTTTGTTTGCTTTCTTTTCTTATCTGAGTCCAAGCAGGAAACAAACCCTCTCCCTCACACACACACACACACACACACACACACACACACAGTAAGACCTTTGTTAATTTAGTTTATAAAATTACTAAGAAACTTTTATCATTTTGCCTGATGAATTTTTTCCCAGTATCTTTAAGACGGGTGGGGCAGTCGGAATAAGAAGCAGCAACTAATGCACACACAGGAGCAGAATATAAGACTTTATTTTTAATAACCTAATGGAAAACGGATATTTTACCCAACTGATTTACATAAATTTTCTTTCCTGCACCTCATCGTCTTAGGTGGGAGGAGGGACTGCTATGAGATGATGATGATGATGCGGATGTGCTTTCTTTCCTTTCGCGGTTTTTGAAATAGGCCGCCAATTACGCAGGTTGCAAGATTATTTCATTACTTGTTTCCGTCAATCCGATGACCAGCTTTTAATTACCAGTATCCTCTGATATGTTGCTGAGGCAAACTATGTCGATATTATAAGGTCACAAATAAAGCTTTTTTAAAAATAAACACCAAGGGAGAGGCATTACAAAGTCTCCTAAACGACCTAGAATATGACCGGTCCACCACACTGATCACTAAGACCTTCACTACGAATTGTCTTACCAAGTTGAATGTAATCATCTGGTGGTAACTTGAACAAAAAGTTTGTCACCGGACTGATGAGAAATGGAAAACTAAATCATTATTCATTCAATTGATACGATTTTTTTTTAGTACCGTTTTTCTTTTTTCTTACCTCATCCATAAATGGAAGAGGCGGTGGAGGAAACAGGACCCTAACGTACGCAGAATGTTTGATCTGTATAATTTGTGGGACGCGGAAGTCGGTTTTGTTAGCCCTGCTGAAGGTTCTGGGTATTTGCTATTTTATTTCGAATTAGTCGGAAGTAAAAGCGACGCACATATATATACCGGTATAATATATATATATGTGTGTGTGTGTGTGTGTATGTATGTATGTATGTATATATATTATTTACAGTTATTATTGGACAGTTGGTGGAAAGGGAAATCATCATCATCATTATCATTATTTTTATTATTTTTACTATTATTATTATTATTATTATTATTATTGTTATTATTATTTCTTCCAAATGCCTATCAAATTAGGTGTCATTCCTTCAGTTCTCTGGCAGGTCACTTCAGACTTGCAACAATAATTGTTCCTTGGGCAAATAATTACTGACACCTTTCTCATTTTTATGTTTAGGTCTTTTAAACCCCTGTGTGGTGGCTATTTTTAGACCAATGGGTCGCCCCAGTGCCGGCCATTTTTTGACCTTTTTTTTGGGGGGGGGTAAAATGATAGATTTTGATGTGAAAACAATGAATTTCGCCATTAAAATGGTCTCCGAGGCTCGGAAATGGGTTTTATTGAGTCCTGCATACTCATGTACAGGTATAGCCACTCTCTCACGCTCACCACGTAGGTGAGTGAAAGCCGTTTTCTGTGTAAGGTACACTCAGGTATTTATGCTGGGAAGGTATAGCAATGTTAAGTACACTTTTCTGATTACTTTTTATCTCAGCATCTATCACAATTTGCATGTCTTTCTTACTGTGAATGCATTATCTTACACTTACTTGAAGATAGGTACAACCTGACTTCATTATGTACAGTCCTGGCACTTACAAGAAGGTATTTACAACTTGACTTCATTATATAGTCCTTACATTTACAAGAAAATATTTACACTTAAGTTTATGTGAAAATATTTACAAAAAATCCTTCACTATGTACAGCACTGGGTGAGGCACACAGGTAGAATGAGGCAGAGCAAACGTGAGGGGGGGAGAGCGAGTGATTGTATGGCCTTGACAGCCTGGGGGATGGTAGAGGAACAGTTACCATACATGCCTGCCAATTTTTACCTGCGAATCTTGAAAAATGCAGTCACAGTGAATTTTTTTATTTTAAACCATTTTAAAACGGCACTGGCACTGGCCGCGGAACTATGTCAGACCATTTTAAAATGGCACTGGCATGCAGCGGGTTAAGGGTTTTTGTGAGGTCAAAGGTCTCACCATAAAAACACAACTTTCGTTCATTATGTGAAACGTGGCAAATGAATCCATCATAAAAACACAACTTTCGTTCATTACGTGAAACGTGGCAAATGAATCCATAGAGTTTATCAGCTTTTGCGAGATGATCTTTGAGTGCACGATTTTTATTTTTTTTATTATTATTTTTTTTTTTTACTGTCCGGCATTTCCTTGATAATGTTGGCAGTATTTGTACGGCGTGATAGTTTTTCAGTAACTGTGTTGGTCTTATCTTCCTCTGTATCTTGAACACATTTTGTGCAGTCGATATAAATAGAAGGTCTAATCGCATGAGGAATGGCAGAAGATAGGATATTTTTGGTTGTTGTTGCAACGTATTTTAAACATATTTTCCCTAGTTGATACTCTTATCTTTTTCATAATTTGCATTTTCTTTCCTGCACACAGTCTCTGTAGTGAGAACAAAGTGATGATGATGATAATGATGGGGGGAGGAGGAGGAGGATTGATGACAGTGATGATGATAATGCTCTTGTGATCCATTCATACGGTAGTATTGTAAAAGCAGTATGAACATATGATAGGCGCCCGCATGCTCAGACTTTAAGGCTTCTGCTTGATGAGTGGAAAGCGAGGGTATTTTTCCTTCCGTTTGCCATGCTAACTTTTCAACATTTACTTTATCTTTCCTGCCTCGGTATCTTTAGTATAAGTCTGGCGGTCGGAATTCAAAGAAGGCCTTAGCACACAGACAGGGTTGCCCATGTATAACGCTTCAGGTCCACTCCACTGGCCGGTTTCTCGTGTGTTGTGGGAATGGCTCAGTATTATCAGTATTTACCTGCGTCATTCATTCATTTCCTACTCCCACAACCACAGCCACGCCCACACTAGCCAACAAAGCCTTCCCCGCAGCACATAAGATACTGCCTCATGAGTATTTAGTGGAGCGCTATTTCCGATCCACAATGTATTTTTATCCTTGTCTGGCGTATAGAAAACAGATGCAGTAGTTTTTATCTTTTTCCCTTATCCCAATTTATTCATGATTTACTCCTCTGTTTTCATTCATTCTTTCTTCTTTTGGAATATGGAATAGATTTGTTAGACGAAGCTTATCCCCTTCAAGATGATGACATTTTTTTTTTTTTTTATTGTACTGTTGCTGCACCAGCCGATTTTATTCTCCGTAAGAGGACTTCATTTAGTGAATAGATTAATGAAAGTTGTAAATAACTCTTCCGTTGATAAGAATTTTCCAAAGCAGTATCTACAGGTAAATAAATAAATAAATAGAGTTGTTGGAGTAAAGAGGCGAGAACAGCCTGGGACGTACTTTGTATTTTATTCTTGCATCCACCACGCTATTTCATTCTGTGTAGGCGAGACATTTCGGTCTCGAGGGATTAAATATAGCCTTGTTCAGCATCTATACCGACAGAGATCATTTCAAAGTGTATTAAAATTGCTTGGCAGAGGAAAATAGAAAATAGAAAAAATACGCCATCGAATTCAAGAAGTAAATAACCAATTTCCTTTCAATTTACGTGCTGACATTTTCAGTATCGCATTTGTTTGATCCTTTCTACCTCATCCATAAATGGAATTGACAGAGGAGTTAACCAGCCACAGGGCACGCAGAATAAAGGATCTTTGTATTACTTGTGGAGAATTGTTTTTTTCTTCCACCCCACAGCGTCCGCGAGTAAGTAAGGCATGGCTTTTTTCCAGTGAGGAGGAGGAGATGATTCCAATAGATTTTTTTTTTTTTTTTTTATCAGGAGCGTCCTGGAACGCAAGGGGAAAAAAATCCATAGTGTTTTGCCTCCACCATGAGTAAGTGGGTCCCCTGAGGGTCACTACCCACGAGACGGAGAGTACCTGGGGATAGCCTACCTGTCATCACCAGTAAGGGCGGCCAGTTTATCTAGGAAAATGAAATTGTGCACAGTGTTAGATTTCCAAAAGGAGCAAGTTTTAGGCAGGGCAAGACCCCAGACAGACGCCTCGCATGGCAGTACCGTTGTGGCCCCGGAGGGTTGTGATCAACGCCAGAATGCACACCGCAATATTTTACCTAAGAAAGGATTTTGTGCATAGAGCTATACCTCCACAAACAGCTGGTTTAAGCAGGCTGGGATCTCTGAGAGCAGCCTCCCACACTGGGGAAGCAGCCCTCTTAGAATATTGGTCAGTGTCAGTACGTAGGCTATTGCCAGATTTTAACATAGATAAACGATTGTTTGCTTATTGGTAGATTTCCACCATATCTGTCTGTCTATCTATTAATCTGTGTGTGTGTGTGTGTGTGTGTGTGTGTGTGATGAAGAGCTAAGCATTTTTTTATTAGTTGATGTCAATTAATGCTTTTCGTTTTTTCCTCATTCTGTGCAAGAAGCAGACGGAATACATGTAGTGTACCAGTTCCGTATATAACTGTTGGAAAATAGAATAGTGTTCCTCAGTTGGTATGCTGTTTGTGTGTGTCATCGGACTCTTTTGTGGTGTCTCAGTATCTAATGCTTTAATGGAACACAGTCTACGTGGGAAATTGACTAGACACACACAGAGTACTACCTCTGTGTATAAATTGAGGAATATTTTACTCGTTTTTTTTTTCTTTTATTTATATTACATTCTAACTTTCTTTTTCTTCCTCACTTTCAGCGTCTTCAGTAGGGACAGACTGCATCTCAGGTAAGATAATATAAGCAACCAATAATTTGTAATAAGTTTTTTTTTTTTTTTTCATAAGTAAAAATATGACTGGTAAGTAAATCATTTGTTTGTAAGATGTATCACTTCTTCCTAAGTATAGCATGATTTCTTCGTTCGTAAAAAAAAAAAAAAAATGACTTCGTAAATAAATCACATGACTTCCTAAGTGAAACACATGACATGTGTCAGTAAAAGATATGAATTCCTCGAAAGTAATGTATATGACATCGTAAATCAAACATATGATTGCTTCATAAGTGAAAATATAACCTCTTAATTTTAATAAGTAAAAAATGTATAACTACTAAAGAAAAAATAATCCAAAGCAATGTAAGTAAGTTAACATCATGACTGCGTCAGTATAAAAATTAAATGACTTATTAATATGCGGAATTCTTTATGCCCTGTAACATTCAAACATCCAGTACTGTTAGGCCATCCGAACTGATTTTATTTATTTTTTTATTTTTTTATTTACTCATTTATTTGCATTTTATCCCGAGGCAAACAAAATCACAAATATATATATACGACAGTCATAGACACGTTATTCCCAAGAAGACCGAGGAATAAGAATTTTACATAATATTATAGGGAAGAGGTGCAACCGACTTTTAATATCAGCTAAACCGTCGAATATTTTCCTGCCGCATCCTCTGCTTCTGACAGACTGTGACTGCATGTAAATATGAAAGGCCGAGAAATGTAGTTCCCAAGATCCGCCAGGAATAAGATCTTTACATAATTTTAGGATATGCAGTCATTCTTGTGTAGGCAGCAGCCTCCTCTATATGTTTTACCTCTTTTGCCTCAGAATTTTCAGGTTGTCTCCTTTTGTTCATTTGTTTTCATAGTTATCTCTACATGATCTTCCATAAGAACCACTGGCATATCAAAAGTACCTCACAGGTAGTGCCACCACACTTGTTCTGAATAAGATAGCCTCAGCATGTCTGTAATATCGACAGTGGATATTAGCGATGAACGGTGACATTCTGTGTGTGTTTGGGGGGGGGGGGTGACATCTCTTGCACCTAGGAAGACTACTGAACTTCAGGGAACGGAAGATACGCAAGAAAAAGTAAAACGTAAATGAAATGATTTGATATTAACAACAATAAACCACTGAACCTTTTTGTAAGAGTAACTGAAGGAATAAAGAAGCTTTAAGACAAACATATTACTTTAAGAATCGCAATTTGAAAAAAAAAAAAAATCTACAGCATCACAACCCACTCATCGTCTGAATTCTCTTTATTTCCATTTTCTTTCCCAGAATCTCACAGAATTTCAATACATCTCATCCATTCAAACTGTCTGTTATTTTTCTGCATCTTTCCCTGGTGGAAGCAGACTCTAAACACAGACATGACAACTTGAGAAATATAGTTCCCAAAGCGCGCCAGGAGAATGACCTTTACACAATGCAGAGATGTGCAGTTATCGTCTTATGTTGAGCCATCTGCAGTGTATTTTTACTTCCTCTGTCTCGTAATTTTGAGTTTTTCCCCAGTCATTTATCTATCTGTGTACTTATATCCCAGAAAAGAACAGCCCCCGCTAATTTCTTTACCCAAGTCCTTTATGCGATAGCCTTATCATGCATACAGAATTGACACTTGGGTATTAGCGTCCAAACAGTAACGTACGTGTGTGTGTGTGTGTAACCGTCTGTTTCGCATTGGACGATTGGGCCTCAGAGAATGGATTGCTTATTCTATAATCAAAGTCTTGCAAGAACAGTTCAAGCAGTATATTTATTGTAAAGAAAAAGTAGTTGTGCGTAACATCAGTTAATCCTTATGTTCTGTTTTCTTTTGCATCGAAAGTTCCTAAATCTTTTCCTCTGTCTTCCGAGCTATGTTTTATTTTCTTGTCTCATCGTCTGCTTCTGACAGGTTCTGTATACAAATTTGACGACCCCAAGACATGCCGGGAATAACAACACCTTAAAATGTTGTAGGGGCGTACAGTCACCTTTTAATATTTAACATCCTTTTTGTTGATCTTTATATTTTTATGATTCCTTTTTTATTCATATACTTATCAGTAATATGATATGACAAGACAAATGATTTAAAATAGCTTGACATTTGTAAAAATAAGTGACTCAGTATATTGAGTAGACCGTTTACTATCTACTTTCACTACGCTTTATATTTTGCATGGCTGACACAGTGCTGCCCATCGCCTACCAAATCGTAGTCGCTTTCTGAATCCTGATCGCAAAGGTCGTAAGTATAGGGTTCTCCAGTAATAAACTTGAACACACTCTCCAAAGAAATTGATTCATCCATTGGAAGGTAGAAGGTTAAAGCATACAAACGTTACCAAAAAAATTCTTTAGTTTGAAAGATGATGGTGATGGTGATGATGATAATAGAGGAAAATCCCGGTGCACTGCATCATCAGAACATCCTGTACTTTTCACTCCGCATCTAAGATGTCTTAAATTTTGCCGATTCTTGCTCTGGTTCTGACAGGCGTTATGGCAGCCGGAGAAATGTTGTTCCCGAGACGCGGGAGGAATATGACCTTTACATAATTTAGGGAAATGCAGCTGCCTCTTAATATCCAGCCGTCTGTCCCATATTTTTGCCGTCATTGCTTTATATTAGTCAAGTTTTCTGATAAGCCTTTCAGTACGATGATTAGAGGGGTTCAGTATACACTTCCTCACTTCGAAAGGCTCTTCTAAGCTGAATAAAATCGTCTTGACATTGTAAGAAAGAAATAAAAATGACTTCCGAGGGTTTAAATAAGTATTATTAAACACTGGAATCTCATCAGCACCATCCTTTATGATGTTGCCATCAGACTAAGTTTCACTACTCTGCATTGCCACACACTCACGTTTGCCACTCACTCACTATTACCACACACACTCGGAATTAACTCAGTCTCTCTCTCTCTCTCTCTCTCTCTCTCTCTCGAAAGAGAGAGAGAGAGAGAGAGAGAGAGACTCTCGGAATTACCAGACACTCACAGAATCACTATACACACTCAGACTCACTAGAAACACTTACTGCCGTGTTGTTATAATTGAGTGCGGGAAGGTATAAAGAAGCCTGTAAATGCTCACGGTCAGTAATGGAACGCCAGCGGTTGTCAGAGGCGATCATCCAGCATCCCACAAAAAAAAAAAAAAAAAAAGTATATACAAACCAGCACCGATACTGAAAAGGTAGACGTGTTCCATCACCAGCACATGTTTCCAAAGTTTTTCATCTAATTTGTGAGTGTATCCACCTCCTTCCGCTCTCAGTTTTGACATTAGGGGTATAGAATTACCAGGCACACTCAGAATTGTATATAGAAATGACAGTTTGCAATAACGTCGGGGGTTGATACAGCACTTATATTGTCTGAGGCTCGAACCCACCTCTCCACTACAGATGATATTTGACGGTCATGCTGTTGTAACGTTATGCCTTTTGGGTCATACTGTTGTGACGTTTTCTCTTTTGGGTCATACTGTAGTGACCTTTTGCCTTTTGGATCATACTGTCGTGACTTTTGTCTTTTGGGTCATACTCTTGTGACGTTTTTCCATTTGCGTCATACGGTTGTGGAGTTTTGCTTTTTGGATCATACTGTTGTGACGTTTTGTCTTTTGGATCATACTGTTGTGACGTTTTGTTTTTGGTGTCATTCTGTTGTGAGGTTTTGTCCTTTGGGTCATACTGTTTTGACATTTTGCCTTTTGGGTCTTACTGTTGTTACGTTTTGCCTTTTGGATCATACTGTTGTGACGTTTTGCCTTTTGGGGCATACTGTTGTGACGCGTTGTCTTCTGGGCGCGCACATCCTGGCCTATTGCTGCTTAAACTCTCTATCGCCATCACAGCAGTGGATCGGGATGTGTAGATCCGAGAGAGAAAAAGGTCGGGATGATATGACGGCCACACATCCTTTAGACCTGCAGTGGGGAGGTGGGTTCGAGACGAGAGGCAGATAATTTACCAGCCTGATGTTACTACTCTCAGAATTACCAAACACACCGAAACCTTTTGGAAAACATCGCTCAGGGCCAGTTAAATGAAATCTGCGGGGAATTATTTTTTTTCCTTTTTTTTTTCTGTACAGCTTCCCTATGAAATGGCTCACTGGTCCCGATTTGATTTAGTCCAGGGTTTCAATTAACCGGTGTTGGTCCTGTGGCAGTGTGTCCCCTCTGGTTTATGTGTGCGTGTGTGTGTGTGTGTGAGAGAGAGAGAGAGAGAGAGAGAGAGGCATAGACAGAAAGTGAATGTGTGTGTGTGTATGTGTGTGTGTGTGTGTGTGTGTGTGCTTTGAACCGTGGTGCTTTGCGTGTGTTGTGTAACTGTGTGTGTTGTGCGTGTCAATTGCATCGGCCTGGCTGGGGATATTGTGTGTTGGGAAATGAGGGTGTCCAGGCTGGAAATTTAGCTGGTTTTTAGGTAGGCAGGTACATGCCATTTAAGTAGTATCTCTTGTATGTTATTATAGTTTATTCATCTTCACATGGAGGAGATTTTTGTCCTTTTGTAGCATATTTTCGTAGATCAGGGGCACATTGATATTACGACATCGCATCCTTTCCGTAGCACTTCTTCATGACTAGTTCCTGGCTCTGATCTTAACGTCTGGCTATGGCTTAGCATTTAAGACAGAGAAATGCTAAGTTTATGCCTTTTAAAAATGAACTGAGTGCAGTGTTAGTCGATTTAATTATACTGTCGTGGAGGGCCGGAGGCTGATCAGAAAACCTTTTCTGTAATATAACGTGTTTTTATATTTTATTTCGGCCACCTTCAACGTAAAAGAAATCCGTCGTAGTGGAAATGTCAAAACTATTACTGAATATGTCTGTGGATTAGATTTTTTATTATTCGATACCGCCTACATCAAGTAATCGGATGTTTGGTTACTAAGATACATAAAATATCGAGAACACAAACTTTACCCTCAATATTCTGAACACTTTTGTACTGTGCTCCTCCTCTGTACTGTTTTGAAACACTCTAGCCCTGTTTACGAGAAACGTACCGATCCTTTCAAAAATCTGCTGTAAATGTTTGCTGAGTTTCAGGTGCACTGGCCAAGTTTCACACTGTACTCTTCAGCCTCAGTGCCCGGAACACCCGCTTGACACTTCTCTTACATTTAACAGCAGTCTCCCTCGCCCCTCTCAACACCGCCACACGATATTATGCAGTTTAGGGGAGACCTTTCGTAATGAAGGGCGTAGAACCTTATTTCCTGCATGTTGCATTTTTATTCAGTTTACTTAATGGTCATTCTCGCCAAAGCTGTATTTAACAAGTAAACATCATCGTCATCATCATCATCATCATCATCATCATTGTGGTCATGATCATCATTATCATCATCGTCATCAACATTTTGACTGTTATAAATAGGGTGAGCAGGATTCAGAGACAGGAATAACAAAACACGAAATCAGGAAAAGCTGACAGTGTCCAGTGAGAAAGACCATACAGTTTTTTACTCCCCATTCAGGTCTTTGCAGTTGACTACCCACAAGTGAATTGGAGCCAAGAATATCGATGGTTTGTTTGAGATTGAATGGTTGTAATTGTATGGTTCGTGAGTGGATGGATGGATGGATGATTGAGCTCACCGGGTACTCCCATGGTGATTCCTCCTGTTTTTCTTTTTTTCTAGGTCCTGACCACCCCATTGATAATAGTAAGAAAAAACTTTAAGGAAGATGATGACGACGATGATGATGATGATGATACTTATAACGGTAATGATGGTTTAGGTGGTAATTGCTTGACAGCTGTAGACATAGTTTAAAAGGTATCACGCAGGAGGGGGCCGATTATATAAAAAGTGATCAAAATACCTTATGAATTCCCAAGACATTGTTTATCCTCATCTCGCTGTGCATATCACAGCAGTGCCGACTATACACCGTTCACTTTAACTAGGCGTAAGACTGCCATCGTTCAATCTTGAATGTTGAACTGTAACTAGTGATTAATATTATCGTGAGAACGCTGCCAAAATTCGAAAATCTCCGCCAAAGTAAAAGCAGTGCACTATAGGAAATGTTAAGCAAGGGAAGGCAGTGGACTATCAAGGAGTAGAATCAGTGGCATTTTTGCAGTAGCAATCGTCTGTTGTATCACTACGGCACATCGATGCTTATTTAATCAAATGCATTGTAGCGTAAGGCAAGATCATTCATGGGAAAATTCAAAGATGTAATTTAAGACACAAACAGACATGAAAAAATTCAAAGAGAGGCCCTTACAAATAAAAAATGTAAGAGGGAGAGTGGATCATAGTAGACTGAGCAATTACTGGAGTCGTATCGTTAAGTTGAAGTTATTGGGTTGGTTAATTGGAGTGGCGTTATTTGTGCTGCTGGCTCACGGTGGGAAAATACACAAGTGGAGTATAATGTGGATGGATCTAGGTTAATATTTTGTTGTTTTTTAGAGGCTGTTGTTGGGGAAACTACAAAAGTGAAGGATATTGTCGACGGTTTCAGGTTATTATATTGTTGTCTTGAGGCTCTTGTTGTCCAGGTTTTTATCATTCACGTGGCTAACCACATTATTACCCCGCCAGTGAAGTTGGAGGAGCTTATGTATTCATCCCTCTTTGTCTGTTTATTTGTTTGTCCACAAGATATCTACAAAAGTTATTGATGGATTTTAATGAAGTTTTGTGCACATGTGAGTCATGGGCCATTAAGAGTTGAATAAATTTTGGCGTTGACATGAGTCGTCTGGTATAGGCCCTGCCGGAGGTATGCGCTCTCTGTGTGCTCTTTTAATATGTGAGTGCTTCTTTACTTCCTCAGCCGTATATTTCTTTCTTTCATTCTTTCTTTCTTTGTTTTTGCCATACACCTTGTCTGATTCCACGGTCTCTTGTCTTCGTTAATTTTTCTTCTCTTTATTTTCATTGTCTTTATTCTCTAGTCTAATTAGTGCTTTTCGTGCTTTTCCAGACGTTTAACTTTCACCCTTCTTTCCTCCCTTGTTTCCGCATCCCCTCCTTTCTGTTTTATGTTTTTATTTTCTTCTCCCTTGCCTTCCTAATTTGGACTGCTCTTTTTCTTCTCCTTGCTTCCCTAATTTGTTTTTTTCTTCCTCGCACCGTTTCTTTTACTTCCAGCTGGCTTCTCCTCTTGCCACTGCTTCATCAGTCTTACTTAATTACACTAGCATTTTCATTTATTGTCCTATTTCTACTTCTTATCAGTCATTATTACAGTCACCTTCATCATCATCATCATCGCTACAAGTCAGTTTCCCTTTAAGTGGGTTTTAGATACAGGAAAATTTAAGAGTAGAACTGTCAGCATAGTACCCAGTGAAAGGCCCATTTGTTCATTCACTCATTATTCAAACCCACAGAATCCGTCGCTTGGTCCCATAGAACTGTTTGATTAATTTAGTGAAGTCACTTTCGAAACGTTTGTGAGGTAGAAACTATCAGTAAACTGTAAGTTTGAAAAGGGGAGTAAAACTTCCCATGTGTCTTTCCATACAAGCTTGATACACCCCATCTCTCTCCTTCGTCAGGTCTGTTGTTTCCTTGTCATCCACACCTTGCTGTTGCACACATTCATTGGCGTTGAAGAGGGACACCTACTCGTGGTGGCACCGATATGACCGGTTGAGGAAGCAATCCAGTTATAGAAACCTTCCTCATTCCCCGAGAGGAGGATGGTCAGCTGCGAAAAAAGTGTAACTTTGGTCTGCAATCCACCGGCCCACGTTTAGAGTAACCGAGGGGTTTGATCTACTCCCACACCATCCAAACGAAATCATCCTCTTGGCTTGTCTGCTCGGTTTCGGTCCTATAAAATCGCTCACATACACCCGTGAAGTCATCCTATTTATATCAATACTCTTTGGAATCATACCATCTTTGAAAACTCTTCCATCCTTTGATCAGTGGAATTCTTTCTTTACATTTTTCACCATTTCTTTTTTCTCATCTTGGCTATTGTACGTATCCCATATGCTGTTCCTCAACTGTTCCATTGCCACTGACGCCAATCTGGACGTTTTAACACTATGCCTTGCCAAAGTATAACATGCAAGGTTTTGTGAGGATATTGACACGCTCTTATGCAGTCCTCTTAATGTTTGTCATCTATTTCATATCAGAGCCTTTATCTCAGCACCACTGTTCTGTATTAAGCCGCTCTGTTCTCCTCGTCCTGTACATATTTACTTTTGTTTTCTTTCGCTGCACCAAGGCACTCGAAATCTTACATCAGTATCAGTCCATTCATGAACAAGAACCATCTCTCAGTCTTTTATATTTCAAGATTCACGGCTCACTAACATTCACAGAACACTGCGCCGTCGTGTAAAGATCTCATGCACTGACAGAAGACAGAATAACACCACCTTTGTACATCAGATCTGAAGGACTCCAGCCCTCATTATTCATCATTTGCCGTTTCCATCATTCTAGTTTTAGCCATAAGAACATCACTTATTCATGTCCCACTCCGTCACTGATATTATACCGCTCACTCATACACCCATCCACTCATACGCATGCAGCACTACAATCATTAGTTTTTTTTCCCTTTTCAAGAATTCATCAGTTTTTTATATACACCATGCATACATACGTAACAATTCCGCAGTCCCTCCGTGTTTGCCTTCTCACACACATTTTCTCCATACTGTCATAAATATCTTGCGGTCCCTCTCACATCGTCTTACTGTCTTACAATCTCGTATATGACTTACCTTTTTTTGTCATTATTCTTTCACATCCTTACGTACAGCGTTGAACAGACTTATTCCACGATAAGTTTGCACTATCTTTGGTCACATAAACTTGTGTGCATGACTTTTTCCTTGGTAACTTTTTCACTCTCTGCTGTTCCATAAACGTTTGTACATAACGTATTCCACGATAATGTTTTCCCCGTCTTCTGTCATCTAAGATTTTGTACGTTCTCTTTTCCACTGCACTGCTACAGTGCCACTCTTTCTGAATTTCTGGCGTATCTCCCATAAACATTTCGCTGCACTCTCCCCACCACATTTGATTCATTTATGTTCCTCTCGTGTTTTCTTTCCAGGAGCCGTGAATTATGCTAATGGACGAAACTCTTCTGTCCTCACAAAGGCAGTTCTAGTTTGTGGGAACAATTCATCTTTCATCCTCATTATCTTTATTCTTATCTTCCTCTTCCTCTTTCTCTTCATTGCCTCTCACTCCCAACCTTCTTTTATTCTTTTTCTTTTGTTACTCTTCCACTCCTGGTCATTCATCGTCTAATCTGTATCATCCTGCTTCTCTCACCATATTCTTTCTCCCTCCTCTCCTCACCTTATTCTTTCCCTCTCCTCTCCTCACCTTATTCTTTTTCCCTTCCTCCTCCTCCTCCTCCTCATCATCATCATCATCATCATCATCATCGTCGTCGTCGTCGTCGTCGTCGTCGTTGTTGTCGTCCGTTCCCTCGTCCACCCCCACTTTCCACCTCCCGCTCCTTCCTCCCTCGACCCTCTCCTCCACCCCCTTCCGAACACCTTGTCAGAAATAGGAACCTAAGAGTGACACTGGCTTGTCCCCATTCAATCTTAGGCTACCCAGACCGAATTCATTTTGCAGCTCCCGCGACACCTCTGTACTTCACCACACCTCTGCGCGTCTCACCTCTTGATTCATTGATTACCTCTCGATCTGACCCAGGCAGTTGACATCTTGTTGTAGGGCCCCAGACGCGACATCAGCCACTGATTTTTTACTCCTTGACCTGACTTGTTTTACTTCTTGACTTTATTTTATTTTATTTTTACTTGTCCAGATTTTTGTACTTCTTGACATGATTTTCTTTACTTCTTGATTGATTTTTTAAAACTTGATTTGCTACTTCCCCTGATTGTTTTGCTTCTGGACTGACGGTCATTTTACTTTATTTCTGTACCTGATTTTTTTTTCATCTGACCTGACGTGAGCCTCAGACTTCTTGATGTAGACCCTCAGACAGTGACATCAGCCAGTGACATCATGATGTTTTTAATTTTTGACCTCAGTCTTGGCATCTTGATTTATTATTTTTAGCTTTGACACCAACTAGTGACCTCTTGACCCGACCCCATACCCCTTGACCCAGTGTTTTTACCACTTTACTAATGTCCTCAGCCTGTAACTTCAAACAGTAATGCCTCAGCCTGCATTGCTGACCTGACGGCTTGACCAAACTTGGTAACTTAACCTCTTAGTCAAACCTCCTGAATTTACCTCTTGACCTTCTTTGACGTAAACTGTTGACCTGACATCTTAGTCTAACCTCTTAGCCTAATCTGTGAATTTAACTTTTAACGTAAACTCCTAATCTCGTGACCTGACCTCTTAACATGACTCCTTAACCAAATCTCCAACTTGTACTCTTAACCTTGACTCTTAACCTGACATTAACCTCACCTCTTATCCTGATCTCTCAGTCTGATCTCTGACGGTAATCTCTTAACCTGTACTCTTAACCTAATCCCATAACCAGAGCTCTTAACCTGTAACCTTAACCCTACCTGACTTCTAATTGCAACCTCTTATCCTGACCTCTTGACCTAACCTCTAATCGTGATCTCTTGACCTAGTCTCGTACCTCTTGACCTAACTTTGACTAATATCTTATCCTGACCTCTTGACCTAACCTCTGCCTCTAGAGCTATCCCTTTATTCTGACCTCTTGACCTAACCTCCTATGCTGACTTTTTCACCCAACCTCGTGTCCAGACCTTTTGACCTAACATCGTATCGTGACCTTTGGATCTAACGCCCTGACCCAGCCTCTTAAACTCTGACATAAGTCTGTGACCGTTGTAACCCCTGACCTCCTAACCCCTTGAATACGGTCACGTCATTTTGTGTACGAGTCTTGCTGTCTGTAGACGATTGTATTCTGCTTGAGAGACTCAACATAGTGGAGAGGTTGGTTGCACAGAATCAGATCCCTCGAATGTCTCTACTGACTACGGTAAAATAATCTGGCGGCAGACAAGAATAAATTGTTCCTCATAGTGAAAGAGTTAACTGGACCTCTTCACCTTTGACCTCATCCTGTGAGATCTTTACCTTTAACCCCTTTCAGTCTGATAACGTCTTCTTCATTTCCTTCGTCACTTCCAAGTGATTTTATTCATAAAAAAAAAAAAAAAAAAATCTTTCGTAATCAGCGTGATAATGAAAACTACATCTGACCCTCACACTAGACAGCTCTTTCCTAATCAGAATCAATAGTTCGGCGGTACCAAGAACAAACTAACAGGATACGTCATCTGATTCAAAGGGTTAATCTCAGTTACCGGGAAGTAACCTAATGATCTTTAACTTCAGCCTGTGGCTTTATGACTAGACATTTCGGTCTCTGACCTCAAGCAGTAATTACATGAGCTCCGACTTAAGTAGTGATCTTACGACCTCTGACCTAAAGCAGTGACCTCATGACATATGACCTCAAACAGTGACTACTTTATCATTGATCTCAAGTAATCACTTCATGGCTTCTCGCCTCAAACAGTAACCCCACGACCTTTTACCTCAAGCAATAACCTCATGACATCTGGTCACAACAGTGACTTCATGAACTCTGACATCAGGTAAGAACCCAGTGACCTTGTGACCTTTTGCAGTGACTCCATAAATTCCCTCTGGATCAGTGACTCCATGACTTCCATAACCTGTTATTTACTGCTTTTTTTTTTTTTCCTTCAGCCCCTTCAGCCAAAGGACGTCATTTTTGTATTATTCTCGCTGCTGCCAGTCGGATATACTCAGCTGAGGGGAAGACCCTTCGAACTGCAAGGTTTAGATAATGGTCATTAACACTTTGCCTACCAGACGTCCTTCTAGAGTTGAATGAAAGTGTCTGGTGGTAGGCTGTGTAGATCGAGAAATACGTCATCGGAATGAAGTGGTTAACTGTTAGTTTCGCCCACCGTAGCCTCATGACATTTGTCACTTAAACGAAACACCGGTTCCTCCAGACTGACATGCTGAGGGCAATGTTGTGGAAGTGCGTCGATACGTCAACACCTCCTGTGTTGCGGGTAGGCATGTCCGTCAAATCAGGGTTGACCCATGGGAACGTCCGGCTTCTGTTCCGCTCACACCAGAATGTCAGGTGATATTCCAGTCATTATGGATAGCAAATCTTAAAATCTTGGCAGAACCTACTTTGACATTGGTGGCAACATATGTGTCTTCGCGGAAGTGAAGTACCATATTGGGCTTGGCAGCCCCATAGGCAGCTACAGTGGTGCACCATTTGGGTTCTAGCAAGAATGATGCACCTTGCATGTGAAATTCTTGAGAAATTTAATTCATGCATGGTATGGGCTCCAATAGAGTGAAGTTCCTCGTGTGTGAAAATCCTTACAGTGTGACTGACCGACTGACGACCACTCTTAGAGATGCTCCTTCACCCTAAAATTGACCACACACACACACACACACACACACACACACACACACACACACACACACACACACACACACACACACACACACACACACACACACACACACACACACACACACACACACACACACACACACACACACACACACACACACACACAGAAAGCATTTTCCATAGATATATTTTAGATTAAGAGATTATTTCGATTTGACCCTTAAACCTCCGAGTGATGACTTATCCAGTGTACACAGACTACACGGTTCTGGTGAGAGACGCCTTCTCGTGGTAGCACCGATGTGGCCGAACAGTGGTGCTGCCTCGCTATATAAACGTCCCTCATTCCCCTCCCTATCCCCGGAACGGAGATTTGTGGACTGTAGATTAAGGGCAGATTCAGCCTGCAGACCCCTGGCTTCACGTGCAGATGAGCCTGGGGTTACAGCTACTAATAATCAGGCTAAAGCTTAGGTCACGATTGTGGAGAACAGATTAGGTTCATGGAAATATAAGGGGAAAGGGGAAAATCTCAGATCAGCAAGGCTAAATCTTTAATTCATGCAGAATATAGACAGCAAATTCATGCCACGTATAACTTAAATTCATGCTCAAATACTCTGTAAATTAATGAAAAATTAGGTCTTAAATGCATACGAAGCAAACTAAAATATATGCAAAAAATACGCCCGCAGTTCTTGCAGATTAGATCTTAAATTCATGCATAGATAGATTTTGGATTCATACAAAAATATTGTTCTTTTGATAAAAGTACATATTCTTGAAGTTGCCGTTGATGCTTGAAAAAAATAAAAACTTGTATTTGATACATTACGAGGAATTCCCCCAAAAATCAACTGAAAAAATATATCTACTGTATATAACAAAACTTCGGCCGACGGAAACAATGAACAACCAGGATGAAGAATACATCATTTAATACTTCAGTCCCGGGGAGCGGGGGAGTAAAAAAAATATATATGGCGTTACAAATCATTTTATCTCCCAGCATCGTTTTGTTGCGTTGGCGCGGTTCAAAATAAGCCTGTGATAGCTGCTGACTTGAAATGCGTTGATGTTTATTTTGTGTTTATCTAATTTTTACCATGAACTTTTTCCATGATGGTCGCGACAAAACCACCACGCAGCCTTGTTTTAGCTCAGGGACGGAACCAGCATTTGCGAAAAGGAGTGGGGAGGTGTCTGGGCTATTTTTTTTCTCTCTAATGACGATGATCCATGTACGAGTTACACCTCATGGAGATAAACCTACACAGGCTCAGTGCGGTTGGAGCGCCTTTATTACCCACTAAGCCACCAGGCGCCATAATTTGGTTATATGGTTACCACCAATCGTAGTAAAAGGTTCCCTGGTGTAACGGAAACCATTTGGCTTATCACTCTGTGGAGAGTCACCCATAGGCAGAAGGAAGAGGAAAGAATGAAGGCAAGACATAATAGGGAGTGTAAATTCACATGAAGGCAGAAGGAATAGGAAAGAATGAAGGAAAGAAAGACAAGAGGAAGGAAGGAAGAGAGAAAAAGGCAGACACTCAAAGCATTACTACAGTACATCGAGTGAGTGGATGGTGAGCGCCCCCACTTACTTAAAATTATTATTATTATTATTATTATTATTGTTATTATTATTATTATTATCATCATCATCATCATCATCATCATCATCATCATCATCATCATCATCATCATTATTATTATTCAGTACTCATGTAGTGTATACTTGTTACAGGAAAAGAATCACAGGTAAGAAAATGAATTTCCTGACTCTCTTGACCCCTCCCCCGAGACCTGCGAGTGTCAGTTGAAGAGTTTTTTTATATAATATTTTAAAAAGAATTGCTGACATCACTACCACGCCCCTGAGGCTGAGAGAATTTTATAGTTCAGAAAGCTTAGTGACAGGCGGCTGACATTTACCCCCTAACGGCAATAACGGAATAAATAAACTTCAAATGTCTCTCTGGGATTCGTACCTGCATGTTCTCTCCGACTGACTTCCCTCGACCGCCAAGTGCAGCTTAGACCAACAGATTTTCATATAATCATTGTTACTTTTCTCTTCTTTCTTTTTTTTCTGTTTTATGTATACAAATCTGGGCATAGACTTCGTGTTCTCATCTGCATAGCTTCTTCCTCTTCCGCCCCCTGCACCGTATCCTCATAACCCTCCCATGATCGGAACGGCTCTAGTGCTTTATTCATCTTTGTTATTGGAACACGAGAGTGTTAATACTTTATCATTTTTACTCTAACTTGGCCTAAAATTACCATCTTTCCATGTTCACAGCTGACTTGTAGCAAAAGATAAACACAAAAATATAATGTTCGTTATGAAGCAGTGCAGTGGAAAGTATACAGGGCCTTAACATTGTCGTTCTGCTACTGAGCTATATGAAACCAGCTGCAAAAGGACGAAAATCTGGGCCAAGGTAAAGTGAAGCAACTACACCATGAACCCACACAGTTAAATCAGCCACAGGTAAATCAACAGAGCCTGAGATTGTTAATATGGGATAAAGCTGAGATATTTATGTAAGTTTGTATGTGGTATAGTTCACACCATTTCCTGCTCTATATACGGGGCGGTTCATATATAGCGCTTGATTAGAAACTCAGATAGTGGTATCTAACGTGTTGTCTAGGGCTAAGTCTGCTGGTGTGGGCGTAGGTGTGGCAGTAGGAGTAGCAAGTGAATAAATGATGCAAGACATTGATAACGCTGACTGAGCCCTCCCCGCAATGAACAGGAGGCCGTCGGGCGAAGGTGAAGAGGAGGGTTATATTTGGACCACCCTGTACATCAGACTGTTAAGCCCTTCACTATGACTTTCCTCTTCCATTGCTGAAGAAAATCGTCTGGAGACAGCGAGGATGGAACAGATTAATCATTGTCGTCGTGAAGGGAGTGTGGAAGTTGTTTCAAATCTCATCCAAAAGTGCGAGCCTTCCTTAACCCAATAAAACAGTTCAGAGACGTTAATAAAGTAATAAAGTAATCGTAGTAATGAGGTTAAGTTACTTCTCTGTAGGCTGATGGAACTGGTGGCGTATTGGTTAGCATATCCGGCTGACAACTGGAAGGACCCGAGTTCGATTCTGATACCGATCAGGTTTTTAGATGTCCCTTCCTTGTCCCTGTTCACCCTTCAGTTCAAATGGGGACCTTGATAGAACACTGACTTGCTGCTTGTGTTCTAAGGGGAAGATTAGGACGTAGCAAAATTTTACAGGTTGCCTTGATGACCGTCGTGCAGTTGATAGGCAGTAATATAAACCATCTTCTTCCGTAAGCAGTTGGCGCAGTAGATGACTTTTATTTCTTTCCCCATAAATTTGTCTTGTATCTTTTTAAATCAGGTTTTTCAGCAACTTATCCAGCGCCTTCACTACTAATCTGGTGTATACATTGCCTTAAACTGCGTGTCTCCTGCATACCAACTCGTTTCGTGAGCAGTTTTCATGATCAGGCCAGGACCACATGGGATAAGCTATACTCGTTTTGCTTTAATCTGGGCTAAAGTTGCCAGATCTCCGTCTTGAATGTTGATCTGTAACAGCAGATTAACACTAGATGATGATGGTCACGGAGAAGTGCTGTGGAAAGAAAGTAGTGCCGTAGCATTGTCTCATTCTGTCACTCAGCTTTGTGAAATAAGCTGGAAACGATGAAAGGTGAAAAAACTAATGTGTATGATATGCCCCTCTTGATACCTTAACCACTTCATATACGGTGATGTGGTTTATAGTTTTACTGCTTCCAGACGATTATATTCAGCTGATTTATGACCTTTAGCTGCGAATGGGTTAATAAAGGCTATATCTAACTTCAAAAGAAATCCCATAAGCTGAATAAAATCGTCTGGAAATCTTAAGTATATAATGACAGACGTCCTTGGACTTAAAGGTTAAAGCATCATTTTATGTGGTTTGGTATTTGACACATACCATAATATGACATTGTGAATACACCTCATACTAAATTATCCCCGAATGGCCTTTGCTTAATCGTAAAACATACCGTTTGTGGTAAATGATAAGCTTACTTGATTATGAAGTCGACATTGCTTTTGCGGTGCTGTACGTTGTGGAGCATAGGACGGGACTTTTAGAAATACTTTTACCAGAGACACCGAAGCGTGAAGAGATACTGTACCTCATTCCGGTCCACTTACTGAAACCTTTGGATAATTATGAATTGAGTTTGTGTGGTTTATATATTTTATAGCTGGCAACTCTGGTGTAGGCAGATACCCTCACCATAGTAAGTATGTTTCGAGGACTGGCTTTACCTTGCGTAGCTGAGTGCGTCATCCTACAGATGTCCTACACTTTATATTTAGTTAGTTGCATCGGTACCCATTTTTACTGTTTCTTTATATCTTAATAAGGAATCACTCATGTAATCATGATGGAATCATTTTAAAACTTATTATAAAAAGTAAAAGCCTCCTGGAGTGAGATAAACAGTAACCTAAGCCTTCCTCCATGAGTCATTTCTATTTTAACAGTTGTGTTTTTCCATGACTGTCATGAGGAAATAAGCTGGTTTTAATTTGGAAAAAAAAAAAAAGCGCTATGCAAAATATGCATTGATGTGGCTTTAAATTGAAGAGACAATTGTACGACATCCACAGATTGAGAAAGCATTTCTCTAAAGAGGATCTGGTTCTACAGTAGTTTGATTACTAGTGTCCAACATTGCAAGCTGTCAGGGAGGACTCAGGGCAATCATCATCATCATCATTATCGTGTTTCCCATTATTTTGATTAGGATGGGTAGGATCCAGAAGCAAGAACAGAAAAACACATAAACAAGAGTAACTTTCATTAGTGTGTCTTGTGAAATGGACCGCACATAGTTACTCACAACTCATGTTTTAGAAATTCTCAACTTAAGGTTTCAGTGTTTGGCAACAGCATTCAGTCTGTGCGCACTAATCCCTTCTCACCAACACCTGCACTCTTGACTGGGAACCTTTGCAACAGTCTTTTTTCATAATATTATTCTCAATAACTCTTTGACGTTTTTGCAACAGGTGAGAGGTGGCAACATCCATCTCTCTCTCTCTCTCTCTCTCTCTCTCTCTCTCTCTCTCTCTCCAGCTATCGTCTGTCTGTCTACCTTATACGATGCAAAGGACTATTACATAATGATACATGCTCCTGTCACTACGCATATTATTCAGCTTTGGACAGACCTGTGTTCGCAGTGAGACCAGAAATAATTACAAATTCAGTGCGATGATGTACTGTGTTTTATTTTCTTTACGCCAGACGATTTTATTTTACTTATTAGATACCTCTCGTTTCGAAGAATTTAAAGGAATTTCCATTAAACCCCCTGAGTACGAAGACATACTTATCAAATTTTATCTTCCCACCCACAAGGCTTTACTTGTAAGACACCACTCGGAGTGGCGCACTACGTTAGAGGCATACTCCATAATCTTGAGCACAATGAAAACTTTTGCGTTTTATCTTCCTACCCACAAATCATTTTGTTTAACTTATGAGACAACCCCCTCTTAGCTAGGGATTTAAGGCCCCTACTAGAAACAACCCCACAGTATTAAAGATATTCTAATACACTTTACAGCATTTTTTCTTTTTCATTGTCTTCTTTTCCTGTTTTTCTTCCTTTCCTTTTTTTTTTTTTTTTTTTCCAATATACACCCCTGTACATTCTTTTCTCTTTAAGTTAATCCCAACTCCTGAAAATATTTTTTTTTCTATTTTCCACCGTCGTCATGACCGGCTAGATTCCTCGAAAGGGAGAAGAAAAAAAAAAAAGCGAAACCAGAAAGGGACTTCAGGCAAAGTAATTCAACTCATAAAAGAGAAGTTGCGGTGAAGTTTCTCATTGCTTGTCCTTTTTTTCCTCTTTTTTTTCTTCCTTTTTTTCACCTCCCACTTCGACCTCAGTCCCTTCCCTCTACTGCGTCTCCTGGTAAAACTGTTTTCCCTCTTTCTTTTCTCAGGAGTTTTTCACACACACACACACACACACACACACACACACACACACACACACACACACACACACACACACACACACACACACACACACACACACACACCTTTCTTATTCTTGCTAGCATTGGCGATTTTGGCTCTTACAGTGTTTGCCCATCTTGCCTCGCCTCTGTTTTCGCTTCTTACAGCCTTTTGCTCTCTTCTGTACGGTACTTAAGGGGCTAAAAGTTGGAATGAGAGTTGGCTTTTTCAGGTCTTGCTCTTCTCTCTCTCTCTCTCTCTCTCTCTCTCTCTCTCTCTCTCTCTCCCCACCCCATCTCCATCCACCACCACCACCACCACCACCGTTACCTTTTCTCCAATAACACAGTGATACCTGGGATATTGTGGAGTCGTAGGTTCGAGGCTTCACGTAGATTCGAGTCCCCGTGAGGCTGGCATATTGACGCTCTTCCTGCATGACCCCTACCGAGTCTAAAATGTAATTGGCCTGGAAACTAGAGAAAGAGAATAAAAAAAATGGAAAGGAAAGAAAGAAAAAAGACCCTTGCTCCATTTTCCTCCAGTACTCTTGTCTTCATTTTCTTCTCACTGGTATTTTTTGTCGACATATATTTTTCTTTTTTTCGCCTTTCTTGGGAGGCCTCTTCTCGCTATATGATTTTTTCGTGTTACCGGCAATATCTTTCTCATTTCTCATCCCGCTCTACCGGTATTGCCCCAGTATTTCTTGTTGCCAGCAGTACTCCTCATATTCTCTCTCTCTCTCTCTCTCTCTCTCTCTCTCTCTCTCTCTCTCTCTCTCTCTCTCTCTCTCTCTCTCGATAATTACTACACTATGTTCACTTTAACTTGGCTAAAAATTGCCACCTCTCCATCTTGATTGCGGAGTTGTAGCAAGATATTAGCACTAAATATGATGCTAGTCGCAAGAAAGTGCTGTGAGTAAGGTGGATAGACTTAGGATTGTCATATCTTGCCGCTGAACCATGAGAAGTGATGAACGCTAAATTGCGATGCTAGTCACGAAAAAAGGCAGTGAAAAGGATGTTGAGCCTTAGTATTAGCCTATTCTGCCCTTGAGCTACGGAAAATAATGATGCAACAGAACGAAATATGATTCAGGTTAATTTCGACAGACTGTAGCACTAACCAGGGTATTTTCCTCATCTCCCAGCATCACCTTCTCATTTTCCTCATGTTCATTCATTTCTCGCTACCTTATTTGTATTCTCTCTGGTCTTATCATCTTTGCTACTGCCTTTCATCATCCCTTCCTTCTGTTAATATTATTATCGCCCACCTTTTAGCAAGGCGGAGCGATAATGTTTTTACCCTCCTCAGAGAGAGAGAGAGAGAGAGAGAGAGTGTGTGTGTGTGTGTGTGTGTGTGTGTGTGTGTGTGTGTGTGTGTGTGTGTGTGTGTGTGTTCCCATAACATCTCATGAATGGCTTGAGCTATCAACATGAAACCTTCAGGGTATCGAGATGTGGCCAGATTCTTGGACGAGTTGGAAAATGGGCACTCGGGGTCAAGGTCAAGGTCACAAAATGGCAGCCAAAGGGCAACTAGTTTCTATCGCCCGCCTTTAGCACCATAACATCTCTTGAACGGCTTGAGCTATCAACATGAAACCGTCAGAGTATCAAGATATGGCGAAAATCTTGGACTTGGCCAACAGCATATTCTGGCGGGCGATTAGCATTCGGCTCTTAATGCTTTTCTTTCATTCCCTCTGCTTTTATAAGATCATACTATTACTATTGACTGTCATCATTTCTTCCTTCTATTAATATCGTCACCTCTTCATATTCAAATTCGTCATCCTCGTTTTCATATTCCTCCCTTGTTCTCCGTGTCCTGTCATAATTCAGCTTTCCTCTAGTTCTGTCAGTATCTCTCATTCATATTCCTCTTCTTACTACCTGTACAGTCATCATTTTGCAGTTATCCGAGTTGTCATCATCATCGCTGCCGCCACCATGCCATCACCACCACCAGCACCACCACTGCCGTCATCATAATCATCATCATCAGCAGCAGCAACAGAGTGCCCTTTGACATGAACCATACAACCATTCACTTATCATTCAGGCCTGGCAGATTCTCAGCAACAGTATTATTACGTTTTTATGTGCTCTCTCTCTCTCTCTCTCTCTCTCTCTCTCTCTCTCTCTCTCTCTCTCTCTCTTTCTCCATATTTTTCTTACCATTTTTACCATTAGCTGCCATTCGTGTGTGTGTGTATGTGTGTGTGTATATATATATATATATATATATATATATTTTCATCTTCCCTAACCCTCCATATCTTTGCCGGTTTCGCTCCCTCTACCAATATATCCCCCTCCCAGTGCCCTCCCCTTCGTGTTCTTCCTTCCCTCGAGAGAAAATAATAAAAGCCAGCCTAAGAGAAAAACAAAAGGTTTGTTAGTAAAGAATAAAGAGGTTTAGCAAAAAAAAAAAATTAGACCTGTCAAACGGAAAGCAATGAAAAATCTATAAAGTAAAACAAATAAGGATATGACTACTAGAGAGCAAAAAATAAAAAATAGAGGAAGAAGCTGTCTCTTGCCTAGCGTGAAGTAGCCTACAAGAATCAGTTAACACACAGAAAATACTATAGAAAGAGCGTCAGCTAAGAAAATTAATTTAAAACATCTCAGAAAAAGCGTGAAAGATCTGTCATGCAGCGAGAAATTCAAAAATCTCCCAAACAGTAAAGGAAAAATCTGATCCAACAAAAAGCACAAATGCAAATCCAAAACTAAAAGAGAAAATCTACTCCCAGACAAAAATGAAATACATATACAAGGACCTGAGAGAGAGAGAGAGAGAGAGAGAGAGAGAGGGAGGAATATACCTGTGAACCAAAAAAACACTACGTCCTTTCGCATCTGTTAACCTCTGCTCTGAATGTCCCTCCCTATCCCGGGTTCATTTGGCGTTTGTTTGAGCTCCGTCGTACACAGTAATTCACGTTTAACGCTTAGAAACACAGGCTGAGGGACGTAATGCTGCCTTTGTCCTGACGTGCCCGGTGTGGGATGGGGACGTGAGGAGAGAGAGTGGGGGGGTGGGGGACTTGAAGGACTGACAGAGAAGGATTAGGTAGTGAGAGAATAGTTAAGGTTGAGAGAGAGAGAGAAAGAGAGAGAGAGAGGAGGGGGGACGATGGAAGGGGAAAAGAGAGAGGGGGGGAAACGATGGGAGGGAGGGAGGGAGAGAGCTGGTTGAAAGATCAGCAGAGAGAAAGTGGAAGGTGGAGAAGGGAGGGAGAGAGAGAGTTGAAATATTGAGAGAGGGGGAGGCGGAGGAGAGCCAGGGAATTCCACCCACTCACAACATTACGTGGACAAGCAGTTTGGGATAGTTATTGCATTTGACGCCCATGAGACAAGGGAATTAGTGACTCTAGTTATGACGGTAAATAGTGCTTTATTATTATTATCATTATTTTTATTATTACTGTTGTTGTTGTTGTTGTTACTTATTGTTGTTTTTGTTAGTCATTATTATCACTATTGTTATTATTATTATTATTATTATTATTATTGCTATTATTTTACCCACTTACCACTACGCATCAGTCAGAGGAAACCTACCATATATATATTAAGAGGAGTGCATAAAGGTACAGGTTAGGTCACATTGAGCAACGGGCATAAAACCCTGATATGCCATAAGATTGAAAAGCTAAGAGTGGGAGCAGAGGAAACGGGAGTATTTGAAGTGGATGGACTGATAGACTGAAATTCTGAGATCCGAGGAAGACTTGAGAAGAGGGGTATTGAGTGTGTGGTCAGCTCATATGATCAGACAACACGAAAAGGGTGAAGGGTGTTGAGTTTTAAAGTAGGAAATGATGTAGAGTGCCAAGAAAAATATAGTTCGATATTTGAATCAGTGAGAATGCCAGGTATGGACGAAGTGGATGCAAAACATGTGACGTAGAATAGAACCTAAATGCACTTACTGTATTATGTATGGAAGTGAACGTAACAAGCTTTGCACTCCATTATTAACACCTTCATTAATTTGATGGTCAACGTCATAGCAGTTCCCCACAGGTGTTGAGAGAGCAGCTGAATCAGATTGAGTACATTGTTAGGGTACATGATTTCGCCTGCGGGATGGAGTCTGTAATTACTAAAGTTTGAATGGTAAATGAAAGTCCATATACCACTGGCCTCTCTGATCATACACTAGTTCCTCTTGAATTTATGCTTTCCTGTATATGTCGCCAGATCCAGCAGACCCCATTAATTATAGCGGGAGAGTGGGTTGTGGTGGTGGTGATGAGTATTAATGGTGATGATGATATGGATTAAAAGACAGATGACAGTGCCGCTTAGTGTTAATGAGAGAGAGAGAGAGAGAGAGAGAGAGAGAGAGAGAGAGAGGAGAATGATTATGATTATATAGAGAGTAACATCCAGAGAGAATGATTGTGATTATTGAGGGAGAGAGAGAGAGAGACAGACAGACAGACAGACAGACAGACAGACAGACAGACGGAATGAATATGATTATTAAACACGAAACACGCTTCATCCGAGACATCCAGCCCTAAAATATAGACACAGACACACAGTGAAATCGTCGGTCATATCCTGCCTAACATCCACCATCCACTCACCTGGCCGTCCAACACCTGAATAACAGCTGGTGATGGAGGTGTTATGAGGATGGGGATGAGGTGCCGCGTTGTAGCTGAAGTTATTGCTGCGCTGTTTTAATTGTCCTCTGCCTAGCACGGCGTCGTTAATTTGTGTAGTGTTTATTTATGGACTTAATCATTCTTCATGTCTCTGGTATGGGAGTATCTCCCTTGTGTATGCCATTAACATGACTTGTTGTGGATGGTGGGCGTCACCTGTGGGATGAAGGTGGGTGGATATGCAGTTAGCGTGACTAATGGTAAAATGAGTACCGTAATAGGACAGGGGGGTGGGGGGAGGAAAAAGAGAGATTTCATTGCCATCACCTTGTTTAGAACACGTGTATAGTATGTGTAGAGCCACCTCACATATAAGCGTTATTCTGCAGACAGGACAGGAGGGAAGAAGATCCTTGTACAGTGTCTTAATGCAGAATCAGAAACAGCACAGGATGAGCTCAGCATACTCAACCTATCAGAATTTGAATTAGAAAGAAAACTGGTTTGATTATTTGAAAAAAATCACACAAAAAAGCAGTCTCAGAAGAGAGAAGGGGTACCGATTTGTGACGTTCTGGAGACAGTGTGATGGTTTGGCGGCAGATCGTGGGAAGGAGTAATATGTAATAGACTCCTAACAAAAGTGTCGTTACTGATAATTCTGGTAAAAGAAGAGTATCATTATTGGTAACTATGGAAGAATACGTCATTATTGATAACTGAGGAAAAAAAAGAGTACCATTATTGATAGTTGTGGAAAAAGAACTGTCAGTATTGAAACTGGAAAGAGGAATGTCAATACAGATAACAGTCGAAAAGAAAAATGTGCCATTGTTGAGAAATTTGGAAAAAAAAAATATATATTATTGCTAAATTTGGGAAAAGAAAAGTACCTTCATTTATAATTGCGGAAAAAGAAAAGTGCCATTATTGATAAATTTAGTAAAAGAAAGCTGCCAGTACTAATAACTTGGGAAAAATGAAAGTGCCATGATTGATGACTGTGGAAAAAAATGGTGGTTATCTTCAACATTTACTCTTGTTCAGTCAGACAGGAAATAAGAGATGAAATATCATTGGAGGGACTGGAACTCCGGGATGACAGTTCGAAAATTAGTCTTGTGGCGGACCGAGTGGAAGCACTTGGATTTGTCAAGCACTAAAGCAAAAGTTTCCTGATATCTTAAAAGGAAAATCAAGCGAAGTCTAACAGAAACGTTGGAAGCTGTCCAGTGCGGCAGGCTTTGAGGATGCCCCTTCCTGTGGTCTGAAAACTGTTGTATGACAAAAGATACTGTACTTAAAACATTTCCGGTTCAGAACACATTCAGAGACTTTGGGAAAAATATATCAAAACAGTTGGACGTTAGAGTGCTGGGTACACTCACTATACATCCGGACATCCTCTTGAGACTAAGCTTCAAGAAAACCAAAGGCATAAGTTAAATGACAAAAACAGTAGAATTTACTGAAGCACAGACCTAGCTTTTAAGTTAATCAGGAAGAGCTGAGTAAGAACGGCACAACTTATTATTGTTAAAACCAAAGAAGATAAAAAAAAAAATTCTTTGTTAATAGAAAACATCAGAGGTGAATAGGCCAGAAGAATAGGGATGCAGAGTAATAGGAGCGGAAATATCTAGGGTAGGACTGAAGATAAAAGTTTGAGCTAATTGCTTCATCTAATCAAAGGAAGACATATTAAGGAGACATCCGATTGAAAAAAGAAAGTAGGATAGAAAACGAGATGAAATTGTTGGACAGTTTTTTATTTATTTAATTATCAGTTTGTCTTTTTTTATTCGTGGTGGCAGAAGAATCGAGCAAAGCAAGAGTTTGAGAGATAGATTACGTTTCAAATGAATGAAGCTGCATTTTGGCAAGTTCACACGTACATTTGATCCCTTCACCACGATAATGTCTTCGTACTTTTTACTTTGCTATCTCCAGGCGGTTTTGCTCTGCTCAGAGGAAACTTTTCGAATTGGAGAGTTTGCACGTAAGTGTTACTCTATTGAACCCCTTCAGTATTAAAGTTATTTCTTAAGCTTAATATTGTGAGGAAGAAGCAAGAATAACTGAATAAGAGTCGTCGTACTAATAGAGTTAAACAGACAGAAGGGGCCAGTGATCATTGTTCGCGGAATTGATTCTTTGCAACACATATACTGAAAACTGAAATAAGAGTCTGTTCATAGCATTTAGCTGCAGTTGTAAGCCACTTCACTACCACGACTCTCTCTCTCTCTCACTGTTTTTTATTTTGCTAATTTTTATCAGCCTTGGAAGGTCCACTGTTAGTTAATGTGGTAATGAAAGGTATATCTAACACCTTCAGCTCCAAAAGTCTTAGCGGAATAAAGTGATTTAGTAGCAGCATTAATAACAGAGAAGACGTCATGGGGTTGAAGAGGTTTAATCTCCTTGAGTGGTCTCCTCCAAGCCACAATTGAGAGTTACAGAGTATGCTTACCGAAACAGAACGTGTACACTTAGTAATATATATATATATATATATATATATATATATATATATATATATATATATATATACTGTATATCCATCCATCATCCAGTCCTACATTGCCCCATGAGGAGCGTAGGAGCCCGGGGCTTGGCAAGTTGGTCCTGACATTTAAGATGAGAGCGACCAGCCTCACTCATCCCTGAGTGGCATTACGTGACCAGTAAGCCCCAACCATCCCTTGGATATAAACCTTCACCGGCTCAATCCGATTGGAGCGCCGTAATTACCCACTAAACCTCCAGGCGCCAAAATTTGGATATAGGGTTACCACCCAGCGTAGTAAATCGTTTCCTGGTGTACAGGAAACCATTTGGCTTGTCACTCAGTGTAGAGTCACTCACAGGCGGAAGGAAGAGGAAAGAATGAAGGAAAGCAAGACAGAAGAGGGAGTGTTAAGTCACCCGTAGGCAGAATGACGAGGAAAGAAAGACAGAAGGGGATGGAAGGAAAGAAGAATGGATAGAGGAAAGGGCAGACACCCGAGAGCAACACTACATTGAGTGAGTGGATGGTAAGTGCCCCCACCTACCACTGTGTATATATATATATATATATATATATATATATCACACACACACAGGTATATGCAGTTTTTCTTCTTGACATGCTGAAACAGTGGAAGAAATGTTTGAAAAATTTTCCTGTCACTTCATATATATGCTTATGGTTGCTGTTTTTATGAATATAGGCTAAAGAACTCTGTACGGCGTATGAAATACACTGTCCAATCAGAAATACTTGCCTAAGAAAAAATCAAGACCAGCACTAACGCTCAGTGTGAACCTTGAATTACTTTATGTCGGATACATTTTTGGTCGAGTGTACTGTACAGCACGTCCACACTTGTCATGTAATGTTTCATAATGTAAAGCACAGCAGGAGTCTTCCAACATTATTTGTTAACTTTCTCATGGTCGGGACAACTCAACCATTTTCCAGCCTTCTCCTGACGACTTACCTCGGTTAAGAGTGAGCCATAGGAGTCGGAGTTTTAATATTGTTGCCAGTAAATTTTTAATACTCGGGACAGCTCTAGTATTTAATCAAGCTAACGTCAGGTGCTTTGATTCAGCTGCGAGTGAATCGTAGGAACACGTGAGCGTTAACTGTAAATGTGCTTCACCCGTGCCTCATGCGTGTAGAAGCTGAACAGCAAAGAGAAAGTTCATGGTATGGACGCAGGGCATTGTCACTTGACTTTCTTAGCGGTTTCCAGTGTGACTTTTTTAACGATGCGCGCGCTATACACACACACACACACACACACACACACACACACACACACACACACACACACACACACACACACACACACACACACACACACACACACACACACACACACACACACACACACACACACACACACACACACACACACACACACACACACACACACACACACACACACACACACACACACACACACACACACACACACACATTTTCCATCTACATCTGCTTACCTATCCATCTTCTTTCACTATCTGTTTGTATGTCTGTTAATGCTTTTATCTCCTTATCAAGCCATTCCCGTCATTTTCTCTCGCTGTATATCCATTCTTTTATTTCTTTCTATCTCTCTATATCCAGTCTTTTGTCTCTCCGTGTATTCTGTGATGTATCTCCCTATCCATATTTTTCATTAATACACCTTTTATGTATGTTTCCCACCTGACCGTTCTTTTGTCTGTTTTTCTTCTGTCTACCTGTTTGTCGAGTCTTCTGTCTCTGTCTGTCTGTCTGTGTCATATCTCTCCTTATCTGTCCATTACTGTCTGTTTGCCAGTCTCTTTGTTCCTTTGTATATCTGTCTTCATGTCTATCTCTTCCCATATCTGTCTCCCTGTCTATCCATTCCCCTGTATGTTTCCTTATCTGTTAATTTTTGCCTTTCTACCTGTCTCATTGTATCTCATTATATGTAACAGTTGCTTTAATGTCTATGCATTCCTCGATCTCTCTATGTATGAATTCTTTTATCTCTCTGTCCATCCCCCCGTCTATCCCGTCCAGTCCCCTGCCCTCATACAGACAGTGATCCCCTTTTGATTCAGTCTTCTGGGACTTACTCCGAATTCTGCGTCACGTTCCCGGTTTCCTTAGACTTGTTTTTGTCCCCCCCCCTCTCTCTCTCTCTCTCTCTCTCTCTCTCTCTCTCATCCCAGCTCTTCACATTTCCTTTCTTTAACTTACTTTCTTTACAATTTTCCTGTTGGTTTATCGCATTCTGTCTCCCCGTAACTTTTCCCCTTCTCCTTCCTTTTCTTACTTCCCACATTTTCTCGTTTCTCACATCTTCCCTTGCCCTTACCCTCTTCTTTCTGATTCTTTAAATTCATCTTTTTATCCATGTGTTATTATTTCTGTACACTTAATGCATATATATTCACTCCTTTTCATTTCACTAATTCCTATTCCGTCACCTTTCTGTTTATTCTCCTCTTTTTTCTTTTTCTTTTTTTTTAAAGTAATTTTCTGCTCTAGCATTTTCTTTTTCTCGGCTTCGACTGGCTAGTAGTAGAGCTGGATAGGAAAATGATCATTAAAATACTTTACACGCTTTTCATTCCTCCTCCTCCTCCTCCTCCTCCTCCTCATCATCATCATCATCATCATCATCATCATCATCATCATCATCATCATCATCATCATCATCATCATCATCATCATCATCACCACCACCACCACCATCTCCCATCCTTCTTTTGTCTTCATGTTTCTTCCTTCTCATAATTCTAATTTATTACTAATTTATTAGGCTTTCATCTTTAGCATTATATATTGTAGTTATTACGGCATGTCTTTCCTCTCGTGTATGATGCTTTGATCTTCCTCCTCTCATCCATACCTTGTCATATTTACTTCATTCCCTCATTTCTCTCCAAAATACTCCTTTTTTTTTTTTTTTTTTTTTTTTTTTTTTTTTTTAATTCGTCCTTCCTACTTTTACTTCCCCACTGCCGTGCTTTCCCCCTTCCGTTAATTTCTCTCTCTCTCTCTCTCTCTCTCTCTCTCTCTCTCTCTCTCTCTCTCTCTCCTAATTTTGATGTTCCTTCTTTTCATCCTGCCTCCAGCCTCCATACCTTCCGTACTCCCATCCCTCCTCCCTTTTTGCCCTCATGCTTTCTTTCCATTTTTTCTTCCGTTTTTCCTTCTTTCCCTCCTTCTCTCATTCCTTTTTCTTTCCTTCCTTCCATCCCTTCTGCATCCCTTCCCCACTCCTATCCTTTTATCCTTCCCTTCAGTCCCTCCTTCCTTTCTTCCCTCTTTCCATCCTCTCTCCCTTCCTTCGTTCTTTCATTATTTTATTCCCATATTATCTCTCCTTGTTTTCTCTCTTCTTCATATTCTCACCATACATGTCTTCCTTCCGTTATATACTTCCTTGTTTCTCATATGTCTTCTCTTTCCACCACATCTTTTCGTCTCTCCAGCCATCTTCCGGTTCTTCCATTTATCTTCTTTCCTGTCATTTCTGTCTTCGTCTTGTAGTTCCTTCCGTTCCTTATTCACTCTTAATCCGTTCTGTTCCTTCCTCCTCTTCCCCTTCTTTCCTCCTTTCCCTCCATTATCTTTCTTCTCTCGTCTCACTTTCTTTCCCGTCATTTTCACGTTCCCTTCATTTTCCTCCATTCGTCTTTGTCCCTTTCGTCTTCATTTTCCCCTCTTCTCTATCTTCGCACTTTCTTCCCTCCCGTTCCTTATAAGTTTCTGCCATCTTTTCCCCCATTCGCATCTCCCTTTCTTCCCTCCACAGCGTCTTGTCTGACCTACCATATCGCCTTTTCTTTCCTCTCCTTTTTTTTTTTTTTCCTCTAATTTTCTTCTTCCCTCGCTTTTCAACCTTCTTCTCTTTGTCTCTGATGTTTTTTTCCCTTTTATCTCCATATGTTTTACCTTTTTTTTTTTTTAGTTTTCGTCAGAGCTCGCCTTCCTTCCATCCCTTCCCCCTCCCTTCCAACCTTTTATTCCTTCCCCTTCCTCCCTTCTCTCCGTGGCCACCTGCTCTCTTCCTTTTCACACACAGTGCCTCTTCAAACATCCTACATTTTTTGTTTTGTTCCCTGCTATCTTTTCTTCCTTCTTTCCTTCCTCCGTGTCTTCGTAATAGTCGTCCTGTCCTTCATATATTTTCTCCTTCCTTCTTTCCTTATCATCAGCGACGATCATAGTCTTCTTTGTTACAGACAGCCTCGAAGGGACCATTAGATCTGTTACAGCCTGTTTTCTTTTACGCTTCCTTCCTTCCTTCCTTCATTCCTTCCTTCCTTCCTTCCTTCCTTCCTTCCGTCTTTCCATCCTTCATTCCATCCTTCCTTTCACGGACCCCTATCTATCTGTCCCGTGATTCATTTATTCTTTCATTACTCATTCATACGTAGGTTAAATTATTCGTTCACTCATTCTTTTCCATCCTGCCAGCCTCCATGCATATCATTCATCGATGTACCCAACTCTCCCCCATCCACAATTTTCACTAATCCCGCCCCATTCAGGATACGTGGGAAGGGATATGTACTGTATAGAGTTCGCTGCAGGGGACACCAAATAGTAGGCGGACAAAATTAGGGAATGGGAGGGAAGGGGAGGGGAGAGGAATGAAATAAGAAGGGAAAGGGAAGGGAGGGGTGGGAAGGGAAGGGAAGAGGAAGGGGAAGGGAGGGAAGGAGAGAAAGGGAAATAGATCAGGAAGAGGAGGGAGGGGAGGGGAGGGGAGGGGAGGGAAGAGGAAGGAAAGGGGGAGAAGAGGGAGGGCAGGGGAGGGAAGAGGAAGGAAAGTGGAAGAAGAGGGAGCGGAGGGAAGGGACGAGGAAGGGAAGTGGGAGAAGCGTGGGATGGGAGAGGAGAGGGAGTGTAAAGTGTGTAGGTTTTGGCGGAAAGGAGACTGAAAGATTTTGTGACAAATTTAACAAAATAAGTGGAGAAGGAACGAGGGTGAGGAGGGGATGGGGGAGGGGGAGGGAAAGAGGATTATAGTGCGAAGATTTGGCTAAAAAAAAAGTACAAGAGATTAACACAAGTGCAGAGGAGAGAGAGAGAGAGGAGAAGGTAGAAGGGATGGAAGGGGAAGGTGTAGAGCGAGGAAAGCAGAAGGAAGGAAGGAAAGGGACGAGCTGGGTGCAAGGAAGACTAAAAGAACTCTGGGCAAAGAAAAGGAAGAGGGAGCGGAAGGGGGGAGGAAGGGAGGGGGAGGGGGTAGGAGGGAATGGGAATAAGCAGAAAGAGGAAGATGGGATTGGGGAGGAAGTGGGGACGGGGGAGGCTTGGAGTGGGGAGGGGGGGAGACGAGGAGTAGGAGATATGAGAAGGAAGAGGAAGGGGAATGAAGAGGCAGGATGGGGAGGAAAACAAGAAAACCTGAGAGGAAAGAAGAGGAATAAGAATGGAGGAGAGGAGGAAGAGAAGGGAGGAGGGAATTATAAGCTGGAGGGGAGGAGTGCTGAAGTTAGATTACAAGGCAGGAGGGTGGAATGGGAGAGGAGGAGGGGATGGAGAGAGAGAGAGAGTGGAATGGGAGAGGAGGAGGGGATGGAGAGAGAGAGAGAGAGAGAGAGGGAGAGAAAGTATGTGGAATAATTAAGTGAAGAGAATGTGATGTGTTGTTTTGCAGGGATTGAGCAGTACCTGACTAATGAGATATTTAGGCGAAAAACAAGAAGGTATTCACGAGAGAGAGAGAGAGAGATTGGGTAGTTAGTGACAAAGGGAAAAGTTAAGAGAGAGAGAGAGAGAGAGTGAGAGAGAGAGAGATTGGGTAGTTAGTGACAAAGGGAAAAGTTAGGAATGAGTGGCGAGGCAATATTATGTAGTTAGTTAAGGAAAGAAAAATTTGGAGAAAGTAGGAGAGGGAGATAAGACACCATAACAGACGCAGAAGCAATATTTAACAATAATACCCATAAAAGTACAGCTATGACCTCCCCATCATGGAGGCTTCCTCTCTCTCTCTCTCTCTCTCTCTCTCTCTCTCTCTCTCTCTATTTATATAGATATATATATATATATATATATATATATATATATATATATATATATATATATATATATATATATATATATATATACAGAGAGAGAGAAAGAGAGAGTAAAACAAGGAGTCATCATAAAGGAGTGTGGGAAGAGAGAGCAATGAATGAGGTGAGCGAGAGGGGCCGTCCAGTCATGCTATTTTTCACCTGCCTGTTTTCCGGAATGAACTTGTTTTCGTGCCTGCTCAGCGAACACCCTCCCTTCCCGAATGCTGGAGTCGAGCCTGGTCTAGCCTCCTTCCTTACCATCCTTGGTATATACTCAATCGTTTTTTCATCCAGTCATAGTTTTCAGACGTATTTGGCAGTATTGACCTCAAGCATCGATATGAATCCGATGGTAACATTGCTCTTAAGTTAATTTGTTGTTCATCAGTAGGGTCATGTGGCACGACAGGACGATTCATATTGTAATTGCTGAAATATGGTGTACCCTGAATACTCTAATCTTTGATTTTCATGTACCACTTCTCAAATGGTGGGAAACCACATTTCCACATTCAGAGTTAGATCTGTTTCCTGTTTTGTAGGATCGTTCATTGTACCATTCTGGCCATATCAGAAGATTTAGCTGGATATAACACCGTTGGTGAAAAGTTGGTTGTAATGATAATCGTATGCTCACATTTAACCGTCAGTTCATTGATGCCAAGCCTACAGTAGATGCAAGAAGACGCCCAGTTACAAAAGGGCTTATTTAAAAAAAAGAAAAAAAAAAGGTATTATTATTATTATTATTATTAGTACCATTGATTGGAACCCCGGTATCCAAACATCAAATATCGTTTTTTTTTTTTTTTTTTTTTTTTTTTTTTTTTTTTTTTCCCCATGAAATTTGTCCATAGAGCTGTCAGGTTATTAGTTCAGTGTGCAGGAGGCGGACTGCAAAAAAAATGAAATCGAAATGGTGTAACACTAATGTTATGCATTGCATGTTAGCAAAAAACTTGTGCACCAAAATAATAATACCAGTGGGACTCAGAGTGTTTAAAAAAAAAAAAAAAAAAAAAAAAAAAAAAAAAGAGGTAGAAAGCTAAAATGTTGATAAGACAAAGGACCAGTAAGAAAAAACTTCAAAGACACTTGCTAGGATGAGTAAATCAGGGAATTTTTTAGCTACATTGAAAAGAAGGTAATGATCACCAATAGTTCCATCAGTCATAGACAGTAGAGACCATATTAAGGATGAAACTGGGATGACTAGGATTTTTAGCACTTTCTTTGCACCTGCATTTACTGTAGAAGGCAAAATACATTGCCTGCAGATATTCCATTTAAAACAGGATAATAGAATAAATGATATTACAGTAAGTGTGAGAGATGTACTACTTTGAAGAAATAATTTTAAGGTAAATAAAACACCCAGTCGACATAAAATACCTCAACAAGTACTATAGGAAGTTGAAATTTCCAAGCTTTTAGCTGAATCTTATATCATTAAGGAATCGCAAGGTTTCACAGAAGTTGAAGTTAGCACAATTAACCCTGCTGTTCAGAAAGTGTGGCAAATCAACATCAGGAAGTTGCCACCCGGTTGCTGTACGTGTGTAAATTGTAAAATGCCGGAAACTTTCATAGGGAAGAAGCTTGTGTTAGCTTTTAGATACAAATAATGTCTTCAGAGATTCCCGTCATAGCTTTATAATAATCGTTCTTGCCTTTTTTTTAAGGGATATATTGAATACGTAAATAAGACAAAATCAGTTGACATTGTCCATCTTGTTTTTCACAGGCGTTCGATAGTTCCCTACAAAAGACTCCTTCGGAAACTAAAGTGCATGGTTTCACTGGCAATGTGTTTAGTTAATGGCTCTGAACTGGCTTTACAGGATACATACGATCTCGTGAGACACGGAGTAGAATCAGACGAGAAAGACATTGCAGTCTGAGGGATATACTGTGCTGGATCCTGTTCTTTGTTTAGTATACGTAAATAACATCGACGCAGGCTTGTGTTGTAAAATATCCCTTTCCCTTACGTTCTTTTCACTTCTCGTCTCCTCTCTGCCCCACCTCTTCCCTTCCCTCATAACACCACAATTTAGTGACTCTCTTCACCTTAGCGAACTGAAGTCCACTTGTTTGTCTCATGGTAATGACAGAGTGGATTAGAGAGAGACCAGAAGTAATTATCGAGCAACGCCCTGGGCATAAAGGCATTTAAACTTAATGAAAGCTGTCTCAGTGAACCATTTGTTTAGGAGGGGTCTCAGCTGAATAACATCATCTTCCTTCAGTTGAACACTGACGGCACGTCTTGACCCGGAAAGGGTTCCTTCACCTTCAGTACAATGATGTCTTTTAATATTTACCCTTGCCACTAACAGAGGCTTTTATTTACCTTAACCCACTCAACACTATGACGTCTTTTTTCTTCCTCGTGCTATCTCAGATGATGTTCAAGTTCATGTTGTTCGAACTGAAAGTATTATATGTAGTATTTTGTGTTAGGTGGGAGCTCCAATCATCCACTCTCACGTGGTGTTGCCCCTCCCCCCCCCACCTCTCTCTCTCTCTCTCTCTAAGTGACTATACAGTATTTAGTAAAATGACAGTATGTTACTTTTAACTCAGGAAACCATGTACTACGCTGGGTGTTGACCATGTTGCCAATTGGCGCCTGGTGGTCTAGTGGGTTAAGGCACTCCAATTGGATGGAGCTTGTAAGGGTTTTCGTGTGAGGGATGTTTAAGGTTATTGCTTACCCACTGCCAGGGTCGAGTAAGGCTGGTCACCATTGCCTTAAATGTAGGGACTAAGTAACTTAGCCTTGGTCCCTTACGATCCTTATGGGGCACTAAAAGGTTTGAATGATGGATTGATGAACATGCGGTATTTATAAATTCTTTCAGCAGTAGGGATCTTTCCCATTTTGAAATGCATCTTCAGATGGGGGAAGAAACATGGCACACGGGACAATGTCTCCATTAACACCTCAACCCCCATGAGTCCCATCTTGTATAATTTTAGTTCATTTTTGGTACCTACAGACGTTATGCTTATCTTAGGAGGAATCATTTGTCGTGACTGGTTTGGGGAAAAAAAAAAAAAGAGAGAGAGGGTTCATTGAACCCTTCAAGGGCAGATTTCTCTCTTAGTGTTGAATCAAATTGTCTGAAGGCAGCAGGAAAAAAGTATTAATGTCATGGTATCGGTGGGGTTTAATACGCCGACAGTTCTTGTTACTTTATTCTTGCTATCGCCAGACGATTTCTAACCCATCTAGTCCCAAAGCTCATTCAAACTGATAAAATCGTCTGGAGGCTGCAAGTTGACGGAGATTAACTTGTTTTGGAAATACGGTAATAGGTAATTACACCCGTTGTATCCTCCTCCTCCTCTTCCTCCTCCTTCCCCCCATCCCCCCCCCCCGATCATCGCTATTGTCAACGATATCATCGTCGTCGTAGTTGTCCTTCTCCCCCACATTACCATTATCATCATCATCATCATCTTCCCACTCCTTACTCCCATCTAAAAGACGGGGTGAGATAGGATCCATAAAAAAGTAAATTATATATCAGACATAAACGTGGAAAGCACAGTCAGACAGTCTGCCACAAAATTCCCTCGCACGCCATTCACACCCCGGAAATCCTAACGCCACCTCACAAGCAAAATCGCCTTGCACATTTTCTTCTTTAATTTATGCATTTCACTTGCACTTTTGAGACTCATAGTGTGGGTCTGTTCAGACCGAGTTCGCCATTATAATTTTTTACTTGCTGCTTCCAGACGATTTTATTCTGCTTTGAAGAGGACACAAGGAGTGAAGGAGTTAAATAGGATATAATACACCCCTTCAGTTTATAAACTCTCTCCAGACCTCTGGGTAAAAAAAAAAAAAAATCCACAAAAGCTTTAAGAATAAAAAAAAAAAACATCATTGGTCATGAAGGAATTAATATTCCTGTTTAGGAGGAGCAGCATCTTAACTCATGTCTAATCGCTGTTATATTAAAGTTAAAACTTGGGTTTATCCAGTTATTCATCTCCTGCATTCTATATTCAGCTTTATATAGGCCTTGGAAGCGAAGGAATTTGTGATGATGATATACGTGTCTAACATAGCACACGTGGGGTTATTGAGCGCGAAATCAGTTGTTGAGGAAGTATGACAACAAGAGAATCCTTTCTCATTCTTGTTTGCATTATTCAACTCTGGAGAGAGCGAAGGAGTTATTAATAATACTCGTGTCTCTAGTAAACACACTCGGTTTACTGAGTCGGCAATAGAAGAAACGTGGTAACAGAACATAACTCGCGTGTATTGATACATTTCAGGACGATGATGTTTTATTATTTAATTCTTATTTGGTATAGTCAGCTTGAAGAGAAAAAATCTTAGTGAAGGAGTTACTGATAATCAGTATGCTTGAAGTAATACCCAGTCAGCTGTTGAGGAACATGACAACAAAAAGGGGAAAATAAAAAGAAAGGAAGAAATCAGGAAATAGAAAGGAAAAAAAATGAAAGAAAGAACTCATATCTGTGTTTCTTTCTTGCCGAGATTGTGAGTGCCATGAGCAGAGACCTTGACGATGCAATAGCATCAGCTCTTGTCAAAGGGATCAGCAACACGCTCTCACCTCGCTCGGCTGTGTGCGCCGACCTTGAGCCACTTCACATACTTTTCTCTGACAGGTTACCAGGGAAGGCCGGCTGGAGGTAATTTTACAGCTCGCTCTCTGGCAGGCTTTTTGGGGGCTTCTCTGGCTTGGATGTGTGCATTCGTGCTGTACAGTACATTGATACTGAGTTAAGGGTAGCTCGTTTTGCCCTTGTTAGTCACCTTCAATTCTTTCTGCAAATCTGAAAACCTCTTCACTGCGAGGTATTCCCTGTAAATCTGAAAAATAAAATTATACGAGCATAGTCGGACGAAGAATTAATTTTAAAAGCATAATATTGTGCTGAAATTATACAAACTCGTTAACTGAGAGGTATTCCTTTAAGTTCAATTAGATGAGCCGTGGTGGTAAGAAGAAAGCGAATGGTCATTATAGCGATAAGGATTTCTCGACCTTGGATGTATTCACTCGTACCTCACATCATTACTCAGGTGATGGTAACTCTCTTTGCCCCTGATCAATCAGCTTCGAATCTCTGCAATTTTGTTATCTTCCACATGAGGAAAGGTTGCCATTTAATCTGATTACAATATTGTGGTGGAAGAAAGAATTAATTTTAAAAATGCATCATTGTACACACAAATAAGCCGAGAGATAGATCGAAGAAGGACGAGTTGATTTCTTTTAACGGGTAAAATGCTATGGTACCAGCTATCCCTAAAAATTAAGCTGAACGAGCTCTTCTCGAGGTAAAAAGAATTAGCTGAATTAGACTTCCTTATACTGATGTGGTTAATGAGTTCTCTGACTTTGAATTCATCTGTGCTTTTCATTTCGCTTTTCAACAGATGGAATTTATTCTTTCCGACAAGGAGAGTATGTTTCACCCCAGTGTTTGTTAGTCAGTTTGTTTGTCTGTTAGCAGGATTACCCAAAAAATAAAAGACAGATTTGGACCAAATTTGGTAGGTAGATAGCCCATGTCCCAGGGAACAATCGATTAACTTTTGTGACCGATCCGGGTCGAAGTACAGATTCTGGATCCGGAATAACGTTGCCCTTGTCGGAGAGATGCACTCTAATGAGTGCCCCTCTAATTCTGCCTGTGTTCAGCCAGTCTCGCCTCATTTGATGAATTTGTTAAGGATTCTGTGACATACCGTGCATGAATACGGTATGTCCAGTGCTCATTCTGTTTCTGCAAGCGATGAAATTCTGGTACTATCATTCTGAGACCCCCCCCCCACACACACACACACATACAGTTTCGTCATTTACCAGATGCTGCGGTGACGGTGCATTTCCAGAGTCATGGAGGCTGCCTGGTGGTGCTCGCCTGAGGGGTGTTGAAATTCTGCCTACGCGTGCTTACCACCAACTCTCTCACTCCTCTCACACGCTCGGGAAATTCGGCCTGGGAAACTTACATGGAATCAGGGGCCGGCATTTCTTCATTCCACGTTGATGTTAATGTTGTGAGGCTTTGTGACGGCAGTTTTAAAGCGGAGTGGTTGCATAAATTCTGTATAATAATAAAAGTCATTTTTCTTTTTTATGAGGGGGGGGGGACGGCTACAATGCACGACAGCGTTAGATAAATATGACCGACTTAAGTATATGAAAACTGACTTCTTTCGCTGCATATTATTTGGTGGATGTATATGAAAAAAATTATTCAAGGCCGAACAAAGCGACTAGAGCTTTCCTGCCTTGTCCTCCTACAGATGCTCTGACCGAGACCTTTTCAGCGAGACGAGCACGCCATCACCCCACACACAACGCGATGGGCTATGCGTTTGGTTTGGTTTCTTTGTATGTTCATATAATGGAAAATCTGTGGGATGGTGTTGCACCAAAGTTGGAGGAACAGTAATTGATGACCATCTGAGGATCAAGTAATTACATTTTGGCTGAAAAAGGTCCTTCAAGCCAAAGGTCAGTGGCAAATGCAACTCATACAGTTTTGACCCGATTTAGACCTAATTTGGCGGGACGGTTGAGGATCAGGAAACAGTGAAGTTATTAAATTTTAAGTAAAACTAGTCATAGGTTAAGTTCAGATTTTCGGCTCTTTAACTTACCGGTAGTCTTATTCGATTCGAACAAAACTTGGTGGAAGGGTCTAAGGTCAGCCGGGGACGAAGTGGTTCTATTGTGACAGTATAAGTCAAAGGTCAAAGTCACAAGACAAAGCCAAGGTAAAAAATTTTCATTCGATTTAAACCAAACTTGGTGGAAGGAATGAGGATCAGGTGAAGATGCCACAGTTCAGTTTTGAAGCCGGTCGAAGGTCAAGGTTACAAGATAGTCAGATGTTTGGCTTTACAGGCAAACATACATACATGCATACGTACAAACATGCATGCATGCATTCGTATTTATATACACGTTGACGGATAAATACAAATACACATTTGTATACATAGATAAATAGAGGTAAATGGATAGATGAAGTATTTTAAAATGTGAATGTAATCTTTCCCTAGTTTTGCACAATGAATAGAGCAGGGAAGAAAGAACTGAGAGACAAGTCATGATCATCAAAAAGATAAAGAGAGCAAGAAGTGAGGGATACGGACAGAGAGAGAGAGAGAGAGAGAGACGCAAATAGAGGGACAAAACCAAACACAGGGGAAAAGGACGATAAGGGTCCGAGAAACATGAAAGTCGAGGGGTAAATTATGGAGGAAGTGGAAGGAAAAAATACGAGAGAGAGAGAGAGAGAGAGAGCAGTGACTTGAAAATTGGTAAGAAGTTATGACGTAGCGTTGAGAACTAAAAATGAAATGAAAGAGGGAAACAGAAAAAAACAGTGGAAAAGACAGAGAAGGGAATGTAAAGGATGAAAGCAAAATAATTACAGGGTTAAAAGGGAAGGAAGGAGGATGAGAGGAAATTAATCACACGCCTCCCTTGACTCAAATTAAATCTTCTTTGTGTTTTGAAATGTAAACAGCGTCTTAGATTGCCAGGGTCCTGTTGAGGGGCGGAGGTTATCTTAATGAATTGCTCCTTCACACACCGGCTGCGAGAGAGAGAGAGAGAGAGAGAGAAAATAATGGTTCATCGACAAACGGTGAGACAAATAACCAGACATTCAGCGCACACAGATAAAGAAGAAGGGTTGATTTGTGAACGTAAATACACGGAAAGAGACAGGTAAAGAAAGAGAGAGAGAGAGAGAGAGAGAGAGAGAGAGCTGATTTGTGGACATCGACCCGTAGTGCAGCATTACAATAATCGAGTCATAAAACACATTGCATATAAATGAAAATTGAATCGTAAATTGCATGTAATATAATAAACAAATTTGCCATTCTGCGTACGTGTATGATAGCATTAGAATTACTGCTGTCATATACTAGGAAAATAAGCCACGTCCCTTTTTCCGGCTACAGTAACTTCCATACTCTGCTGATTCACCTACTTCCTTACACTTTTTTCATCCACCTTCTTCTTGGCCTTGCATATCTCGCCCTGCCCTCAGACTCTTTTAAAATGTGTAACCTTTTTTCAGTGTCCTATTCATATCAGGTATATTTATATGACCATATTATTTAGGAATACACTCTGCTGCCATTGATCAACAGACGTCCTTACTTCACATCTTCCACGAATATATTTATTTCTTATTCTGCCCGGCCTACGCAGCGCACATAGATTCCATAACAGTCCCATATCTGCTGTTACGAGAAATTCTGAGTGATAGCAGTAGAAGTGGGAACGTTAAGGGATACGTATGTAGGGGCTGAATGGACTGGATAGGATGAGAACTGTAGAGAATTATGATACATGTAAAGGAGTACATTGGTCAGAGGGTGGAAGAGTGAAAGCTTAGATGGTATTGTTGCATTGAGCACTGATGGGAACAGTGTTACGGAGAATGTGTAAAAGTGTATAAATACGGGAAGTGTGGAATTTGATGAAGCAAAAGAATTGAAGAACGATAGAAATGAAAGGATGAAATATGTAAGAAGGTGCACCTAAGGGCATGTCCACACGTGTGCTCAAACAAGTGTTGGCAACATCTAAGCAACATAGTAACGAACACGCTGCAAACATGTTGGGAACGGCAGCGTCCAGATCATGTTGGCAACATCATGATGAAGTCTCAGCTGCCTCATATGGACACACTTATCCCATTACCACTGCTGCCAGTGTTCGAAGCTGCACTGAAACATGTTTGGATACATCTGTCCAAATACTGCTGCAAACATATTCCCTAAGATGATGCCAGCTGTGTTACCAACATATGTTCGAGTACACGTGTGGACGCGCCCTAACACGGCAACCAATGGAGTGGTCTCCATCCCACAGGCAGAATGAAGCGCGAATTTGTGTGGATCATTACGCGTGTGAGGATGGGGTCGAGAACTTTCGAAAGCATAAGTGATGATTGAATGGATGTGTGGCCCTTTCTATCGGCCACTCTTTTTCCTGTATGTGTGAAGAAATGGAGTTGAGGGATATGTTGGAATGGATGGAGTAGAATGTGAGGAGAGATGAAGCAGAATGGGTTTTGCTATTGTGATGTTGGACACTTCTTCATTCTTAACTCTTTCATTTGCTAAATATTAGTTTACAACATCTGTCAGTACGTTATGAAGAGTAGAAAAAGATATATTTTCAATATAAGAAAAATATTTCCGAATGGAATATTCTCATAAAATAGATGCGCAGTTACGTTCTGTGCATTGGAAAAAACATAGAAACTGTATCTCCAGTCCTACGATATGCATACCGATCCAAAAGAATTACAAAATAATATTACTGCCTCCCAAAAGAAGCTAGTATCCCGATGTAAAAGTCACATGATCGCAGTGGTGACACGTGTAGGGTAATACTGTATATCCCAGGATACACTCTGTGAGTAGTAGAAGTAGTAATAATACTAGTAGTAGTATAGTAGTTAGCGGATGGGAGCCCATCCAACAACATGTGCAAAAGTATCAAAGCAGTATTTGCCCACCTTCCCCTATTTTGTATCGTATATAATTTTTGGATGGGACTAACTCCGCAAAAAAAAAAAAAAAAAAAAATGCTTAAACATTTTAGTTAGTGGAAGACATAAAAAAAAAAAAAAATAGACGAACTTACCGAAATTTCGTTGAAATCCATAGCTTACTTTCTTATCATATTTATTTTTAGAGGGGGGGGGCTAACCCCCCAAGAATCACTGAAGGGGGTTACGCTCCCTAAATGTGTTACGGAAATGAGTCCATTGTACAACGTGGACAATGGTATTTAAGACATATCTGCTTTCCTTTCACTGTTTCTTAGAAATTTTATTTGGTGAGAGGAGCTGACCCCCCTAAAAATCAGGGCTGGAAAATAGTATACTCGAGTAGTGGACGACGTTCAGAGTAACCCGAACTTACCTAGAGAGTTTTATTCAAATCCATTTAATAGCCTAGGAGGAGTTAAGGCGCGCGCACACACACACACACACACACACACACACACACACACACACACACACACACACACACACACACACACACACACACACACACACACACACACACACGCAAATGTATATAAATGTATGCATGTATGAATGTGGAGATAGAGATGCAGATAGATGTGACAGATAGATGGGTAGTTATGTAAGTTGATTTTTTTTTTTTTTTAGCAGATTTTCTTTCCTTCTTGCTTTTTAGTTTTATCGAGGAAGTTTTTCAAGGCAATCACATGAGGGACTTTGGGAGATGGTTGTCAGAAAGATTATTTTCCATCCACACCACTAGAGGACCGGCGAGGTTGTGAAGGATCTGAGTGGTCCCTGAGGCGGAAATACAGAAGAGGCAGGCATTGTTCAACGAAGGAGACAGATTTGGGGGTGAATGAGCACCGACCCCTGCCTTGATGTTCTGTTCTTGGGTCACGTAATTCCTGAAAATTGGTTAGCTTCGATTTTTTTTTTTTTTTTTTTTTTTTTTTTTTTTTTTTTAAATACTGACGTCGCTTCTTGTGAAGGGTCCTCTCCTGAAGGACAAAACATTTCAGCCCCACTCAGCAACAACTGTCTCCTCTCATGGCAGCAACACCCCCCTTCATATGCTCTCCCTTGTGTATCTGTATAACTTTTATGGTCTGTCTTTCCTTTTTCCTCAGGGCGCCTAGTTCACATACACCCTCCTATAGTCAAACGTCTTTCCGAACTTACAATTATAGTACAGTATCTGTTTTCATACCCACGTTTCATTCCTAAAGGTAGTGTACACTAACTTCTGGAAACTTGCTTAGTCAAAGGAATCGTCAGGGTGTAGTTTGTGTTGTAGTTAGGTTCATTAATCCTGTCAGTCCACCAGCACCCTTGCCGTTAGCAGTACACCACATAGCCTGCTGAATCGCACTCCCCAATCTCAAGAAATGCAATGGACAATCAGTACTCAAGAAGTGACATGAGCGAGAGAGAAGCTCAGGTTAGTAGGTGCATCAGCTGGCGTGCGGAGAGTGCATAGGCCTAGGAACTATATGCTGAATGATTGAATAACACCGGGACATAGTGCATATTTACTAAAACTAAGAAGCTGAAAATATATAGATGGATATACAGAGGAATAAGTAAAGATACATATTTAGAAAAGCAGTTTAAGTACAGAAACAGATGCATATAGGTATAGCATATTGATAAACAGATAGCTACCGTAGATGCTAGTACATACCAGGTATATTACGGAAGTTATTCTTTGGGGCATGGAAGAATACATTCCATTCTCTTATCCTGTGAAAAAAAAAAAAAAAAAAAAAGATTAATCACGCTTGTTCTACTGCTGTCCTCAACCAGGAGAGGCCCTACAAAAGGTATGGGAGCCAAACCACCCCTGAATCTCATCTATTTTATGTTTCCGGCCGGAATCGTGCTAAGCCTGTTCTTTGCTCTGCTAAAAATAATTTCATTCCTGCTAAGTGCTATAAACTCTCCAACTCCAAATCATCCCGCTTCTGGTACCATGCCAAAAACCTTTCTAACAACTTTATCTCAGCATCCTTCCCTCCTCTTTTCCATTTTGATGGTTCTGTGGCTCTTCCTTCAGACTTTCTCCTCCAGTTCCACCTTAGGCGATTCCGGTGCTGTTCCTCCATCACTTCCCCTCTCCTACTTCCTCATGGCCGACATTAAAATTTCCTTAGTTGATGTATTTTCTGCAGTCATTGGCCCCAATACTTACAAGGCATATTGGCCTGATGGGGTCTCTCCTGTTGTCCTCAAGAACTGTGCTTCTGCGCTTACACCCTGCCTAGGTAAACTCTTTCGCCTTTGTCAACTTGTACCTTTCCATCTTGCAGGAAGTTTGCTTTCATTCAGCCTGTCCCAAAAAAGTGTGATCATTCCCAGCCCTCTAACTATCCCCCAGTTGCATGAACATCTTGTATTTCAAAAGTTTTTGAGTCTATTCTTAACTCAAAAAACTTTAAAGCACTTTTCCTATCACAACCTTCTTTCCGATCGTCAGTATGGGGTCTGCTAGGGACGCCCCACTGGCAGTCTTCTCATTTACCTTTCAGACTCCTGGTCATCCACCTTTCGGGGCTTTGGCAAAAGCTTTGCCATTGCACTTGACATCTCAAAGGTTTTCAATCGAGTCTGGAATAATCTTTAATTTCCAAACTGCCCTCTTATGGTTTCTATCCATCGATCTGTGTCTTCACATCCAGCCTTCTTCTGGTCGTTCTGTAACTGCTCTTGTAGACGGCCACCGTTCCTCTCCTGGAGCCATCAATAATGGTGATCCTCAGGGTTCTGTCCTATTACCAACTCCGTTCCATTTATTAGTGATCTAAGCTGTACACTGGGTCACAAAAGTATCGGTGCACAACATGCGTGAGACATTTGGGACCACAGAACGAAGGTCACTGAAATATTAGTATCCGACCTACCACACGTTGGTAGCCCTGATGTCGGGAGGTGTTATACTGTATATCGCCAACTAGCACTATCCTCTTGCAGACATACAGCAAATATAATGTTTATATAGACAGACACTGATGATACACAATGAGACGTTGGTAATGTCTGCAGTTGTTCGAACCTTTTCGGTAGGCATCGCACCCCCTGTGCACCAATACTTTTGAAATCCAGTGTACATCTAACTCTATCCACTCATACGCTGATGATTCCACCCTTCACCTTTCCATTCACTTCCTGCAGCGTCCATCTCAGCAGTTATTTCAACAAACAATGGATGAGGCAATGGCACACCTAATGTCTGAGTTAGTTCGTATCTCTGATTGTGGTGAAAGTAATCTTGTTTTTAATGCATCAGAAACTCAGTTCTTGCATTTCTCAGTCTGTCAAAATCTTCCGCAGGAGTATCTTCTGATTTTTGACAATATGCAACTCAGTCCTACATCATCTAATACACTTCGTTCCATTCTTTCGGGATTTAACTTTGAAAGATCATATTACCTCTTGTAAAATCTGCTTCCAAGAGACTAGATGTGCTAAGCCGACTCCGTGCCTTCATAACCCCTGCACGGTTGTTAACTTTAAACGAGTACATGGTTTTTATTCGCTTCTGTGTTATAATACAACTCTCATGTGTGCGAAGGCTCCCCATATACAGCTCTTTCCAACAATATATATATATATATATATATATATATATATATATATATATATATATATATATATACACACAGTATGTGTGTGTGTGTTATTTACATCAGTCCTTACACACACACACACACACACACACACACACACACACACACACAGGTGTGTGTGTGTGTTTGTGTGTATGTGTGTGTGTAAGAGAGAGAGAGAGAGAGAGAGAGACGCATATTAAATTATTTTCCAAGATTCGAGTAGCAGGTCCAAAAAATGTTGATAGAAAGTGGATAAAAGTAAACCGAGCTAATAAAATATCAAGCGCTTTAATACTTATATATTAACCTCCATTGAAAAATTCGTTAATTTCTGATGCAAATATCGTTTAATCATTTCCGTGCGTTATTAATAGAGGTGAGCGTGCATTGTGGGATCAAAGCAGATTTTTTTTGTTTTTTTGTTTTTACTGGCAGTTGGATTTTCAGACTGTGTAGGACTCAGTTTTCTGGCATGTTTTGTTTTGTTTTTTTTATTTTGTGAAGGAGTGTGATGAAAAACGACGGACGAAAATGATATCGACGGTCTCCATACAGTAATGGAGACGCGAGCCTGTAATTAGGCTGTTTTTTTTTTTTTTTTCCCTCAGGCTACTGGGGAAATAATAAGTCGTACTGGAATGAAATCTGATGCGTAATGAGCACAAATGAGTCTCCCTGGTTCCTGGTCAGGCCTGCCCTCCATGCCGACAACACATGGCCAAATTCTGAGCCAACAGGTGTTACGGATCTTCGTCAGGTGGAAAAAAGGCGCTATGATATTTGTCTTCGTCTCACCGTGTTATATATTTTTAAAAGGAAGAATTACAGTATATCCACAGTTTATTGCGGGGTGGAGTGGGGGTAGAGATGCAACATTTTCACCCCTATTTGGATCCCTTTCAGAGCATAAGCGCGTAAACAGTATGCAGTTGTGTAAGATGTATATAAATATGAAATGTATATAAATACATAGTAAAAAATAAAGGTTCCCATTAACTGTCATCATGAGGTTCCTCTTGTTTGCAGAAAGCACATTTTTACCGAAAATAAAAAAAAGTTATTATTTTGACAGCACCTTATGGCTACAATTTTGTGCATTAAATGCTTTTGGGAGCATGGACAAGTGAACCTGCATCATGAAAGACAATTCAAAAGATCAGAACTCTCTGGCATGAACCATTATCCTGCAGTGGGACCTACAAGTAGTTGCACGTTTTGTAAAAATTGACCTTTTATCCGTTTTTTAATCTTTATGTAAGATCATTGAAAAGAGATAGGCCTCTTTTGACAACAAAAATGAAAAATTCTGTAAAAGTTAGCCTTAGACAAAGGATGGGAACCTTGAAGCGATACAGAAAGTGAGATAAACTCCAAACTTTGATAACAATGCATTTTTTGGAAAAAACCAGAATTTCTCTGAGTTTTTAATGTTCTTGTCTTAGAAACTATGCATGTATTGGCCGAAAAATTGGGATACATGCTTAACTTTCCATTTTTTTTTTTTTTTTTTTTTTTTACGGTGAGCTGGGGAGCTCTGGATGATTTGGCATGGAATGACTCTGTTGGAGTTGTTTGAGGTTGTTCCTAACCCCTTCACAACGAGGACTCGCATGAATTGCATAAAATCGTCCGTTTTTTGCAAGATTAAAACTTTACTATTACAGTTTTAACCTCTTCTGTACGCTGATATCCCCTGCTCTCTCCAGACGATTTTGTTAGTTTCAGGACAGGCTTTTTGAAGTGGAGGGGTTACGTACAGTATACCTTTCATCAACCCCATCGCTGTTTTTACTCCAACGACCTAAAATTGCCGCCACTCCATCGTGAGTACTGACCTGTAATAATAGAGTAGCACTGGAATATGATGCTAGTCACTAGGAAGGGCTTTCGGAAGGATGTAGTGCTGTAGCATCGTCTTTTTCTGCTACTAAGCTACGGGAAATAAGCTGCAAAAGAACGAAATCTGGCGAAGTTAAGGTGACTGGAGTATGGTGTGCTCTTTTATTCTGAATACAATCTTGTGGTAGCATCAAGCAAAACATAGCAGACATGACCGTATGAAAGGTATTGATATTACCCTGACTACTATTGGTGATAGTGGTGGAATAAGTTTTACAATAATACGACGGGAAGGAGGATTTGTAGCTCATTAGCGGACAGAGAGACACACCTGCCACATTACCGTTCCCTGCTTTGTGCCTGTGTTTGACTCTGCCTTGCTTTCATAGATAACTTCCACCCTCACTTTCCCACAGTCCATGTCCATAATCCACTCCTCTTGTATGTTCCCCACACGGAGCGTAGGGGCCCAGGGCTTGGCTGCTTAGTCCATGTTGAAGGCGGAAGTGACAAATTTTAATCTCATTAAATTCACGTTCACACATAATCCCTGTATACGTTTTAACCGGTTCAGTTCAGTGATATCTTTAATATGTTCTGGTTACCATAAAGTGATATTGTTCAACTTCTACTTCCTCCGTCTGATGACATCGTTTTATACAATTATGTTCTTAATTCCACCAGACATTTTGCTCATGTGAGGTGTGTGCACTTAAGTTGTCTCACCTTAATTTGGCCCTTATTTTCGCTCTCATACAGTCTGTTTCAGGTACCTCAGTGACAGGAAAAGGCAATACTGTGGCATTACATCCTTTTCATAGTATTTCTTCGTGACTTGCAACATATTCTAGTGTTAATCACATTTCGGAGTTCAAGATGGAGAGAGGGCAGTTTTAGTTCAAGTTAGAGCAAAAAGAGTATAGTACTGGAGGTAAAATAAAAATCAAGCTGAAGTCAAGAATATAAGAAAAGTATGTGTCACCGAATTAAGGGGATTCACACCCCTTAGTGACTGTATTAGGAGAGAGAATTTGTAATCCCTTCATTCCGGTTCTCTCTCTCTCTCTCTCTCTCTCTCTCTCTCTCTCTCTCTCTCTCTCTCTCTCTCTCTCTCTCAACTTGTCCTAAAACTGCTAATTCTCCATCATGAATACGGAGTTGTAACAATAAATTAACACTGTACTGTAGTATGGTACTAGTCTAGAAGAAGTGCTATGAAAAAGTTGTAGAGCCTTAGTGTTGTCTTATTTTCCCACAGAAATATGTGAAATAAACTGCAACAGACCAAAAATCCGAGCCAAGCTAAGGTAAAAGGACTCTAGTAATATTGTCGTGTGTTGACGTCTGTGAAAAGTAGGAATCTTTTTTATTACTTTTTTCTAACTTTGACAAGAGATTTGGTGGGTTTTGTAACTAAGTTCATTGATACAGTTTTCATTTAGGTGTTCTTCCTTGTGTTATCTTTAGCCCTTTTTTTTTTTCAATATATTCTTATATTCGTTCGCAACATCAGGGGAAAATATGATGGGAGATAAAGAAGGACTGGAAGATGTAAGAGGGCTGATTCAGAGGCTTTAGATGATGAGATATGAAGCAGAGCGAGACTATAACAATGAAGAGGACAGACCACGGAGTAGGAGAGGTGGGGCGGGGGGTGGGGGGTTTGAGAGAGAGAGAGAGAGAGTTGGAAATGATAGTGAAGCATGAAAAACGTGATAAGTGATAGCGAAGAGGAGAAATAATAATAGAGACAGGCGACGTAGAGATTGGGGGGGGGGGGAATGACATGGAAGGAAAGATGACATTAGAGGGGTAGAAAAAGAATGTAGAAAGAGAATGAAAATCATAGAAAAAGAAGAGGAAAGGTTCAGTAAAAATAATACGAGATGACAAGAGAGAGAGAGTAAAAAAAGAAATAAGTCTAGAAACAGAGGAAACTGGATCATAAGGAGCAGAGAGCAGTCATAAGACAAGAGGTAACAGAGAGATGAAAGTTGTAATAATCATGAGTCGGTAAAGGAAAACATTAGTGAAAAACACAGGTGAGAATAATAGTGAGGGGGAGTGGGAGGAAAGAGCTAATTCGGCTGGGATATTAATAAGCAGTAAGGCAGAAGATGGTTTGTGTTGAAAAGGTTTATGTCAGACTGAAAGGACATCACTTACCAGGGAAACTAGAACAGGACAACAAATGTATCAAGAAACGAGAATAAAAAGGGAAACTAGAAGGAACCGGAAAGGATAGATACACTAAACTGGTTGGTAAAGATGAAATTGGGCAAAAAAATATTGAAGAACTATAAACTGTGTCGGAGGGTGATAAAAATAGTACTAACGATTAGGACACTGACAACGGGAACGTCTGTCTCATTTTAATCAGTCCACCATCAGACGACTTCATTCAACTTAGCATGAATCAGCGGTGGCAAATGGGTTAATCGAGGCTATATCTAATGCCTCATATTCAGAGAGAGTTCCATCAGTAATATATAATCGTTGGTAATAAGATGAACGAAAAACAGACTCTTCGTAGTGAAAGGATGAAATTAAACTATGACAAAGAACCCGGCAGAGAAAGAAAATATTTGTGGAAAAAATTTTGAGGATTACAAGACCGAGATATTGAGAAAAAATTTTTATAGATAGTAGATGCTGAATGGGCGGATTGTGTCAAAGGGAGTGACAAGGAAACGAACGCCGTAGAGAAGGAAGCTGATAATGCTGGAGAACAATGATGAAAAGAAACGGACAAATATGAAGATGGGTAGAAACTGCCGAAAGGAAAGTTTGTGCGCATGGAGGAAGAGGGAAGCTGCAAGAGTAGGAAAAGGAAAGGAAAAAGAATGTGACATGGAAAAGGGTTATTAGAAAGAGATGAAAACACTTAGAAAGGGAAACTAAGAAAGAAAATGGGAAGAATGCTTTAAAGAGAAATACTATGTCGAAAGATGAGAGCAGCAAGTATTGTGCTTTAAAGAGAAATACTATGTCGAAAGATGAGAGGAGCAAGTATTGTACTGTATATTTATATATATATATATATATAGATGAGAGTAGCAAGTATTGTACTGTGTATGTATATATATATATATATATATATATATATATATATATATATATATATATATATTATAATATAATGAGAGGGGGGGGAATTAATTTTGCAAGAAATATTATTGTTAGAGAGACAGTCACAAGAATAAAAACAAATAGCATATAACATAAGGGGAAAAATGTTTAAGTGAAATTGATAGAAGAGATGGGTAGAAAATGCTGAAGGGACAGATTTTGTGGAGGAGGTGGGAGTGGGTGCGGGGTAGGGGATGGGGGAGAGGGTCACCGACGGATTAGGATCCCCTTCCCCCCCCACAGGTGGGGCTCCCCCCAGAGGAGCTCATACACAGGAACACAATGGCTGCTAAAAGACTGCGCGTGGGCATTCATACACCCGCCTCAGATCAACACAAAACTGAAAGGAATTCAGAATGGAGATTTTTTTATATTTATATGCACCCGTGGCAGGCAACGTGAAGGAGGGCAGTGAAGCTAAGATTTAGATAATATAATCTTAAAATCATTCAGTACGATCCTATCTCCACAAAATTTTATTTTTATTGGGGTGGCCGCGTTGGGAAGAAATTAGAAATATAATTCATTATTCCCTACAGTGGGATTCCATTTTTTCTGCCTTTTTTTTTTTTTCCTGCCGTCAGACGATGATATTGGGCTAAGAGGAAACCCCTCGTAGTGAAGGGAGTTGGAATAATCTTCATTAACCTGTCCTGTCTGTGCGATGACGCCTTTTTCATTATTAATGTTGCCACCGTTAGATGATGTTACTCAGTTTAATGGAGGCTTATCTGGTACAGGAGTCAGAAAGTCTGTAAAAAACACATTTGCCTTTGTATTGCATTGAACAAATGTTAGGATGATTTTTTTTTTATTTAGCTTTTGAGACACAGCGATGAAGCCAGTAAATACATGTTTTAGAAAAATATAATCTGCATGAAATATTGCGCATAATACTTTCTGACACAAGGCAGATGAACTTGCATATATGTTCCTCATTACCGTCAGATGGAGAGTGATGGAGGCAGCTTGCAAATTTGTGTTTTGAACATGATGCCAAAAATGTTCACACAACGTAAAAGGAAATACGGTATTCTTTTCCTGCGAAACCACATAACGTTAAAGTGAGACCTGTTTGGGAAACTCTGAAGAAATCTGAAAGAGTTTCAATGGATAACAAGACTGAAAAGTATGCGGAAAATTTTGTCCTTGATGTGAAACTTGCCGAGTGCATTTGGAATATCAGTTATCTGGAATGTAAAAATCATCACCATTACCATCAATATCCCACCATTAACCAGAGGTAGAGGAGTAGCCTATGTGTTGAGATGGTATGGTTGTCATCATCATCATCATCATCATCATCATCATCATCACCACCACCGTATTTCACACTATTGACCAAAGGTAGAGGACTGTGTGTTGAGATGGTATGGTTATCATCATCATCATCATCATCATCATCATCACCGTATTTCCTACTATTAACCAAACGATACAGGAGTGTGTGTTGAAAGGGTATGGATAGGTTAAGGGGACAAATTAACAGTAACTGGGTTGTGACTTTGAGGGTAAGAGGCTGCGTTGAAGCCCAGGAAGGTGGATGGATAAGCTTAGTGAACTGTGAATAAGCGAGGCACGGGCACTGAGTAAGCAGAGGAACTGACAAACTATAGAAGTGGCCGGATGAAGGATGGTTGATAATGCAGCTCATGACAAGGACTTTTTTTTTTTTTTTCCTTAATGGTGGTGGTGGAATTAACGAAATGGCCTTAACCCCACAGGTATTATGAAAACTGTTCACTCTCATCTTAAATGTCAGGACCAACTTGCCTAGCCCCGGGCTCCTACGCTCTTCATGGGACAACGTAGGATTGGATCATGAATGAATGTGTGTGTGTGTGTGTGTGTGTGTGTGTGTGTGTGTGTTTGTGTGCTTATTTTTAACTTACCCATGAAGTGCAAATGGAAAAAAATTATTGAATATATAACTTAGAAAATATAAAGAAATGCATAATGCATACTCATGTTTACAGAACTGAAAGAATATTATGATTCGTTTCAACCCTCTGGTGCCTAGATTTAGCACAGAAAGAATTTTGCAGGGAAGCTACTTTGGCTTGTACTCGTAGTGGCTGGAAATTTGGTAACACCTCATCCGCAGGGATTAATTTTACACATTACACATAAGTATCCTCTCATATGTTACTGGTGGAAATTAAACATCCATTTTAAGCGGTACATATAGCATACACAAGAACGTAAAGTTGTGATATACAAATTAAGTCGCTAAGGAAGTGGTGTATGAAGACTCCTTTGCCACAAATAATTCGGCTATTACAGTACCACTCTTCACTTGCCGACTCACACCGACTAAGCTCAGAGGTCCAAACTTTATGGTGCTTCCCCCTGTCTAAGCTGTTGACGATGCCCCCAAGCGGCTCGTATTTCTGGTGCTTGGTGGTAATGGGCTAATAGGCTCTTAATACCCATGTCGTAAGAACAGAGCAGTGAATTTTTAGATAAGGAAATTTATATATGTAAAAATTATGTAAAGTTAGTTATTGCTGTAGAGCTTTAGGAACTTGGGATAATTTTTGAAGTCGTGCGGGAAATACGCAGAAAAATGTACAGTGGTTTTTGTAAGATTTATTACGTTATTATAAAAACTGTCTCACTGTAACATTAATCAGGAAAACGGCTTTTAAACTTTGTTTACACGTAATCTTCCCTTGCATATTTTTCATGGTACATTTTACCTCGTGTACCATTAACCTTTCCTCAGCTCGCACTTCTTCAAAACTGGCTGAAAACTGAGGGTTTCTATTCACACTGGGTTTAAAAAATGAGCTGCCTTTCTGTTCAGACTCTGGGAAATAATGAGCTATCTTTCTGTTTAGACTGGGTGTAAAAATGAGCTGTCTTTCCGCTAAGAACTTGTGTACGATGGGCACCCACCATTCACTCATCAGTGCAGTGCTACCTTCAGATGGCTCTACACTGATTGGCAAACCAGGAACCCATTAACAATGTTGGATGGTAGCCATATGAAAAATGCATGCCTGGATGTGTAGTAGGTTAAAATACCCTGACCTAATGTCGCCCATTTGGGTTTTATTGCTCACACAGTGTCACTGTCGCCTTAAATGAATGGACTAATAGCCTAGCCCCGGGTCCCTTTTCTCCGGATAGGGCAGTAAAGGGCTGGATAATAGATTGCAGATGCATAGTATGTATACCGGATATATATATATATATATATATATATATATGTATATATATATATATATATATATAATTTTAGAAGTATAGTTAAATTTTGTTTAAAATTTGAGATACAGGATTCCTTGTTTTAAAGATTTTTCAGAGCCTTTAAGCTGGCATTGCGGGAATATGGAGAGAAGAGATTCGCACGATCTTTAAGAGGCGAGCAGGAGGGGGGAAATAGGAGAGGATGGATAGGAGGGAAGAAGGGGAGAGACAAGAGAGAAGGAGGGGAGAAATGAGAGTGGTGGAGGTAAGAGACAGGAGGGAGGAGGGATGATACAGAAGGAGAGGAGGGAAGGGAGGGACGGAACGGGGGCTGGTGATGCGAGAAAAGGAGGGGAGAGACGGGAAGAAGGCATGGGAGGAAAAAGAAGGATGGGACGAGAGGGGAGAGAAGATATGAGAAATGGCTGTCTTTATTTTCCTTCCCTGACCCCTTCCCTTCCGACTGTCACTCTTCCCCTCCCTTCCCCTTCCCTCTCCCTTCATGAATACGATTCCTTCCTCCCCCTCTCATTCCTTTTTCTCTATTGTCTCCTAATTTTCTCCCCCTCCATTAAACCCCTACCCATCCCCTCGCATCTTCCCCTTCCTTTCTTTTTGGGTGGTCTTCTTTCCTCCCTCTCCCCTTAGTCCCCTTCCCCTAGTATCCCCATCTCAGTACTTTACATCAGTTCCTCCATATACCCCTCCTCTCTCCCACTTCTATGCTGTACTTCTCTCTTTCCTATTTCTCCCTCACCTTCCCACTGATCCCCTTCCCCTCTCCCCCCAACCTATCTCCTTCCTCTCACACGTTTCTTTTACCCCTGCATCCTCTCCCTCCCTCTCCCCTCCCTCACCAGTTATTGCCCCTCGAAAAGAGTCTAAGTCAAGGCTAAATTGTCGTACCCTCACCATAAACACACTTCAGTACCTTACCTGTGTGGGTCTAATTTATCCATGTACCGTATCTCTCTCTCTCTCTCTCTCTCTCTCTCTCTCTCTCTCTCTCTCTCTCTCTCACCATGCTTTCTTTTCTTTTTCCTCCCATGTCATTGCTTGTTTCTCCTCCCTCCATTCTCCCTCTCTGATTCCTTTCCCCCACCCCCACTTCCCTCTACTTTGCCTGTACTTTTCGCCTTACTCTCTCATTCCGTACCTCCCTCCCCTACCATCTCTTTCCTCTCCTCTTCCTCCCCACATTATTTAACCCTCCCCTTTTAATTCCCCCCTCGTTCCTTACCTTTTTCTCCTCCTCCTCCTCCTGCTTCGTCTTCTTCTTCTTCTTCACATTCCTTGCCTTCTTCCTTTCTTCTCCCACCCCAACACACACACACACACACACACACACACACACACACACACACACACACACACACACACACACACACACACACACACACACACACACACACACACACACACACACACACACACACACACACACACACACACACACACACACACACACACACACACACACACACACACACACACACACACACACACATATTCCCCGCGGCAGAGCAAAAGAAAGTGACGCCAAATATGATTCGATTTCATGGGGACCTGGAGAGAGAGAGAGAGAGAGAATAATGAACCTGACCCTCTTTCCCATCCAACAGTGGAGTAAGGTAGGATCCAGAAATAAGGACAGAGAAGGTACAAGCTGCGGACACTCTTAACTGCATTCTTAGGGAAATGGTCCACACAGTCATCCACACATCAGTCGAGTCACTGGAATCCTGGCTGCATCTCACGGGCATAACTATCTTCTCATTTTTACCCTCCACCTGACGAAGTCAGAGGAGGGTGCTGTTATCAATGGGATCAATAGGTGTCCGTCCGTAGAGTTGGGCGGCAGAGCAGCTGACTGGGTATAGAGATTTCGTTTCTGGGCCAGAATTTAGAAACTATTCACTATAGTCATGAAATTTCACATAGTTACATGCCTTATTGTGAACTGGTGACTTTTAATAGATAGAATGCTGTGTCTTAAGTAGTTTTTATGAAAGTAATGAGAATTTTTTTTTTCTGGGATATGACTCAGAAACTAATACAGGTACAGGCTTCAAACTCTCCAGGAATATGTGTTAATATGCCTCCTGGTGCCTTTTGGTAGTTAGAATGCCATGAGATTTTGTAATGATATGAAATTGCAAAAATACATAAAACGATTATTTTAATGCATTTTTCTGTTAAAACTTTGCAAGTATTACACCTAGGAGGCAGAAATTGTACATGGTAAATGCTTTTATGAATATTTAATTACTGTGTGTATGAAGTTTTATGACTGCAGCTAGTATGTAATCATAAAAAATGGCTGCCTAAATGAAAAGACCACGAGTCATAATTTCATCAGATCTACACATAACTGCTTTATTATCATGGATAAACTACTGAAATTTTTAAGTTCTAATGTCTTTGTGGTATACAGGGGAAGGGGGTGGTGAGGGCCACTATGCGCTTGGTTAGGTGTGCAGGGAGGTGGGGGGGGGTGTATGTTCTTCGTCAGATAGAGTGTTGCAACAGCCTAGCATTGCCGATGTTTCTCTTTTTAATATTTCTTCATAGGTGACCTCCTCCTTAACCTGTGAAAATAAACCCGTTGGCAGTCAAGTTTTACAAGTGGTACCGCATCCTTGTGCTTCTCCTTACGTACCTCTTCCATCTTGATCCCAATTATTCCGTCGCCGCCTCAGCCCCCAAGCCTCTCTTTCTCACACATTCATATTCCATATCCATCCACCCGCTTCTTGGTTACCGCTCCTCCCTCCTCCAGACTCATTTGCATACATATGTTTTACCACCCTTGCTTCATCCATTTTCCCGATATAACCATACCATCTGAGCACATTCTCTTTTACCCTGTTACAAACACAGGTCATTGCGCCATATCTTTCCCGAATCATTTTCTCCTTATCCACATTGCACACGCCATACACACTCCACAGCAGTCCCATTTTCACTGCTCTTACTTTGACTTCTTATACACATGCTGAACCAAATTTTTAACACCCATCCTGTGACTTGCAGCATCCTTACCCACAACTTGGTTCTCTATCAAGGTCCTCATAGCTCCAGTCACTTCACCATGAGTCACTGTTTTGTACTTTCCCTGTAGATTTACCTGTTTTTATTACTGAGATCTCACTCCATTTCATATCATGTCACACTGAGAGTCACCTTTTTCAGCAACAGTTACCCTACTCTACTGTAATGTGTATTTACTTTCAAAGAGGTGTTGAAGTGCAGGAAGGAGGGTGGATGGAAGTGTGATGAGGTAAGGGACGAGAGTAGAAGAATACTAAAAACTGGAAGCGAAATAAGCAGATGGAAAGAACTGTTTGCAAGGCTGATGAATGGGTATAGCTATAGCATAGTAGAGGTAAGCATGATTGGTGTGGGTGCTGCAAAGAGAAGGAACGAGTTGCTTGGGAATGGTAAGTTGTAGAAGTGAGGAAGGCTGTGAAAAAACTGAAGAATGGGAAGGCATTAGGTGTTGATGAGGTGTATACAGAAATTATAAATGCGGGAAAGAGAATGGAATGAAATGTCTGTTAGAAAAATTCCAGAGTGTTGGATGAGTGAAACTGTATCGGTGAAAATGAAGAAGGCTGTAATATTGCCCTTATGCAAAAATAAAGGTGAAAGAAGTAAGTGCAGAAATTGTTTTGTGTTTGATAAAGATTTGTAGGAAGGATATATAGAAGAATATAAAGAAGAAGAATATGTAAGAATGTCTGGCTCGCGATGAATAACGTGGCTTTGGGGGTGGGAGGAGACGTGTGCCTCCGTTATTTGCAGTAAGAGAGATACTAGAGAAGGACTGTACGGTATTTACAGCAGTTATGGGTTTTGAAAATCGTATGACAGTGTTAACAGAAAAGAATTATGAAAGGTTTTACTTACTGTATTTACAATGTGGACAGAATGCTTCAGAGGGTTCTGTGATGGTAGTAATGCATGTGTAAGAATAGGTGGGTGTCTTGATGGTTCAGTATCAATGTTGAAATGATGGAAAGATCACTGTTAAGGATGTCTTTGAGAGAAAGGAAGAGCAGACTAAAGTCAAAGGGCCGATTCTACAGTTGTTTGTAGTGGTTTGCAAGCACCCAAACAAAAGAAACTGAACTGTGAAAGTGGATACTGAACTTCTTGGAAAAAATGTAATTATTAAGTGTGGTTGGGGAGGAAGCAAACAAACGAAAACTACTGTGGAATCGCTCCAAAGTCATTATATAGGTTATAAAACAGAAATGGAGATAGGCTGGTCATGTAGCAAGAACAAGGGATAACTGATGGAGCAAGAGGCTGGCCGATTGGACTCCAAGAGGTTGCAAGCGTAGCAGAGAAAGGTCAGACAGCAGGAGGAGAGATGAGATAAAGAGGTTTGCAGGCAAAACCTGGCAGAGATTGACTCGGTCAAGGAATTCTTGGAGAAGGTTGGGGAGGCCTTTGTTCAGCAGTGGACTTGCAATGGCTGATGATGATGATGTATATCATCAAACGCGTCTTTACACCCATCGAACAACACACACACACACACACACACACACACACACACACACACACACACACACACACAGTTCTGCCAGAAGCCAGTACATTTCGGACCTCACCATCAAGGAGACACTCTATACACACCTCCACAAACCCACTGTTGGTGACATCTGTTCACTTGTTCTGTTGTTATGTTTCAGTGTACACAGATACGGTAATCAGTTTTGATCCAGTTTACCAGAGAATTTTAGTGTTCGAATATGAGCTTAGTCTCTCTCTCTCTCTCTCTCTCTCTCTCTCTCTCTCTCTTTTTTTTTTTTTTTTTTTTTTTTTTTTTTTTTTTTTACGTTGTGCTCAACTTCTGCAAGATACCCGTCAACTTGGCATATTTATAAATGTCATTGTCATTTGTTGCAAGCAGGTTTGATGCAGAACCCCATATATACTGTAACTAAAATATCCATCCATCATCCAGTCCTCTGTTGCCCCATGAGGAGCGTAGGAGCTCGGGGCTAGGCAAGTTGGTCCTGACATTTAAGATACTAAAATATATTATTAATAATTTTAGGTCTGATGATGCAGTGAGGAATTGTGAAACTTCACTCGGTTAAGATGTTCCTTCAAGCCGTGGTGTTGATATTCCGTAATTGCTTCCGTAGCAACCAGCCATTCACCAGTATATGTATATAAATATATATGAGGGCAGGGAGAAACACAAATGAAACAAAGAGAGAAAGTGAGGGAGAGAGAGAGTACACCCACATCTCGTGAAGACACCTCGTCTCTCTACACCGTCTCTGCCCCCGAATGTTCATCAAGATGCTAATGTAATCACGCGTTAATACACAAGCCAATCGTCCCCAGGGTGTGTGGCCATGGTCAGTTATCGAGGAGATGGCCTCAGCGCAGCCCACCAACCCCCATTCTCTCTCTCTCTCTCTCTCTCTGCTTATACATTTGATACGTTTACTGTAATTTTGTCTATTTATTTATTTATTAATTTATTAATTATTTTATTCCTTGAGGAGGGGTTCTTTTCAGTGTTGCAATACTTTCAGCTTAGCTCCAATTTGTGCTGCCACTGTAGATATCATTTACTCTTTCCCAGAACGTTTATATTTTCTTCCTTCTTTCACCTATATCCCCTTAGGCTGTTTTTCGCTTCCTCATTCTCACCTGCTTCTTCCTTCTCTTTCTCTCTCACTCTCCATCTGTTTTGCTTCATCTTATCTCCTCCTCCTCCTGATATTCATCTCTCTTCTCCCTCCTTTTCTTTATTTTCGTTCCCATTCCCCCATTCTCTTCTCTTTGGCATTCTCCTCTTCCTCTGCTTCTTTTCGCTTCTTCCCTTTTTTCGCCACTCCTTCCTCTTGCTTTGTCCTCCTCCTGTGCTGCTGCTTCTTTCTTCCTTCCCTGCTTCTTCTTTGGTTTCTTGTCACTTCAAGATTCTCCTCAGCCATTTCATATAATAATTCTCTTCTCCCTCGTTTCTTCACTTCTTCTACTTCTCCTCCCTCTTCTCCCTTTTTTCTTTCCTCCTCCTCCTCCTCCTCCTCTTTTTCCTTTTTTCCTCCATTTCCTCTTTCTCCACCTCCTCGTCTTTCACTTCATCTCCTTTCCTCCCTCATCATATCCCCTGCACTCAGAAGTTTAGCTGTCAATCGTGGCTGTTGGCCGAGATTGCTGTTGGCCTCGTATTTAGCAGAGATTTTCTTGTTATTGTTGCTATAATTCTGTCAGTTGTTATTACCTTTGTTGTTGTGGTAGTGTGGTTGATGATGCTGTTTTTATTATTATTATTATTATTATTATTATTTACGCCGTTTCTTATTATATATATATATATATATATATATATATATATATATATATATATATATATATATATATATATATATATACCCTGTATATATTATACATTTCAATGAAATGTAAGGAGGAAGCATAGCTGCAGTGGAAAGGACGGTGGTCTGAAATATTTTCCTTACCGAAGAGGGATTGACCCTAACGTCCTCTCCCTCGTCAGACCTTTGTGTTACTCGCTTATTCTGTTCTGTATATAAACAGTGGCAGGAAAAGGCATATTGGATGTCGCACTCTGGGTCTGGGCAAAATATTCTTTGTTAGGAAAATCTTTTTATAATCCCATGCATTGGGGTGGCTCACATTTTGTGACATATCCATTACAGTTCTGTTGTTATTTTTATCATCATTATCATCATTATTATTATTTTCTTCTTTTTCATCTTCTTCTTCTTCTTCTTCTTCTTCTTCTTCTTATTATTATTATTATTATTATTATTATTATATTTATTATTATTATATTAGTTATTATGATAATAATATTATTATTATTATTATTATTATTATTATTATAGTTATGATATTATTATTATTATTATTATTATTATTATAATATTATCGTTATTATTATTTTTATTATTAGTAGTAGTTGTTGTAGTAGTAGTAATCATCATCATCATCATCATCACTCCTATGATGAGTATAACAATCAGTGTTATCAAAATAAGCATTAATGTTTCTCTTTCATGTTTTTTCTTTAACTTCAATTTTGCGTTCACATGAAGTCAAAAGGAAACTGGAACATTTTCTCATAACTTGCGTCCGACTTTAACAACACTTTGCCCATGATTCTCCTGAAATTGGTATTGCATCCAGAGAGAGAGAGAGAGAGCGTTTATTTTACTTTTGTTATTTAGAGACAGTTTTTCAGCCAAGGGGAGACATTTTACGGAAATGATTAGATTCAGGCTTCATTAAACCCCTTCATTACTAGAGGCTTCTAAACTAATTACAATAGTTTGGTAGAAGGAATAAGAATCAAAATACATCTTAGAATTGAGAGGATTAACCATTTAATTACGAGGATTATGACTGACCTACTTACATCCCATACAAGTGTTTTTCGAGTCTTTGCATTAATACTTGGTGCTGCGGAGTATATCACACTAAAGGCGGGCGACAGTTATCTTATGCGGGTATTTGCCTTATATTTACAGCATGTTTATAATTTCTTACTAAGTTGTCTGAACCCGGTAATTGAAGCCAGACATACTAATTTCGTAATATAACCGCATAACCTCATTGATCGCGTTCTTATTGCGTAGGCTAATAATAATCTCGGCATCGCAAATAAGTTCGCTAAATATTTTTCTTGGTACAGACTGGATTGAAGTGTGTAAATTTACTGTTGTGTATTATATAAGTATTTCATTATGTTTTCACTCAAGAGAACACCTGTTTTAATTTGTGTTTGCAAACTGCCCTGAAACTCACATTAAAATGCATAGAAAATTGCCACATATAATTTACTTCACTCATTTTTCATGCATTTGTTATCTTACTGTCCCTCAGTATGCAGTACAGTAATGCAAATGCGAAGTAACACTTAATTAGGCACACATATTTAGTACTGCTGTAGGTTGACTGGGAACAGGTGTAAAGCTGTGAAAACTTTGGTTAGGGAATGAGGCAAGCTTTCCTGTCAGCACTGGAACCATCCGATTTCAAAAGAGCGACAAAAAATAAATAAATAGAAAATAAAAACTGTCTGCCCCTTTCCTTACTCACCAAAATACTTATACATATCCCGCTGTGAAAGAGTCATCAATATATCTACCTCCATTCTTTTTCACTCAGGTGGTTTTTCAATCAGGTCCAGTCATGCACATCATTCTGTCATATCAGTCATATTATTTCAGGTTTCTTCACACTTCAGGCCATATAATAAACCAATCCAGGACCATGCACTCCCAGTCAGGTCAGTTCAGGGTCATTCAGGGCTATGTAAATCCGTTCAAATGAAATTGGGCCCAGCCAAGTTAATCAGTGCCACTTCAGCTCCATTCAGGCCATTCACATCCAGTATAGTCCACTGTGTAACTTTGGACTGGTTTAAATCCGTCCATACCCAGTTAGGTCCATTCAGGTCAGTAAGGCCCATACAAGGCATTTAGAACTTTTAAGTTTGACCATTCAGATCGCTTACATTCATTTAGCGTTAGTTAAGTCAGTTGATATAATCTCAGGACCACTCAGTTGTACTGTACTGGTTTGGGGGGATCAGAATATTTGGAAAAAAAAAAATCATTAATACAATATGTCAAAATAATTCCTTTGGGGGTCGGCAGACTCTGATGGCGGTTATTTACTACGACGCAGTAAAAGGAACCTGTCCTTCATCCTCTCCATCTCCACACATTTCCTGTTTGCCTATTTGATATTTAATACTCAAAGGGGCATAACCTTCTCACTTAAATCCTTTTTTCTCCTGCCGGCATTACCTTGACCAGCCAGCCTCGAGTACCTCTGTAACACTTCGTTGCATGGGAGGAGGGCGCGCAGTTGAGTACATATGGAAGCGGGAACCAGGATTTTTTTTTTTTTTTTTTTTTTTTTCCCGCACGATGCACCGTGGAAGAAGCGGCAAATTTCCTTTTTACGTTCATGTTGTAATCCTTCTTGACAGGTTGGATTACATGTACTGGAAATTACTCACGTAGGCTGGAATAGTTGTAATGGTAGTACTCTGTTCCAGAGGTAATTATTTTCCTTAACAAGTTTGAATATATTCGTTGATTAATAAGTATTATATGTTGAACTATACATCATGTTGATACTGAAATATTTGCACCGCTTTCGTCCTGTGCAGGTAATTTGCGCCAAGCACAGCATCCTCCTTGCAGGATATAATATTTCCACAAATAATCATTCATGCAGGTTGATTAACACTTGAGGAATTTTGCTAGTTTGGTTATTTTGGGCCATTAATCTTAATTAAATAGTAAATTCTTCACATTCACTATCGCCCATGCTGTGTTAGTTACATGGAATGATTTATCAAACCCATAACAGTAAAATGCAATACATTTCTATATATATATATGATCATCCTGCCTCTTCTCCACCCACAGTTGGAGTGGGGAATAGGCAGAACAGATAGATTAGTAGGTAGGTAGGTAGGTACTGTAGATAGATTGATAAATAGATAATAGATAGATAGACCTTTTTCCATAAAAAATCAAATTCATTAGGTACAGTATTACATGATTAACTAGCCGTATTTTGTGTGTGTGTGTGTGTGTGTGTGTGTGTGTGTGTGTGTGTGTGTGTGTGTGTGTGTGTGTGTGTGTGTGTGTGCGCGCCCGCGCGTGTGTGCGCGCGCGCAGGCCTGTATGCATGCGAGAGAGAGAGAGAGAGAGAGATTAACGTAACAACTCCGACACAGCAATAGTACACAAGAGCAAGAATTGTCTGCACACATTTTAGATATTTACTCGACGATCGGTCTCTCCTAAGCTGAATAAAATCGCCTGGCGGTACCAAAAGTAAATATGAATACTGCCGTAGTGCTGAGAGGTTAATATAGAGTTGAGAGACTAATTATACAAAACATAACGTGGAAACTAATATGAACATTCCGAGAGATTAAAGAAAGGCGGGAGAATTAACATACTTCTGAACTTTGCCCATCAGCATAGCGTTACTGAGAGAGAGAGAGAGAGAGAGGTACCACTCGACGAGCCTATCCTTACTAAGCCTTTAGCATGAATTAGTAAGACCATTTCAAGAGAGAAGGGAGTGATACGGCTCCATGAGTACTTAGTGCGATTCTGGCTTAAGTAAGATCATAGGATCAGAGAGAGAGAGAGGGGGGGGAGGGGGCTTAAGGTAAACTGGATACTGAACAAAGAAAACAGAATTTTATGGACATTGCATATGTACAAGAGAGAGAGAGAGAGTTCATAATTCGTCCATTCCACATTCACAAACATCACAAGCGATATTTTCCTCCCCCTTCACCTCCCTCTCCCTCTCCTTCTCCTTCTCCTTCTCCATCTCCCTCTCTCCCCTTTCTATCCCTCTCTCCCTCTCCCCTGGCTAAGTCTTGTACCTTTTACTATTCAATCTTGTTTCCAGCGTCCAGCACACAGTCACCTACACCCCTACCCGAATAAGTCCCTCCATTTCTCCAGAAACCCTATGTTTTCTTCCGTTTCCTTTTCTCCTTCGCCTTTTTTTTTTCTTTTTTTTTTTTTAATCTCACGACCTTCCATCCCTTACGTCTTTCCCTCTCCCTCTCCCTCTCCTTCTCTCTTAACTCATTTTTTTCATAAATTACCTTTTATAATTAACCTTCTTTAAGGTATCTAGCTTTTTTTATTTTTGCTACTGTCGGTCGATTTTATATAACTTACTGTGTTAAAGAAGGCAGTACCTAACTCTTTCAGAGTGAAATGTTTTCCTAAGGTTGAGCTAGTCGTTTGAATAAATCAGTAATTAAATTAAAAAAAAAAAAAGTGCTGCCTCTCTCACTTTTCTCCCATTACCTGCCTCTCACTTTCTCATTCAGCCTGTCCTTCACTCGGTCCTCTCACACTGTATCTCTCTTAGTCTTCCTCGCGTTGCCTCCTCAATCATGCCTCCCTAACAGTATTCGCCTCACTCTCACTCTCTCACTATTCCCCTCCCCGCAACTCAAACCCTTCCACTTCGCTCCTCCACCAACCCTCATCCCCTCGTTCTGCCACCCCCCTCCTCCAGTCACTTTGCCTCTCTCACTCTTCCTTTCTCACTCTCACTTTCTCCATGTACACATTTTACCCTTCCAACATAACTCTTGCTTTTACATCCTCCTTCTATAACCTTTTATTTTCATCTTTGCTTCATTCTCTAAATAACTTACGTTTGTACCCTCATTGCTACTTTCTCCACTCTGATTCCATCCTTTCTTCATCCTGTCTGCTGTTCTGCCTCGCGCACAATAATTTTCTGTCACCTTACCTCCTCTTTCCTCTCGCTCCCTGACCCTAACAATGCAAACTTCATCCCTTCTCATCCACTCTCCTTCATTATTCAGCCATTTCCTATCCTGCCTCTCCCAGTCAATTTACCCTCCTTGCATTTCCTCGTCTCTCTCGCCGTGCCCTCCTGTCACTGCAACCTCCATTCCTACTACTTCATTTTCCCTCCTTCCCTCTCCTCCAAGCCATTTTCTTTTATCCTACCTATCAGTCATACTCTTCTAACTTTTCGTATCTCATGTAATTCTTTTCTCTTATTCTATCTCCTTTGTAGTTCAACCTTCTGCTACATTTCTTCTCCTCCTGTTGTTCTAACTGTCATTAATATCCCGGCTCTTTCAGTTATTTTCTTCCATCTTATTTCCTCTTCTCGCTTAGCCTACCACCTTAACAGTGCAATTATCATTTCCCTCATTCTGCCTCAATTTGCCTCCTTTGTTCTCTCCTCTCATCCTACCTCCATCAGTCATTCACCCCCATCGTATTTCCTCTTTTCTCTAGACCCATCTCCTGGGTAGTGCAACCTCCATCTCCTAACTCTGCTTTAGTTTCCTTCTCTCATTCTGCCCTCCTATATAGCCACCACCGTCATCCTTCATCCTCCAGTCATTCTCTTTCTCCCCTTCCCCTTCATCCGTACTGATGGTTTGACCCTGAGCCAGTCTTAACCTCATTCAGATATTGACTCCACCAAACACAAATTGCAGCCTCTCAAATATCCCCTCCCCTCTTACTGTTTCTTTTGTTTCTCCTCGCTCCCCAGTTCGTTAAGTTCCTCTTCTCCATCCCTTCTCCCTCGCCACCCTCGTCTTTTCGCCCTTTCTCCCCTTCAGGCCGTCTTACTGCCCCTCCCCTCTTTTACTCTAATCTGTTCTTTTTCTCTCCTCCCTCTCCTTTTTTTTTTTTTTTTTTTTCCATCTCTTCCTACTCTGATTTCTTCCACTTTCGATCCATATTTCAGTCTTCCTATTTCTCCCCCATCTTTTCTTTCCTCTGTACGTTCCCCTTCCTATCAGTCTGTACTTCACCTTCCCCACCTCCCCCTTTTTGTTTTTCGCACCTTGTTCCTTTCCTCCCTTCGATATTTCCATATCTCCTCTTGACCTCGTCCCCGAGTTTCCTCCATTTTCTCTCCTCTGATCTTCCTCTTCCTCCTTCTGTTTGTTCCTCATCTTCCTAAACCCCTCCGATATTCCATTTCCTCCTTCCCACCAGCCTTCCTTCTCCTGTACCCCTTCGATCATCCACTTCCTCCTTCCCTCCATCCTTGCACATCATGTTTCCCTCCGTCTCTCCCCTATCACCTCAATTCCCCTTCCCACCCTCGAGCCACGACCACCTCCTCAGGCCACACACAAACACACACACACACACACACACACACACACACACACACACACACACACACACTGAGGGATTCCACAAAGGCATCCTAGATTGCCAACCGGCGCTAAGACCTTCCAGAGGGCGAGAGAATAACACGAGACGACGCGCGTGCACAGACGCGCGCGCGCGCACACACACGCACACACACACACACACACACACACACACACACACACACACACACACACACACACACACACACACACACACACACACACACACACACACACACACACACACACGGCATGACAAGGGTGCCGGAGACTTCGAGGGGCTTTGGCTGATATTATTAGAGGCATAAGCGTTGGTCTCAAACTTTGTGTAAGCGATTCCAATCCCATTTATGCCCCTGGAGAGCTTTCGAACAGATGCTGATAGTGATGGATCAGCCCTATGGAGGAATGGGAGTAAGAGCTTAGCCACGTCAGCGCGAGGACGTCTTTTGTATTTTGCTGTCAACTGACGATTTTATGGACGTCTTTTGTATTTTGCTGTCAACTGACGATTTTATCCTGCTCAGTACACCCAGGGTCATACTCTCAGCTGAATAAAATATCCTAACTGTTACAGGAGAGAGCTAAAAATGGCCGCATTAATACACAGGCACTTACACTCACTGGAGCTGAATAAAATCTATGAAGTTAGCGGAAATATACCAATAGGATTTCTCTGACTTGAGGGAAATAAGAGATTTTTCGACCTCGATGGGTTAAATATAACTGCATTGACCCCTTCACTACGAGAAGTCTCTCCTAAACTGTATCTAATCGTCTGTTTAATAGCCAGAAGAAAAAGAAATCCGTCCTCAAGCTGAGAGGGTTAACTAAGAGAGTATATGGTAGTGGGGAGAAGACAAAGTGTGCCAAGGAAGACAGAATGATCATGTATTATGGTTGATTGATATGCCGTTGGAGGAGAGATCTGGCTGGGTACAGAAATGCGTCAAGAGCTTTGGTCGATGCCACGCCTCGGGATGTGGCATTAGGCAGTTCACAGGCGGATACTGTGGACTGTTAACTCGCCCAGCTAAGACAGACGAAGGTTATGATTCCCCTCTTTCATGATGTCTGCCTGAATTTTGTCTGTTGTATTGAGAAAACGGTTGAGAATCTTTGTAGATATTTGTGAAGAACCTTGTCTTGACCTGAGAATTAAGTGATTTAGATGTAGCGAAAGTATAAAGGACATCAACACCGTGAGTATTAAATTCAGATCCAGTTGAGCATTGGGAAGGTACAGTCAGGGACAAAACATAGCCAGCTGTTTCGTTAGGTATACTTATTATTAATGGCATGTCTGTCACTCTCCTCCCTTCGCATCATATCATAGAAATTCTTCAGTGGGCTGGGAAACATACCAGGCCTCTCTCACCTTAGGAGTAATAGCCACCAGAGAAAGTCAGAAGCTGGAGAAGTGAAATATTAGGGGAACTTTCGTCCTTAACTGTGCACTTTCGTCATGGTGCACATCTTGTGTACGTTGATACTGATGTGCATAGTATGTGAATACTTGTGTCAAAGCGCGAATGTAGTTCTGCCAGAAATTATAGGAAGAAGGAAGAAGGGATTGTAAGGAAAGATAGAGGGCAGAATAAATGGTGTGTGTGTGTGTGTGTGTGTGTGTGTGTGAGAGAGAGAGAGAGAGAGAGAGAGAGAGCAATGATTGAAAGTTAAGGAAGTGGGGAGGACTGTTTGGGAGAAGAGATAGGGTGGGTGGAGAGAAGAGGGACTAGGGAATGAAAGGGCAGAGGGAGCGAGGTAATGAAAGGGGAGAAAGAACTGAGATAATGAAGACAAACAACGAGGGGTAGAGACAGTAAACCGTAATGCAACTGATTCCAACTATTGTACATTCTCCAGATAGTAGATAAATTGTACAGCATACCTCAGTATGCCGTAAGACGCAGGAACTTAAGTGAACGAAGAAAGAGCTCCACACTGCAATTCTTTCCTTACATGGTAACCCCCCCTCCTTCCCCCTATACATTGTTCCATATGCTCATCATCTAAGGAGACTCTTCCTTCCATAGGTGATCTTTTTGCCTGTTAAACCCAAATATTTTCTTGCATGGATTTATGTCGTATTAGTGTCAGTTCGGTGTGCATAAATATCGTGAAGCACAATGTTAATCAGCCATACGTAAAAACAAACAGGTAAGGAAAAGCTGTTTGGGAGTGACGACGAGAGCATGGTCTCTTGTTCAGTATTCTCATCAACTTAGATTTTCCAACTCTTCCTCCATAGCGATTTATTGTACATATTACGTCTGAATATTCCCGTGAATGTTGTTTGTTACAGTTTAACTCCAGTAGTCCAAAGACGCCTCTTGTACGTTGAGAAAATCGTTTATCATCATCTTGCTGAACATGAAAAGACGTCATGGAGCTCAAAGCGCTCTTTATCTGCGTTAATTTATTTCACCTCAGGTTAGTTGAATTTGTTTCAAACTTCTTCAGTCCCAGGATCTTCTCTGAGTTGAAAAAACCGTGTGTCGTTATGCAGAAAAAAATGTAAAACATCATCTCACTGAAAGACATATCGACACAGCACGCATAAATATAACACGAAAATATTAACATGGCATGCGCAAAGTAATAAAGAAGAGGTGCTAGTGACCCTTCCAAGCTAACGAGCATCCGACCTTTGTTTCCAGGCCAGTCAATCACGTATGCAACCCTCCAAAGAGCCACCCAGTCCCCTTCACATCCCGTACCCTCCTGCGCCCGGAAACCGACACTGGCCAGGTATGCAATATGAACCAGCAGCAACTGGCGATATGGAGGTGCAGGAAGCAGGTGAGTATGGGGTACGTATGTGAGGGGAGTGTATGGGGATAGATTAGTAGAAGGGAGTCCACGGGGATGGGTTGATAAAAGTGTGTTTGCGTGTGTTTGTGTGTGTATGTGGGGAGGGGGGAGAGGAGCGAGTAGAACGGCTATTACAGGGAGTGTGTATTGAAGTGGTTGTGCTGGCTTGGGTACAAGTATGTTAGTAGAGGTGTGTTGGCTGAATGTATAAACATAGATGGGTTGGAGGGTGATAGATACTTGGAGTTGGAGGGCACGTTACAGTGGCTGTGTTAAAGTGGACCTACTGGGATTAGTATGTTTGTATGGGTGTGCTGTTTTTTTTTTTTTTTTTTTTTTTTTTTTTTTTATATAATGTGCTCGACTCTGGGCATAGGCTTCTCAGCCTGCTCCCGAGGCCCAGTAGTCCTCCTACATATCGTACACCTCTACATGTTTGCTAGGATTTGTGTGTGTGTGTGTGTGTGTGTGTGTGTGTGTGTGTGTTGTTTGTTTAGAGTGAGTGCATTAGAGCGCGTGTGTTGTAACTGGTGTGTTTGATTAGGTAAGATGTGGGTTGGACTAAGGTGAGTGCGTTGAATTAAATGTGTTGTAACAAGTTTGTTTGGGTAGGTGTGTTAAGTTTTGTATATTGAGGTGGGTATATAATAATGGATACGCTTGAATGAGTGCGTTGGATTGGATATCATGGAGATTTTTGCTTTGGCACAGTAATTTATGGTGTGTTGGGATCGGTATGTTATAGTATCAGTTTTGCGATAGATTTTTATGGATATGTGTGTATGGTTATCATGGGATGGATTTTAGGGATGAGTGTGTCAGAAGTGTGTTTTAGGGTAGCCTTTTTCTTAGGCATGGATGTGTTGATGGGCATGTAAGGGTATGGATATATTGGTGGCTTTGGGGGGATGTGTCTGTTAAGATACGTTGTGGAATAGATTTGAAGGATGGATGTATTGTGATAGGTATGTAAAAGACTGCAATTTTAAGATGGTATTTTTGGGGTGCTTGTTGGAATGAGTGTATAAAGGTGTGTATTTAGGGATGGATGCGTTGGAGTAGGTATGTAGAGGTATGTGTTATGGCACAGCTTTGGGGGGATAATTATACTGGGATGGACACGGAAAGGCAGATATTTTTCAGCTGATTTGCACTTGTGGGTGTGTTTGAGTGGGTATGTAATTGTGTATATAATTGTAATTTTCGGCTAATGAGACGAAATAGTTGTGTTCACCCCTTCACTGCGATGACGTATTTTGTGTTATTCGTGCAATCACCAGACGATTTTTACTAGTCTTAGGAAGAGCTTCTTTAGTGAGAGGGTTAAATAAGGCTGCATCTAACCCCTTCAGTTTGAAGTCTCTCCGAAGATAAATAATATTTCCTTGAGTTTCAAAGAATGAAATTAAAGATGTTTCCTGGTGCTGAAGTGGTGGGTATGTAGAATGGATATATTATGGTACACAGAGGAGCACAAAAGAATTACACGGCAGGAGGATGTATTGGTCTGTGACAGGGTTTTGTGCAAGATTAGATTTAACCAGTGTTTTCTAACCTACCGAAGATCCCTAACCCTTCACCTCAGTGGATAACAGAGTGTAGTCAGGCTGGAGATGTGACATGAATAGAACCAAGGAGACTTAGTCCTACTTCATGACTAAGGCTTATCGGATTTCATGCAACAGCGACTAAGTATTCAACTTGTGCGAGTTGTCAGCTAACACCAAACCGGCTTCTCGCCACGCTAAAGAACTATTTATATAAGAGAGGTATATAAACGAGGAAGACTCTCCTCCGGGGTAGGCTGGCAGGCATGTGTGTGTGTTGGAATGAGTGGGTTGGATGAGCTGTCTTGAAGTGATTGTGTCAAGGGTGGGTGTGTTGGAGTGAGTATATAGGGATGGATGTATTGGAGTGGGCATGGTGGGATTAGTTTATACGGATTTTTTCCCTCTTCCTAGAATGATCTGGACGCATCATTCCAAGCCCAGTTCAATGTCTTACACACTTTCACATGTCACCGCTTCGGAGCTAATACCTACTGTCCGTACGGAATAAATGATGGGAGTGTCTCACGTTCAGGACTGGCGTGATGGTGTCAACGGGGATGTTTTAATGACCTGTCTGTGGGTTATGTGGAAGTTCAGCTATAATTGTTGTAACGAAATTCACATCCACACAATGTTCCCTACCCCACTATGGGATTGATCTCGCGCCCGTTTGGATCGCAGTGCACTGGTGTGTGTGTGTGTGTGTGTGTGTGCAGGTTATAGGGCATCAGAGACAAGGTAGCGAAGGTCGTGATATATAATCGAAGCACCAGACCCTCCCTCTCGTCCCGACATGTCCTCATTAATACTGTGAGGAGGGGATGGTGATGCCTAAGGTGAAACAGGTGGCGTGGGGCAGGTGGGATCGGGGTGGAATTTGGCTGTTGCTGGGGTCTGGAAGAAGGCGCGCGACGATGAAAAAATAGATTAAGGTCATGCTCAGTCAGTGTAGGCATAACAATAGCAAGGCACAGTTACGCAAGAGCAGTGAATCCTCAGCACACGCAAATTTACTCCTGGTTATCGTGTTATGTTGAAATAGTGTAAAGTCAGGGACACAGGTTCGTTTCACACTTGGAGCATGCCCGTCACTTTCTCCTCATACGCGCCTGGCCTTAAAAATCATCTGTGAGTGGGAAAGCATACCAGACCAGTCTCAGCATAGTAACATGAGCTTGTAGAGGGGAGCGAAAAAAAAAAAAAAGTGAAATATTAGATAAAAGTCATCTGTGAGTGGGAAAATATACCAGACCTCTCTCAACATAGTAAAATGAGCGTGCAGAGGGGAGCGAAAAGAAGAAAAAAGAATGAAATATTAGATAAAGTTTTGTTCCCAACAGTTGGCAAGATGAATTGATCCGCAACACACAAATATCGACCCGCTGAACGAGATGTGGTGACATATACCACCAGCGCGTGGTGATCTCAAGGGGAGTGTAAGGAAACAATTGCCATTCTTTCGCTCCTGCCAGACCATCTCGTGCCTCCCACACACACCAGGCCCGTCTGACCCTACCGTTCCGCACCCGCCATCATCGACCTCACCGGACCAGACAGGAGGCGTCAGAATCCCGCTGACGCTCGCCTGTTCTTCCACCTCTGCCCTGAAAGTCGATGTGTCTGGGGAAATCTTCCGCTTCATGCTGGAGAACTTTTGTAGTGCACGTCTTCCTTCACCATTTTATAGACTTTGCAGTATAATATACAGTATGTGCGTGTCTGTGTATTTGTGTGTGTGTGTGTGTGTGTGTGTGTACTCGAATGCATATAGATAGATAAATATCTTTTTTATGCAAGGAAGAAGGAACCAAAGGCCAGAAGCCAGCAAGATTGTTCCTTCCAAGAAAAAAATAAAAACAATATTACAGATAGCCAATTCCGAGATGCCTTGACACACTGCGTTAAAAAGACAAGGTCATAGGCAGTATGAAATACTGACAGAGGAAGGCGGAGTTCCTGTTGCATACGTGAAGGACAGGGAGTAACGGTTAACTCATGCATTATAGGGAGTTGGACAGAAAAGGGATAAGAGTTTGCTTCCAGATGGGTGCTACGCACCCGCCATAGTGTTGAAGGGATGCAAACAGACAGTTCAGAGAAGCAATGACCTTTGACGTAACGATAGAAAAGATACAAAGATGCAACAGTGCGGGAAGCGACAGAAGTTGAAGGGAGCCAGTAAGAAGAGGAGAGTTAATGACACGAAAAACATTTGACTCCACCTTGTTAAGAGGAGCTTTATGTGGGGAGCCTCCCCACACATGAGAGTTGTACTCTACACAGTGGCAAATAAAACTTGTGTGTAAAGTCAACAACTGTGCAGGGGTAAAGAATTCACGGAGTTGGCTTAGTACACCAGATCTCTTGGAAGCAGATTATTCAAGAGAGGTAATATGATACTTGCAAGATAATCCCGATAGAATGAAACCCCAGGTATGTTTAAAGATGATGCAGGATTGGGTTGGATATTGTTAAAAATTAGAGGATATTCCTGCGGAAGATTTGGACGAGTTGAAAGGTGTAAAAAGAACTAAGTTTTTGATGCATTAGAAACAACAGGAGTAGACTGTAGCACCAGTCGAGCAGGGCAGTACTCCCGAGGTGGATGGAAAGCTGATGACAGGGAGTGCTGGAGCTCCCGTTTCATCAGCCCTCAGGACTAGTTCCTGACCATCCCCCTTTGCTGAACTTTTTCAGTGTCTCAGTTACACAGAGAGTAGGCCAGCATGCTCTCCAGTACAAATTTCTCTAACTATCTTCACCAAACTACATGCACAGTACACACTACACTTCCTATTCAAAATTACCAAAATGGCGTCGATTAATCAAGCCTCGGAGTCCCCAGGGGGGGGGACCATAAATGCCCCCGCCATCTGCCCCTCTCCCGGTGACGACTCGAGGTGCCTGGGACCACTGTCTGACTCTCTTCTTCTTCATTTCTGCAACATTCGCGGCCTTTCATCTAACTTTCGCTCTGTCGAACACCACCTCTCCTCCTCTAAACCTCACCTTCTTTTTCTAACGGAGACTCAGCTGTCTGAGGCAACCGACAGCAAACCCTTTTCTGTATCCTCCTACTTTCTCTATACTCATTTCAAAGCCAAAGGTGGCTGTTGTGTATATATACGCAACGACCTATCTTGCTCTCGTGTTCCTGAACTTGCCTCTTCTGTATTCTCCACACTCTGGCTTCGGCTTTCCTGTCATTCTCTGACTAAATATATCTGTGCTGTTTACTTATCCCCTAATTCTACTGACTATCAAAAATTCTTCGACTATCTTACTTCTATGATGGAACACATTCTGTCCATTTCTCCTTTCTCTGAAATCTCCATTCTTGGAGATTTCAATGTTCACCACCACCTTTGGCTCTCCTCTCCTTTCACGGATCCACCTGGTGAACAAGCCTACATCTTTTCTATCCTTAATGACCTAGAGCAGCTTGTACAGCACCTACCCGTATCCCTGACCGCCTTGGAGAGAGCTCCAACATACTTGACCTCTTCCTCACAACTAATCCTTCTGCTTACTCTGTTAATCTTTTCTCTCCGTTGGGCTCCTCCGATCACAACCTTATTACCCTTAACCTGTCCTATCCACTCCGATGTGTGGACCCTCCAGGGAAACGTCGTCTGTGGCATTTTGGAGCCGCAGACTGGGAGGCCCTCAGGCAGTACTTCTTTGATTTTCCCTGGAATGATTATTGTTTCCATGGCCGTGAGCCATCTGAGTGTGCCTTGCGCATTACGGAGGTTATTCTCTCGGGCATGGAAGCATACATTCCTTTCTCATATCCTTTGACTAATGCAAGAAAGCCTTGGTTTAATCACACTTGTTCTAATGCTGTCCGCAACAAGGAGAAGGCCTACAAAAGGTACCGGAGCCAACCCACCCCTGAATCACATCATCTTTACGTTTCTGCCTGGAATCGTGCTAAGTCTGTTCTTCGCTCTACTAAAAATAATTTCATCCATACTAAATGCTCTCAACTCTCCAACTCGAATTCTTACCGCTCCTTCTGGCACCTTGCCAAAAATCTTTCTAACAACTTTACCTCATTATCCTTCCCTCCTCTTTTCTACTCTGATGGTTCTGTAGCTATTTCTTCTACTGATAAAGCAGATCTCTTCGCACAGACTTTCTCCTCCAATTCCACCTTAGACGATTCCGGTGTTGTTCCTCCATCACTTCTCCCCTCTGACTTCCTCATGGCTGACATTAAAATTTCTTCATTTGATGTATTTTCTGCCATCTCTGGCCTCAGTACTAACAAGGCATATGGGCCTGATGGGGTCCCTCCTGTTGTTCTCAAGAACTGTGCTTCTGTGCTTACACCCTGCCTAGGCAAACTCTTTCGCCTTTGTCTGTCAACTTGTACCTTTCCTTCTTGCTGGAAGTTTGCTCTCATTCAGCCAGTCCCAAAGAAGGGTGACTACTCCCAACCCTCCAACTATCGTCCAATTGCTTTAACATCCTGTATTTCAAAAGTTTTCGAGTCAGTTCTTAATAGAAAAATTTTAAGGCATCTTTCCTATCACAACCTTCTTTCCGATCGTCAGTATGGGTTCCGTCAGGGACGCTCCACTGGCGATCTTCTCACCTACCTTTCAGACTCCTGGTCATCCTCCTTTCGGAACTTTGGCGAAAGCTTTGCCATTGCACTTGACATCTCAAAGGCTTTCGATCGAGTCTGGCATAAATCTTTAATTTCCAAACTGCCCTCCTACGGTTTCTATCCTTCTATCTGTGCCTTCATCGCTAGCTTCCTTTCTGGTCGTTCTATAGCCGCTGTTGTAGACGGCCACCATTCTTCTCCTAGATCTATCAACAGTGGTGTTCCTCAGGGCTCTGTCCTATCACCAACTCTCTTCCTTTTATTCATCAATGATCTTCTAAGCTGTACATCTAACCCTATCCACTCATACGCTGATGACTCCACCCTTCACCTTTCCATTCGGTTCCCGCAACGCCCATCTCAACAGTTACTTAAGAAACAAGGGATGAGGCTATGGCACACCTAATGTCTGACTTGGCTCGTATCTCTGACTGGGGTAAAAATAATATGGTTGTCTTTAATGCATCTAAGACTCAGTTCTTACACCTATCAACCCGACATAATCTTCTGTCATAAAGACTTTGTAGTTACTTGTAGAGAAGTATATTTTAGACTTGTGGTCGAGCGGCTTTTATATCTTGTAGTAGTTTCCCCACCAGATGTCATGTAGTGACGGGAGAGGTAAAGAATAGTATGGGACTATTTTTATTTGTCTTGGAAATATTAAACAGGTATAATAGTATAAGTCCTGGGTAGCTACCTCCCTGTCTCGCTATCTCTCTCTCTCTCTCTGTTCTAAAGCTAATCTCCGTCTCGACCTCTCTCTAGGGTCGCTTGTCTCCTTCTAAACTCTCTTTCCTCACATCTCGTGTAGTAGGGTGTGTGTGTCACGTATCTTCCTCATGGCAACAGAACTTTCTCACGAGAGGACTGCTGACAGCTAACTGAATCATCTCCTTACTGGCCGCTGTCGTCAGCTTTCCCCCGTGTAAGAGTTTAGCGCTGCTCTATTCTCTAAAACACAACACCTTCTCATCATTTGACTTCCTGCTTCTATCTGTCTCTCTATCTATCTATTTATCTATCTATCTAGTATGATTTGCAATTATAATATGGAGACCTACCACATTGCTCTGCCGCGCAAAAATGGCGTACCATCGACATTTAATAGTTATAATATATTAATACATACTACATACACATTATAATAAACTTATAAGCTAATTAAGTGAAATACATAATATTGTAAAGTAACATAATTGTATGAATATTGTATACATATATTATTCATAGTAAATAGTGATTATTCAGTAATATTACATTTTAAATAAGTTGAATACATATTGGAATAAATGCAATATAATTGTGCAATGGTAATACTGCTAAGTTATACATTACATATTTGAGTTATCACTTTAGTAATGTCTAATATTTCATCTAACTTGTATGATGATACTGGTAATATAGAATTGTGCTATAATTGTATGACTTATAATATTGTACTAACATTGTGGTACTACATAATTGTAACATTTTATGAATTGTTACCAAATATTGTGTTAATGCATAATTGTGTTGGCCTTATAATTATAGTTACATAAAAGTTACATCTTGTTAATGCAACTGTTTTGTCGTTACATAATTGTTACATATCGTTTGTAGGTACATAATTGTTGTTAAAGTTACATAAAAGTTACATCTTGTTAATGCAACTGTTACATAATTGGCAAAGTGTAACATAATGCAATCGTTTGTCGTTACATAATTGTTACATATCGTTTGTAGGTACATAATTGTAGTTAAAGTTACATAAAAGTTACATCTTGTTAATGCAACTGTTACATAATTGGCAAAGTGTAACATAATGCAATCGTTTGTCTTTACATAATTATAATATGGAGTAACAATTGTAATAACTGCAGTCCTAACATATGCTGCGGTCGATGATAGTGACGATGTGTCGTGCCACTTGTATGTGGAGACAACAATTTGCTTTTTTTGTTTGTAGTTTATGTGGTATTTTGGCTTATGTAGTAACACTTACACTTATTTTCATTTGTTTGTTATGTGATCTTACACTATTTCTCTTTTTTCTGTTTTACTTTTCTTTCTTTCTTTCTTTTTTTTTTTTTTGTATGTATTGAATTTCCATAGTTTGTTTCTCTTTGCTTGTGTACGCTTGTTTCCATGTTGTTCATGGTTACATAATTACTGGCTAATTTTCTTGGGATACTTTTTCAAAGTTTAGTTTATATTGCACAGATAATATAAAATGATATTATATAGTCCCATATTTTGTTATTTTATAAAAAAAAAAATATATACATATATACAGTATTAACTATACACACTGACTTGTTCACCTGTACCTCTCGTGAGTAATATGTGTGTCAGCACTGTGTGGAAATCATTGTCTTCACGATTGTGTTGAAGATGTTCACTCTTGCTAACGGCATTTGTGTTGGCCATTTTTTTTTTTTTTTTTTCTAGTTTACCTTGTAACTTAATTTGTATGTTTCCACTAGGTAGCTTTAATTAATAAATGTTTAATACAGTTCTTTTAATTGCTCACTGAGTAACTGTGATGGTATATTTTCTTTATCGCTTGTAGATATAATAATGTATAGGTGTATGTATGAAACACGTATTTTATGTAGGTATGAATGGTAACACTCGTTGGTAGTAAATAAATGTTATAATAAATGAATGAATATATACAGTGTAGAATATTTATTGTTGGTGATTATTTAGTGTTTGAGTTATGGAGATAACTGAAGTAAGTATGTGTATTTAAACTGTAACTATACAGCACGTTTTATATGTTTGTGCAGAAGCTTATTGTCTATCACTGTGTATTGTATAAATGAAGTAACTATGTAACTTACTAATTTTTACCGTGGTGGGAAATGGTGTGAGTGGTGGTGCAGGTGGTGTGTTGACTGACGTGGCGTCTGTTCAGCAAGCACGCATGATGACCTCAACTTCCCACACTGGTAGCTGTGGTGAGTGAATGAGTAGCGATGAGTAACTTGAGTGAAGACGAGTGAGTAAGATGAGTTGTAAATCGTGTCTCACTCTTCGTTTGTTTGTTCCCTTTATTCTATGTGGAAGTTTTCTCTGTCCTTTTCTCTAGTGATTTATTCGTTGTAGGATGAAGACTGCCGCTACTTGTAGGTGCGTGTAGAAGATTATACAGACGACGTAGAGTTGTTAATTGTAGTTGATTGTAGATGGCTGTAGTTGATTGTAGATGGCTGTAGACTTTGTAGAACTGAAGCTAACCTTGTAGTCTCGGTTGCTTTTGTAGAAATTTGCTTTTAATTCGGAGACGATGTCCATAGATTTGCTGGTTTGTCGTTAAGCTACTTGCAAGGCGTCGAGTGATCTCTTGACCTCTGCATCAGCGTAATGATCTGGGAGACGGAGGGGGCAGGAGCTGATATTGTTGGTTGTTGTCAATCTTGATATTTTGTAGGAATTTAATGTTGATTCGTAGACGAGGTTCGTATACGTTCGCTGCTACCAAATGTCATAAAGACTTTGTATCATAAAGCAGCGACTTTGTATTTGCTTGTAGAGGCGTATATTTTAGACTTGTGGTCAAGCGGCTTTTATATCTTGTAGTAGTTTCCCCACCAGATGTCATGTAGTGACGGGAGAGGTAAAGAATAGTATGGGACTATTTTTATTTGTCTTGGAAATATTAAACAGGTATAATAGTATAAGTCCTGGGTAGCTACCTCCCTGTCTCGCTATCTCTCTCTCTCTCTCTGTTCTAAAGCTAATCTCCGTCTCGACCTCTCTCTAGGGTCGCTTGTCTCCTTCTAAACTCTCTTTCCTCACATCTCGTGTAGTAGGGTGTGTGTGTCACGTATCTTCCTCATGGCAACAGAACTTTCTCACGAGAGGACAGCTGACAACTAACAGAATCAACTCCATACAGGCCGCTGTCGTCAGCTTTCCCCGATGTAGCGTTTAGCGCTGCTCGCTTCTCGCAAACACAACACCTTCTCATCATTTGACTTCCTGCTTCTATCTGTCTCTCTATCTATCTATTTATCTATCTATCTAGTATGATTTGCAATTATAATATGGAGACCTACCACACTTCCACAGGTATACCCATTAATGTTTAATAATATTCAGCTTAATCCTGCATCATCCTTGAACATGCTTGGGGTTTCATTTACTCGGGACTTATCTTGGAAAGATCATATTACATCTCTTGTAAAATCTGCTTCCAAGTGATTGGGTGTGCTAAGCCGTCTCCGCTCTTTCTTTACCCCTGCACAATTGTTGACTCTATACAGGGGTTTTATCCGCCCCTGTGTGGAGTACAACTCTCATGTGTGGGGAGGCTCCCCACATACAGCTCTTCTCAACAGGGTGGAGTCAAAGGCTTTTCGTCTCATTAACTCTCCTCGTCTTACTGACTCCCTTCAACCTCTGTCTCTTCGCCGCACTGTTGCATCTTTATCTCTTCTCTATCGCTACTTTAATGGTCATTGCTCCTCTGAACTGTCTGCTTGCATTCCTCCACCTCTACGACGGGCGCGTAGCACCCGTCTGGCAGCAAACTCTCATCCCTTTTCTGTCCAACTCTCTAATGCAAGAGTTAACCGTTACTCCCAGTCTTTCATTTATGCAACGGGTCAGCTCTGGAACTGTCTCCCTCTGTCTGTATTTCCTGCTGCCTATGATCTCCAGTCTTTCAAGCGCAGTGTGTCCAGGCATCTCCAAATGATCGGATCTTGAATTTGGCTCTCTGTTGTGTTTTGTTTTTCTCTTGGAGGGAACTGTTACTGCGGGCTCGTGGCCTTTGGTTCCTTCTTCCTCGCATAAAAAAAAAAAAAAAAAAACTTTGACCCAAATCAGCCATATGAGCTAAGTCAGACAGGAGGTGTGCCATAGCCTCATACCATGTTTGTTCAAGTAACTGCTGAGATGGACACTGCGGGAAGCGAGTGGAAAGGTGAAGGGTGGAGTCATGAGCGTATTGGAAAGAGTTAGATGTACAGTGTAGAAGGTAATTTATGAATAGAAGGAAGAGAGTTAGTGTTAGGACAGAGACCTGAGGAACACCATTATTGATAGCTCTAGGGGAAGAACGATGGGTTTCCACAACAGCAGCTCCAGAACGATCAAAAAAGAAGCTAGAGATGAAGGCACAGATAGAAGGACAGAAACCGTAAGAGGAGAGTTTGAAAATTAAACATTTATGCCAGACTCGATCAAAGGCCTTTGAGATGTCAAGTGCAATGACAGGGTTTTCGCCAAGGTCCCGAAAGGAGGATGACCAGGGGTCTGAAAGATAGGTGAGATCGCCAATGGAGCGTCCCTGGCGGAACCCATACTGACGAGGGGAAAGAGAGTTCTGATAGGAAAGGTGCTTTATTTTTATTTTTATTTTTATTTTTTTTTTTGTTCAGAATAGATTCAAAAACTTCTGAAAAACAGGATGTTAGAGCAGTTGGACGATAGTTAGAAGGCTTGGAATAGTCACCCTTCACTGGGACATGCTGGATGAAAATGAACATCCAGCTAGATGGAATTGTACTAGTTGATAGACTAAGGCGAAAGAGTTCACCTAGACGGAGTGTAAGCACAGAAGCATAGTTCTTGGGGACAAGAGGAGGGACCCCATCAGGACCATATGCCTTGTTAGTATTGAGGCCTGTGATGGCAGAAAATACGTCAATTGAAGAAAATTTAATGTCAGCTGTGAGGAAGTCAGAGAGGGGAAGTGATGGAGGAACAGCGCCAGAATCGTCTAAGGTGGAATTGGAGGAGAAGGTCTGAGTATATATATATGTATATATATATATATATATATATATATATATATATTCACTGCCGACTGTCAGTACCAGATGTTTCCGTGAGCCTCTAAACCTGGCACCATTTGGGGATGTAATGTGGTAATACCTTTACAGCCGCCGATTATTCACGCACTGATTAATCTTCATCATGGATAAATAGTTCAAACGATGAGTGTATGGTAATTGCCTTACCTCATAAAATTCAGTGCATTTTGATTAATTGAATTCTCAAGTTATAATTATATCCACCGCTTCAGAATAATACTTCATCAAAGCTTTCCATTCAAATGACACTGCCATGGGAAGCCATTCACTTTGTGGGGAAGCGTTAAATCGTAGGTTTTCAGATTTCTGAACAGTTTTCAAAGTGCTGGAAAGTGTTAACAAAACAGGAAGATTTTGAAAATATTGAAAAATTATCAAATTGCAGCAAAGTTCAGAGTGCAGGAAGGTGTTCAGAATACAGGAGAATGTTCGGAGTGCAGGAAAGTGAGCAAAGTGCAGAAACAGAAATGTGTTCAAAGTACAAGAAATTGTTCAAGGTAAGAAAGGAAGAAAGATCTCATGCTGCAAAAGAGTATATACTCGAATGTGCAGGAAAATGCTGGTAGATGTAAAAGTCAAGAAAGTATTCATTGTGCAGAAAAGTAATGGAAATGCAAGAAAGTGTTCCAAGCACGTGGAAGTATTGACAGTGCAGGAGGTACGGTAAGAATTGAAAATACGAGATAGTATTATACGGGAAAGGGTGTTGGCATTGTAAATATACAAACTGTAGAAGTGTTCAAAATTGAACTGTGTTAATAAAGATGTGCTGAAACTATAACTGTGACAAGAAAGAGATGATAGTGTAGGAAACTGTTCAGGAATACTTAACGTGCAAGAAAGTGTTCAGAGTGCCTGATAGTTCAAGTGCAAAATCGAGAATATTCTGAGTACAAAACCATGGCCCTACTTAGGGGCCAAGATCAAGGAACTTCCCAGAGATCAAGATGAAAGTTTTTATACTGTAGTACATAGTCTAGGAGGTGTTAAAAGGTAAGCTCAAGAAAATGTTCTAAGTGCAAGAAAGTGTTCAGCGTGCTAGAAAGTGTTCCAAGTGAGAGAGAGTTTAGTGCAAGAACAAGAAAGTGTTCAGAGTTGAAAAAATATGAAAAATGTTCAGAATGGTGGTGAGTAAGATCAGGAAATTGTTGAAAGTGCAAGCTGAGAATGAAAGTGTTATTAAGGTGTTGGGAGTGTGGTGTGAGTGTAGAAGTCTGCCTCACTGTGCCAATATAGTGTGTACTAAAAACGTGTTGGGTTGATCACACTTCACCCACACCTGACGCCCCTCGCAGACCCTCCAGAGAAATCGGATTCTCTACCCAAACACCACATTGAGGAAATCCACCACCCCACTCCCCACTCCTTTTACTCGCCACTCCCAGACACCGAGTTTTATATTTTCCCGAATAGTAATTCGTTTTCGGTTTTAGGGGACAGTCGAGGTCCGAAATAGCGAAGTGAGATTTTCCACATAAACACCGCAATGAGAAAAGGAAGGAAAGGAAAATATACAAAATGAAAGGGGGAAAAAAAAAAACTTCCCCAGGTTTGATATTTCAGTGGCCGTGTTTCTACCAATACTGTCTTGGTCAGTAAGCCATTTACACTTACGGGTTCCTAAACTGATGACGCGAGATTCTCTGTCCAAATACCTTCCATCCGCCCATCACCGTATCCTGTATTGCACCACCAGGAGCGCAGGGACAGGGGTTGGACTACGTAATTCAGACAGTTAAGACGAGAAGGATATGTCACCCTCGTTGAGACTAAAAACTCCTATAGGCCATATCCAGGTGGAGCGGCTCAGTCCACTAAACCACCAGGCGTCCCAAACCACAGCCCTCATCCATCCATCCTTCCCCCGGAGCAGAGAGTTGGATATCCCAGTACCCGAGTTCACTTCCAGTATCGAGGGAGGCGAACATGTGCAGCGTCGGTCAATAATTCCTTTACACCTCTGAGGCTGGGAACTGATAAAGCAGTATATGGCAAAAGTCTCTCCCTGCCCTCCTCCCTCCACCCCAGCAGGAAGTTTGACATTCTAGTATACCTGAGCCGCCGTCCGGTACCTGCAGGCGCCAGAGTCTACAGTCACGATAAATAATTCCTTTACATCTTTGCCATTCCGAACCAGCCAAGAGAGATTTTTCAGACAAAATGTTGCTCTCTCTCTCTCTCTCTCTCTCTCTCTCTCTCTCTCTCTCTCTCTCTCTCTCTCTCTCTCTCTCTCTCTCTCTCACACACACACACACACACACACACACACACACACACACACACACACACACACACACACACACACAAAACAGGTATAATGCTGTAGTATCTGTGTAGTTGTCTTGAGACGGGAACATGCAATAATTCCCGACACACATGGGTTTACGAACTAACGAGGTGAGATCCCAACGCCAGACAACCCTGCCCATCATTTTTCGACGCCACTCCTCCTCCCCGACGAAGGCCTTTCATAATCCTGTGTCCAGTGTTACCTTCCAGTATAGAGACGCCAATGTAAACAGTTCTGCTAAATGATTCCTTTACCTGTCTGCCTCACCGAACTACCCAATCAGGAATATTCATCATCATCATCCATCGTCATCATAATCGCCACCATCATTAGTCATTATCATTTATTATTATTGTTATTATTATTATTATTATTATTATTATTTATTTATTTATTGTTGTAGTGGTGGTGGTGGTGGTTTTCCTTGCAAGACAGACTCCCAGATCAACAAGGGCATAGGCTGGTCAACTACCCATAAAATTTCTGAACACTAATCAGCTAGCGAGTCCCCACACCTCTCAGGACAGACTGATAATCGTTTTCAGTTCAACCAAATTTTGTCAGATTTCGAGAGCCTTCGCACAGCTGGGTCTCCGAAATAATGAAGTGAGATTTGGTGGAGGCGGTGACTGAATCGGTAGAGAGGCGGCCTGCAGTCCTTATGGACCCAGGTTCGAATCCGGCTGGCAGGGAACAGTTTAAGGATTTGAATTTCATAAAAGCAGACTTTCCTGATCTGCCAGAAGACCCGCCGACATGTCGTAAAAGTACCCCCGCTAATACCAATAAACAAGTCCTGTATGAGATAGCCCCAGCATTTATTCATTATGGATGGTGGGTGTTAGCGCCAAAGTGGTGGCATGTGGAGATGTAAGAGGACTACTGGGCCTTAGAATAGGCCACTGCCCCCGAAAAATAGGCCCTGAAGCATTTGCCCAGAGTCGGACACATTAAACACACACACACACACACACACACACACACACACACACACACACACACACACACACACACACACACACACACACACACACACACACATTTGATAATTAGTCCCCTACCGGTCAGACCGGTCGGGGTCTATAGGTTTGCGCGGTTCCGTCAGTACCTCCAGTACGTCCGTCAGTCCGTGTGCAATTTCGTGTCCGCTCTGTAACTTCCACATGCATGGACAGATTGTGATAAAACTTCACGCAATTGTTCCCCATACCATGAAGGTGTGTCGCGCGCAACAACCAGCCATCCAAGGTTAAGATCTTTACATACCCATACTGTGCACACAGTACATACGTATTGCTCTCATACCCTCATTGTATACACAGTATGGTTATCATCCGGTAGGGGACTATTGCATGGCAAGACTTCATTCACTTGTTGTTACGTATGCTCTGCCCACTTTAATTTGACTTTACATTACAAGTTAACACTAAAATTTAGATCTAGTCACGACAAAGGGATGGAAAGGATGTAGAGCCAGAGACCTGTCGTATTCTGCCATATGAACTACGAAAATAAGATATCCACCAAGTTAAGGTGAAGGAACTATAGTACAGTTTGTTTGGTGTCACAGTCAGCTGTTCACAGCTGCGGTCAAAACTTAATACATACGTATAGGATTCCAACCTAATTAAGCGAGATTGCAAACCAGGTCATAAATTCCTTAATGCTTCTGAGATTCCGAAATGATAAAGCAAAATTCCAATTCAGCTATCGTTGATTCCCTAGCAGAATATCATGAGATGCTGACACGGTTTCGAGACGTTGTAAAGGAGGTAGTAGCGGTGACTAAGTTTCAGAATGGAAAACTCTGATCTGACGTTCACAGAATTTATGATTACAGGGTATGTCAAGTCCACCGCCAGGTTACTAGAAACTTTTGTAAGTGACGTAATTAGAGGCATTTTCCATTAAACTATTTAGTAACAGAGCATCTTTTGCCATCTTACTCTTGTAGTTTCCAAGGGACTTTAATCAGCTTTTGTGAGACCTCTGGTAATGAAGGAATTAACAACTGCAGGAGACTGAAATGAAAATCAAAAGAACCTCGAGCGTACCCATATTCAGGTTCGTAATTACAGAAACTACAATTACTAAGAGTCAAAGAGGCAATTACCTTTCTGGCGGTGCTCCTTACTCTCACAAGCAATTAACGTCGTCCGGGTTAATGACGTACTGGCCCCCCCCAGACCAGTTTCTGAAAATGGCAATTAAGAATCACAGAGTTAATCTAACTTCTTCCGGGCTCCTTCCCTTCTCCTTCTCCTCCTTCTTAAGTCTCCTTCCAACTAGCAAGGAGGAGGAGTAAGCATAATTTGCCCATAGAGAGTGAAGGGTGGTCAGAGGAGGGAGAGAGTCATTTCTCCAATGTGAAGTTTGGGTGGGGGAGGCGAAGGAGGGGAGAGGGAGTGGCCCTCGTGGGAGATAGAGCAGAAAAGTAAGAGGCAGATAAGATGGGGGCAAGAGGAGGGAAAGGAGGAGTGGGAATTCAAGGACAGGAAGGAGGAGGATAGGGTGAAAGGAAAGGCGGAAGTAGGAGAGTGCTCAGAACGGGAATAAGGGACGAATGGGAGACTGAAGGTAAGGGTAGAAGGTATGGAAGAGGAGTAAGAGGACAGAGGTGAAGTCAAGAAGGAGGACAGAAATGGTGGGGGGGAGCTGGAATATAGGGAAAAGGAGGGGGAGGAGGAGAGGAGAAGAAGGATTCAAGAGAAGATGGGAGAAAAAGGAGGGAAAGAAGAGAGGGTATGAAGTAAGGAAGAGGAGGGAGAGGTAAGAAAGGAAGGAAGTGGAAAGGACAGAAGGAGAAGAATCTTTGACAGAAAGAAGGTAAAGAGGGTTATTAGGATGGGCTAAAGGAAGGTGAACGGAGGAAGGTGAGGGGGTGGGGAGAGGAAGAAGTAAGGACAGGATAGAGGGAGGAGGAAGAAAGATCAAGGAAGCGAAAGAAGGAAGAGGAAAAGGGTTCGATGACTCGATGTACTTTAAATAAATAAAAGGGGAAAGAGGCGAAAATGGGATGGACGGAAAAGAAGGACGAGAAGAGTGAAGCAAGAAGTGATTGGGAAGGAAGAAGAAGGGATGTGATAAGGAAGTGGAAGAGAAGGCGAGATGCGAGAAGGAATAGATGGAGCTAGGCGAAATTGGGGCGCAGGAATGAGAGAGGTTAATAATAATAAAGCTAGATTGGGATGTAAGAAAGAAAGAGGAGAACCTGGCCAAGGATGTGGGTGGAAAGGAGAGATAGAGAAGCAGCAGGAGAGGCAAAGACGAAAGAAGAGGAGAAAGGCGAAAACCTGAGAAAATTTTGATGACTGCAGCAGGTGATTTGTTTATAGAAGACAACTCGTGCCGTAATTGTCTGGCTTAAATAAAAAAAAAATATGACAAGAGTAGCATCGGGTAAGGCTCTCTCCTCGCCCAGCACCACTCCTTCCAAGCAGAAACTGGCAGGAAAAAGTGAGAAAGCACACCATACAACCTAGAAAAACTGGTACTGAAGTTTTGTAGGAAAGAGGGAGGAAACATATTCTTTCGCACTGGAACCTGGAGAATCGTAAAAATATTCTGAGTTCTTTGCGCCATTCTTGAAACTCTGTATCGAATTAACGCCATCTGCATCGTGGATTACGTGCTCCACTTCATCATGACTCTGTTTCTGAGTCAGTCCCTTCCTACCTCTCTCATGAAACGGAATTTCTCATTTGAAACCATTGTACGCGTTGTCTTGCCAACTTATTTTTAAAACTTGATTAATGTTGCCCGTCATGCATCGTTTGACACACTTCAACATTTAATTACATCTCTCCCGACTCGCCGCCTTCCTTGCTCTTGTAATTTGTCTCCAGCAGTATATCCCTTCATCCACCTGAAAATTCAGTGACATCTGTCTTAACTCGCCCCCCTTCCAGCAGATATATATATATATTTTTTAATCTTTCCTCATAAGAAGGGTCTCTACTATTGTGACAGCTTTTACATTCTATTCGTGTTATCGTCAGACGATTGTATTTAGCTGAGGGCGAGTCATAGGAGCCTGAGAGTGTCAATACCATCCCCAGCTACCCTTTCATGGCCAAAACAACTCTTGCTGTAATCAGCCAAGGACAGATAATGTTATTCAGGTGAGTGTGAATTATAGAATCCTGAGAGTGTTAAAACATCCCCTGCTAAGTTGTGTGCGGCAACTTTTCCAATTAACCTCTCATGGGGAACACTTTCATATGTCTAATGCAAGAATTAAGATAGATGATAGTCAGGGAAAGTAGGAGTACAAACAAGGGAGAATGGGTTGGAGGGAACAGGAGACGATGGACGAGACCTGGACGGGGAGAAGGAAGAAGATAGGAACAAGGAGAATACGGAGAGGAGAGAGGGAGAAGAAGGGATAGGCGATAATAAGATGCATAAAGAGAAGAAGAGAAGGAAAGAGTGGGATGGAGAAAAATGGAGAACAGGTGATAGAGAAACTGGAAGAAAGGTATTAACTGCATAAGGCTGGAAAAGCGAAGACTTGAGGATATGGTGGAAGAGAGAGAGAGAGATGGAAAAGTGGAGAAACTAGAATGTAAGATGAAAACGAGGACAAGGGAAGCGAATATGGTATGGAGGTGAAGGATGAAAAGGTAAAGAGGAAGAATACAACTTAGGTGAATATATACTGTAGAGTGGCGGAGGAGGAGGAAGCGGAGAAGAAGAAAGGAGCAAGAGAGAGAGAAGGAAAGGGCATCGTGCAAGGATGAGATGGAGGGAAGTAGGAAGAGGAGGGAGAGAAGAGAGCAGAGGGAATGAAAATTTGAGGATAATGTGAAGAGAAAAGAAAGAGATGAGTTAGAGAATTAAAAGAAAAAAGAAGGAAAAGGAGTAAGGCAAGTAACCTGAGGGTAAGAGCTGGGGAAAGCTCAGGAGGAAAAAATGGAAAAGAAGTAGAGGACGAAACGGGATGAACAGGCGAAAAAAGGAGATAAGAATGAAAAGAAGAGAGGGGGAAAAGGTAGGAAAGTAGAATTGGAAGTAAATCTCCACAATCCGATTACTTATTTTTTTTATTCAGGTTACCGACAGACGATTTTATTCAGCTTAAGAAAAAGGACGAAAAGTAGTGAAGGGGTTTGTGAAGATAATATTCATCTCCAGTAGTTCGAAAAATCTCCCCGAAGTCGAATAAAATCGTCTGAAAATCGCAAAATGTCATCGTTTTGAAGGAGTTAAGAGAAAGATAGGACAGACAAAATGGGACAGAGGAAGGGTGGAGAGGGCGTTAAGGCGAGAAGAGGGAAGTGAACTTGTAAGATAAGGGAGGAGGAAGAGGAAGTGGATAAGATGGGACAGAGGAAGGAGGATAAAGTGGAGATAAAAAGGAGGAATGAGAAAAGTTAGCGTGATGTTGGACGGAAGGAGGGAACTGGGAGAGGAACGAGGATGAAGGAGAGGAAGGATTAGCAGTAAGTGTTAAGAAACGGGAAAAAAAAGAGCAAATCAGTCATTAACGATAGTGGTGGGTAGAAGTAGTGAAAAAGAAAGGTGTGTTATCTAGTAAGAAGTGCCTTAGAAGATATTTTTAATTTTTAGTTTTCCTCATTTGGTATAAATACTGTATGTAGTCTGCTGTGGGCATAGATTAGTCGGTTCATTCTCTTAGGCCGAGAAATACTTCACGCACCAACAAATGGCACCACAGTCTCATTCAGGGTTGGGATAATGCGTTATTGGTAGTGGCGGGGTTCTCATAGCATGTCGATGGATCTTGTGATAATCGGGCAAGGTTGATTCATATACTCAAACTGTTCCTTTTCCTAACGGGGATCGACCCGCGACTTATTCCTTTTTACAACCTGACCACCACCTTCCCTAAACATACCTGCTGTACATCTGTTCGAAGTCTGATCATGTTGTGGATTGGACGCTTCAGAAAGATGATGTCTTTTGTATCTTATTCTTTCTGCCACTAGACGATTTTATCCAGCTAAGGGGAATTCTTTTTCTAAGGACGTCGACGCAAATTGTTTCTAATCCCTTTCACCCAAGCGGAATAAAGTCCCTTGACGGCAGGAAGAATAAAGCAAGAAGACATCCTGGTACGACTCAAGGTATAGAAGTAGATGTGTGCTAATGGTGGTCGGGTGAAAATAATCCGCCTGTGACCTTTACCGTGGGAGATGGTTTTAGTGTCAGCGCTTCTCATTACATCCCCCTGAAGGCCCCCACTTCTTACACTCCCAGACGGATATAGTGTGACATGTTCTGCTTCCCTGTGTTGTTGGAGGATCATCGTCGTCGTCGTCGTCGTTCTCCTCCTCCTCATCATCATCATCATCATCATCATCATCATCATCGTCATCGTCATCATCATCATCGTCATCATCATCATCATCCGTATTTATTTTTTATTTTGCTTAGCCTTCAGTAACTCCACATTACAAGAAATCACCGCTAGATGAAATAAAATCGCCTGTAGGTAACAAAAGTCGACAAAACAGGTCATTGCAGTGAAGGTGTTAAATTAGCTGGTTCTAATCCCTCTTGTGACCTGAACTGTGAGAAGTGGTTAAATAGCAATGCATCCAGAGTAGCTCGTCCCCGCCCTCGCTGTGTATTTATTCACCTTTACATGCCCTTCCTTATTCACCGATATGTGTCCTTATTCATCATACTGTCCAGGGATTTAGTCATCATCATCGTCATCATTAGTCGTCATTATTTACTTTCTTATCCGCTGTGCAATACCGGGGATCGAACCCAGGACTGTCGGATAGCAGTTAGGGAGCCTACCATTGTACCACGACCAGGTTACAGTTGTGCCACCTTGCCTTATACTGGAATCCATGGTACGCCGCCCCTATGGTTGACCTGAAGGGAAGACACAACCCCTTGGCATTGTCACGTAGCAGCTGTTAATCCAGTCCAAAGTAGATCCATTAGAGTCTATGATAAAAAAAAAATAATAATAAAACATGAATGGATGCATGTGGAAAAAAAAAAAAAAAAACTTGTAATGCCGTAATAAACCTCAGGAACCTTTAATCCACCGCTACCGTGCCGAGGATCAAACCCAGGACTGTAAGAAACACCATTATTCCATTCTAGATAGTAACATTTGTATTTTATTTTACTGCATTTTATCATCATCATCATCAGATGGTTTCATTCACCACAAAGAATATACCTCGTAATCGTATCTTATCGCATCGTTTATATGGCTCCAACATGCTTGCATGCTTCGACCTTAGTCGCCTAATGACCTCTCCACGCGGCTCGATCTCTGACAGCCTTCCTTATCCCTGAGGTCATACTCTGTGACCTCGTCCCAGGTCCTTTCGGCCTACCTCTTGCAACCCTACCCCCGATGTTTACACTTCTCGCTTTCCCCACCCAGTCACCATCCGTGCTCTCCATACACAGACCATCTCTGTCTGCCCCTTCACATCAGCAACCCTCCTGTTGAATCCCCAGCATCCAGTGTTTGCCTAGATGACAGTGGAGATGCTTTGGGAGTTACCACCATTTTTACTGATGTTTACAACCATTTTCAGTAGGGGCATGTAACAGAAACAATTGAATAAAGAATATAAGCAAAGAAAATATATTCTGTACGAGAGACAAGGAAGTATGACATGTCGAAAAAAAGAGATTGCGACGAAAATTGAATAGAAGAGAAACAGAGGGGGATAAAGAAGATAAATGAGAAACATAAAGAAAGAGGGTGGAAAGAGAATATACAACGAGGGAGAGAAAAGAAGAAAAATAAAAAGAAGAGAAAAAGTAAAATGAAAACCAGAAGAGAAAAAAATAATTTAAAAATAGGACAAGCTGAAAGAGAAGGGGGGGGGGATGGCAATAATTAGGTAAAACACGGGACTAAAAGAGGGAGTGGAGGAAGAGAAAAAGGAAGAGAGGGAGAACTAACGAGAAAAACTAACAACTGAAATACAGTAGAATAGAAAAAATAGGAAAATAAGTGGACAAGGAAGAAAGGATGAAGAAAAGGCAGAACGAATAAATATGAAAAAGCAGAGAATAAAACAAAAAAAACGGAGAGAGAGAGAAAGAGGGGGGGGGGAATCGAAGCTCAAGGCTGTTAAAAAAATAAAATGAAAAAAGACCAAAAAAGAAATGGGAGAAGGAAAAGAAGGGAGAACAAGGAAGAAAAATTTGAGAGATAAAATTAAGGAACAACTTAAGAACAGCAGACGAAGAGAAAGAAAAATGGGATGGAATTTTCAAGACCATCAAGGAGAGAGAAAAAAAAAAAACATTAAAACGGTAACCTGAGAATTAATCCAAGAGGAGAAGGTCAAGGAGGAAGGAGAAAAGGAAGAGAGAAGAGGAGGAGGACGAAGAGGTCAAGCGAAGAACAAGCAAAAGTAGAGGAGGAGGAGGAGGAAGCAGAGGTGAAGCAAGGCACAATAAAAAGAGGAGGAGGAAGAAACGAAGATCAGGGAGGAAGGGAAGAAGAGAGATGGCGAAGAAGAGAAGGACAAAGAAAAGTACATTTATACAAAGAAAATATGGAAGAGGCCAATTAAGATGAGGAGGAAGGGAAGGAGGCAACTAAGAAGTGAAAGCCAAGAAGTTTGGGGAGGAAGGGAAGCCAAGAGGAAGAGGAGCATCACGAGAAAGAAAAATAAAAAAAGGTAAAAGAGGAACACGAGAAGATCGAGGAAGAAAGGAAAGAGGCGATGAAGAGAAGGATGATATAGGTCAAAGAAAAAGAGGATGGAGAAGAAGCAGAGATGAAACGAAAGACAAGAAGTGAAGAATATCAAGATCAAGAGAAAGGAGGAGGAGGAGCCAGAAAAGGCTGTGGCACACCTAATGTCTGACTTGGCTCGTATCTCTGACTGGGGTAAAAATAATCTTGTTGTTTTTACTGCATCAAAGACTCAGGTTTTACATCTATCAACCCGTCAAAATCTTCCACAGGAATACCCACTAATGTTTAATAATATCCAGCTCAATCCTGTATCATCCTTGAACATGCTTGGGGTTTCATTCACACTGGACTACCTTGGAAAGATCATATTGCATCTCTTGTAAAATTTGCTTCCAAGAGATTAGGTGTGCTAAGCCGACTCCATGCCATCTTTACCCCTGTACAATTGTTGACTTTATACACAGGTTTTATTCGCCCCTGTTTAGAGTACAACTTTCGTGTGGGGAAGCTACCCACATACAGCTCTTCTCAATAGGGTGGAGTCAAAGGCTGTTCGTTTCATCAACTCTCCTCCTCTTACTGGCTCCCTTCAACCTCTGTCTCTTCGCCGCACTGTTGCCTCTATATCTCTTTTCTATTGTTACTTCAATGGTCACTGCTCCTCTGAACTGTTTGCCTGCATCCCTCCACCTCTACGAAGGGCGCATAGCACCCGTTTAGCAACAAACTCTCATCCCGTTTCTGTGCAACTCTCTAATGCAGGAGTTAACTGTTACTCCTAGTCCTTCATTTATGCAACAGGTCCGCCCTGGAACTGTCTCTGTCTGTATTTCCTGCTTCCTATGATTTCCAGTCTTTCAGACGCAGTGTGTCCAGGCATCTCGAAATGAATGGATCTTGAATTTGGCTGTTTTTGTATTTTTTTTTTTTTCTTGGAAGGAACGTTCATGCGGGCTAAGCCTTTGTCTCCTTCTTCCTCGCATAAAAAAAAAAAAAAAAAAAAAAAAAAAAAGACAGTTACGGAGAAGTGCAGGAGGAAGAAGAGTAAGTCAAGGAGGAAGGGGGAGAGGCGTGCAGAGAACACCATGAACGCACAGATAAAAGGGAAAAATGGACGAAGAAAACGAATAGAAGGAATAGTATGGACGAAGAAAACGAATAGAAGGAATAGTAAGTAAATAAGAGCATACAATTTTTAGAACATGAGGAAGCCGAAGAAGTGCAGATCAAGGAACCACACGAAAAACAGTAGGAAGAGGAAGACGACGAAGACCACAACGACGACGACAAGGAAGGAGGAGGAGAAGGAGAAGGAGGAGGAGGAGGAAGAGGAGGAGTGAATAACAATATGAGGCCAGTAATTCTAATAAGACAGGCGAATGATAAGAAGAGACGAGTAATGAAAGGAAGAGAAGCTAATATTGTGAAAAATAAGGATAACAAGGAATAACAGGAAGAGAAGGAGGAAAACAGTAATAAACAGGAAGGTTGCGAGGAAAACTGGGGACAACAAGGGTGTAGACGGGGAGGAAAGAGGAGTAGAGGAGAGGCGAAGAACACGAAAAGGAGGATGCGAACACAACTTTCAGAGAGATTGAGAGGAAAACACAAACAGGAGGATTCCGACAACTTTCAACGAGAGAGAGAGAGAGAGAGAGAGAGAGAGAGAGAGAGAGAGCGCCACTAAAACACGTATATTTGAGCCTTTGCTTGAGTCTCCTCTGGCTCAGGAAGGAAGGAAGCAGCACCTAGAGAAGGGAGGGAGAAAAATGGAGAAGGGAGGGAAAAAGTGGACAGAAAAGGGCGGAGGAGGGAGGGAAAAAGTGGATCGAAAAAGGTAGAGAAAGGAGGGAAAAGTGAATATAAAATAAAGGTGCAGGAAGGGGAAGAAGTGGAGAGAAAAGGGTGGAGGAGGGAGGGAAAAAGTGGAGAGGGAAGAACAGATCGGAAGAGAAGGCAAAGTTGCGAAGAGGAAAAAGTGGAAATTAAAAAAAAGTGGAGGTAACCAATAGGTGGAGAAGCTGGAGAGATGGAGGGTTCAGTTGGAGGAGAGAGGAGAAAGTGGAGAAAAAGAAGTGGAGGAGGGAATAAGTGTAGAGACGTGAAAAGGATGGAGACCAGGTGGAGAAAGGAAGGGGAGACAAAAAGTGTGGAAAAGGAGGTAGAAGCAAAGGGTAGAGAAGAGGATAAGTAGGTGGAAGGAACTGGAAGGGATGGAGGTTTTTGGTGGGTGGAAGGAGGAAAAAAGAAGAAAGGAAAATAAAAGGAGGAGGGGAGGGACGAGAGGGAAGAAAGTTTGGAGGAGGAAGAAAGAAGACAAAGAGGAAAAATAAGGAAAGTAAATGTGAAGGTAGGAAAGGGAAGATGAAAAATGGAGAAGGGAGAGATTGAGGTTTAGGATGGAGGGAATGAGGGAGGGAAAAGTGTAAAGAGAGAAGGATGAGAATGGAGGAAAGATTTGATGGAACGAGAGAAGAAAAGGTAGCAAGAGAAAATTGAGAGTGGAGGAATGAGTATGACGGAAGAGAGAGGCAGGTGGGATGGTGGTTTCAGGTGGAAGTGGAGTAGGAAAATGGAGATAATAAAAAGTAGAGAGGGAAAGAAAAGAATCAGGAAGAGCAGCCGACATGGTGGAGTATTTCAGATGTAGGAAGAAAAATGTGGAGGAAGAAAATGAGAATGGAGGAAAGACAGAAAGAGGAAACAGAGGACAAGAAAAGGGCTGGTGGATTATGGTGGAGGGAGGAGGAAAAAGTGGAGAGAAAACTGGGGAATGGAGGAAAGACAGGAGGAGGAATTCTAAAGGTTAAGAGAAAAAATGGAAAAAAAAAAAACATGGAGGTGAGATAAGGATGAAGGGAACGGAAATGGAAAGAAATTGGAGAGAGGAAGGGTTCAGTTGGAGTAGTGCGATTCAACATTGGTGGACGAGATTTTGTAAGAGATGGACGGTAATCTTGGGATGGACGGAGGGTTGGACAAAATTTGAAAGGATAGTGATACGTGTGCAAAGAAGAAACACGAGTGTATAGTTATCTGTCTCTTGTTCGCGTCTGCTTTTGATGAATTGAGAGTTTTCAGGTATACCAGTAAAATCCTTAAGGCCAGGTTATTTGCGTCATAGCAGAATATAACTGGATTATATTAACATCAAGATAATGAATTTGGGCTGAGGAAAGTTTATAGATGTTAAAACACTGGCACCTTTGCTGATGGATGCATAATTATTCACATACAACAGGTGTATGACTACTTAAAGGAACCTGTACGGCAGGCTGGTTCCACAGATGACTTTAAAGCCGACTGTATTATTTTTGATAAAAATAAAAATAAGTTTAAAAAGAATTTTTTAAAAATATTATCCCGTGTCATAGCTTCCTGAGTTGCCCTGCCATATATTCAAGAGTACAGGGAGTTGGCTGAGCAAGCAACAGCCATATTTGCAGACGTTAGCATCATTTTTTTTTTTTTTTTGGTGAGCGAATCGTCTCGTCTTCAACTTTAATCAGATCAAGGAATGCCATTCTAAATGTGGATTCTGACATGCGAGGTGCACCAATAAGTAGTGTAGTATGTGTCCTCATTTTCATCCAGTAGTACACAAAGGTACAACAACAAATCACTGAATCACCAAAACCTAAAACAAATATGCATAGCAATGCCTACGATTATGTACTTTTGTTTTTCCTTAAAAAAAAAATAACTTTTTGTTCCAGAATGCAAGTTTTATGTTTAATATGCTCTATTATCATTGAATTATTTTCCACAGTACGCCTGGCCAGTTATACAAGTGAAGCTACATATTTTTCTTTACATTAAAACAGATTTGAGAAATGGTGGACAGCTTTTTGAGTACTTCTGTCAGGGGTGAACAGTAAAAAAATGTTGAAGAGCACTGAGTTGAAGGTAGAAGGAAAACAGTGGAGGGAAGAAGTGAGGAGTAGAGGAAAACTAGGGGGAGAAAATCTGGAGGCAAAACAAGAAAGAAAGAAAAGGAACAAAAGTGGAGAGAAAATGGAGATGGAGGTAAGAAGGAAACCGGAAGCAGGAAGACAAGGAGGGTGGAGACGTGGAGGGTTAAGAGGAAGGAGGAAAGTGGAGATGGATTTTTTTTTTTTACGTGTCCAACTCTGGGCAAAGGCTTCAAGGCCTATTCCCAAGTCCCAGTAGTCGTCCTTGGGACCCAGTAGTCCTCCTACATCTCCACATGTCACCACTTCGGCCCTAACACCCGCAGTCCATATTGAATACACGCTAGGACTCTCTCATACAGGACTGGTGGAGGAAAGATAGGAAGTTGGGGGATTTGGAGGGTTCAGGTGGAGGAGACCGAGAGAAATAGTGTTGAGAAAACACTAGAAAGAGAAGAACGGAAGGGAGAAGTGATATACATATATATATATATATATATGATTTCTAGAGGAGGGAAAAAAATCGTGTGAGCAAAGAGAATGGAGCTAGGACAGAAAGCGGAAATGGAAAGGCAAAGGCAGTAAAAAAAAGGAGGGTTTAGGTGAAGAAGGAAGGGAAACAGTGGAGAAAAAATGAAGGGGATAAGAAGGAAGGAGGAAACAGCCAGGAATAATACCTGATGGAGGATTCAAGTGGAAGAGAAAATGTTATAGAGAAAAGAGAGTGGAGATTGGATAGAAGATTCTTTTTAAATAACAGAACAGAGGAAGGAAAAACAAATGAATAAAAGAAACAATCCAAACACCAGATTATATGTGTCCTCCATTCATAAAAAATAAAAAGAAAAGAAAAAAATCTCTTAACAGTTGGACCTGAACGCCGTAGGTTGTGAAGTCTGGGGGAAAACCACTCTGGGGGAAGCGGGTTCCAAAGAGATGCAGTTCGGGGAATACAAGCATTCTGATAGGCAGAAGTTCTGCAATATGGCAGTGTTACAGTTCAGTCATGCGCGCTACCAGATGCCCATGTAGCGCGGGGGAAGGCATGGAGAGGTGGCACAATGGATGCAACTTCGTCCGAGCATTTCCCATAAAGTATTTGTATAATATTGCAAGGGAGGCAACATTCCTTCATACTTGTAGGGGAAGTAGTTCATTTGTATTAGTGGGTTTATTACTAATTCTAACAACGTTGTTCTGAATTTAGTCCACTTGTTTTAGTGCAACCTCTCCACATCCATTCCACAAGGGTGAGCAATAGTCGAGCTGAGACCACACACATGACTCATGTAAATTATAGCTAACTGCTCGTCAGTTAGCTATGGACACTGTACAATAATCTAAGTTTCTTTGAAGCGGTTTTAGCAAGTGATCTAACGCGAGAGGTCCAGCTGAGGGCATTGTTAAGTGAAACACCGAGAATTTTAATATTTTTAGTGATAGGAATATTAGTAGCTTTGAAGGTAATATAGGAATCAGTCAATATCAGTTGAACAGTAAATTGCATATATTTGGTTTTCCTAGCATTAATGAGACAATGTTATTTTGTCCCCGTTCAGTGATTTTAGGTACGAGTAAGTCTTGATTTCTGGAGATGGCTGTACTAAGTTGTGAATTAGAGATATTAAACTTTATGGCTGGGTGTTTAAATGTGAATGAACTCTGAAGTGGTGAGTCATCTGCATATGAATGAATGGGATTATGGTTGACAGGTAAGAGATGATTAATATGAATTACTCGTAGGAATAGGGTTGGAGTCAGAACGTTCCTTGTTGCACGCTGGCATTAATCTAGTGGAAATTGGAATATACATCATCTGCTTTTATCTTTCTGTCGCTGAGATATGAGGAAATCAGAGGAACAAAAGATGACAGGCCATAGTAAGGGTGTTTGGATTGCAGGGAACGGTGCCACACTGTGTCAGAAGCTTTAGAAATATCAAGGGCTACTGCATGAGTTCCTTCATGTTGGTCGATTGACTGATGGATGGTATGAGTCAGGAGATTGTGATAAAGAATAAAGGAGGGTTTAGGTGGAGTAGATAGGAAGAAGTGGAGAGGGAAAGAAGAAATGGGGGAGCAGTAGGAAGAATAGGCAAGGGTGGAGAATGCAGGCGGAAAGAGAATAATGGAGAGAAAAAGGGGGAGAGGGAGAGAGAGGAGGAAGAAACGGAAGGGTAAAGAGGTTAAAGAGAAGTTGGAGTCAGGTGGAGGAGGGAGGTAAAAGTGGAGATTAGAGTAAAACTAGAGGAGGAGGAAACATGGGAGGGAAAGAGGAAAATGAGTGGAGAGAAAATAAATGTGGATGTAAGGAAAAAAGGGGAAAAAGTAAAGAGTCAGGCAGGATGGAGGATTGCGGTGGAGGAGGGAAGAAAAGTAGAAAGTAAAGGAAAGATAGGTGGAGGAAACTCAAGGGCAAAGAGGAAAAAGAGGAGGGAAAGTGAATTGGAGGGAAGATAGGCGGAGAGAAAACAAGGAAGAAAGAAAGGTGGAGGGAGAGAGGGAGGATGATCTGCCGTCGGAGTAAAAGAAAAGAGTGGATGAGAGCAAGGGGTAATAAAAAAAGACATAGGAAACTGAGTCGATAGAAAATGAAAATGGAGGAGAGATAGAAGATGGAGAGGACAGAGGGTTTAGGTTCTGGGGCCGGTCAGACTGTGGAATAAAGTTTGTTTTTCCCCCTAATCCCTGCTCCTCCAGCGGTAAGATTAGGGACCTGGCTGTAAATCGAGTACTGAGGGACGCATTCTGAGGGATGATTTTGACTGGGAAAATTATCTGTTTGCCTTAATGTCTCACGTGTAGTCGGTAGGTATTGATCCAAACATTTTATTTTTGATCTTTTTCTCAAGTGGTGAACGAAAAAATTCAGAGAGAGAGGGAGAGAGAATTGGAGAGGGAAGTGAGGAAGGAGACAAGAGAAAGAAAAAGCATGTATATGGATGAAGGCAGAAAAAAATTTAATTGGAAACAAATATATATGGAGGAAAGAAGAATCAGAAATGGAAAGAATGTTGAATTTGGCCGGAGGTGGGAGGAAAAAAAATTGAAGAAAGAAGGGTGGAGGTGTGATAGGAGGAGGAAAGGTGGAAGAAAGACAGGGTAGGAGAAAAAGATGGAGACAGAAAAAAGGGTGGAAAGTGGAGAGAAAAAAAGATACTGGGAGAAGTTATGAGGAGGAAAGAGAAAGAAAGAGTTAAGGAAGACAGAGAGCGAGATCAGGTGGGGGAGAGAGAAAAAATTCGTAGAAAAAGAGAGTGACGAGAGAACGAACGAAAAGAAAAAAACTGGATAAAGAAGAGAGAGAGAGAGAGAGAGAGGGAGTAATTTTATTTTGCATTTTTATCTTGTTTCCTCCGATTTTTCCTTTTGTTCTTTTTCTCTTTCTTTTTCCATCCATCTCGTCCTGAAATCACGGTCTCTCCTGTCTATGTTTCCTCCTGTCTTTCCTCCAGTCTCCACTTCTCTTGCCCCACTTTTCCCTTCCTTTGCCATCTGAACCTGGCATCTCTTCTACTTGCTTGCTCTTTTTTTTTTTTTTTTAATGTTTTTCTTTTTTCCTGCCGATCATTTCTTCCCTATCCCCCTTCCCCCCCCCCCCGCACACCTTTTGCCTTCTTTCTCCACTTTTTTCTCGCCAGTTTTTCCTTCCCTTGTTGTTACTTAATGGAGGCTGGAAAAAAAAAAAAGTCCTATCAGCTAGAGAGGTCCTTTTTAGATAAAGTAGATTGGAAATGTATGTACAGTGTATAGACACACACACACACACACACACACACACACACACACACACACACACACACACACACACACACACACACACACACACACACACACACACACACACACACACACACACACACACACACACACACACACACTACTTTGCATATCCATTTCTCACTTCACTGTTGTATATTTTCCTCTCCTGTCTCTGTGTAGCTTCTCTGTCTGACTGTCAGTTTGTCTTGTCACTCCTCTGTTCCTGTTCATTCTTTCTCACTTGTTTTGCCTGAAACACACTCACTCGCTTTCCTTGTTGGAATTATGTTTGCCATTGTTCTCGTTGATTTATTTCTCTCTCACTCTCTCTCTCTCTCTCTCTCATAGATAGATAGATAGATAAATATAGAGATCTATCTGTCTATCTATCTATATCTGTCTGTCTACCTACCTATCTATCTATCTATCTATCTATCTATATAATATCTTTCCATCTCTGTCTATTTGTCAGTCTGTTTATGTATGTCTCTCAATTATCAGTTCATGAGATTTCTTAGACGTAGTATTTCATGCATTCTCCTCTGAGGACAGCATTGCTGAAATCATATCTTGTCGTCTTTGAGGCTCCTGGGACTCACTCTTACTTGAATACAGTCATTAAGTGTTGACAGAATATTATAGTTATTCCTACCATGAGTCGATGGTGACAGTAGTGGCACACGCCGTCTCATGTGACTCACTCTCACTGGAATAGAATTGTCTGACGTTTGCTGGAATGAAGTATTAGAAAAAAACAGACCATGAGAGAGTTAATTCTTCTTCATAACCCGTTCCCTTTGGTGCGCCTCTCTCTCTCTCTCTCTCTCTCTCTCTCTCTCTCTCTGTAATACGGTCTGGTGACTGTTTTATTATGTTTGGGAGAGACGTTTTGAGTGTAACTGGGTTGGTGCAGCTGCCCTTAATATTTTTAGATTGAGAAGTCCTGCCGGAGCTGATAAAAAAAAAAATCAATGTATGTCAAGAATACACTATAAAATGACGTCCTCGGATTTAAAGATTTTAAAAGTTTTGTTTTAGATTTAATGGCCTAACAAGAACGTTCACTTCCATTTAACCAAGAGCACACATAGGAAAACATTTTTATTATTTTAATTCATTCATTTTTATCTCAACATTGCTCTAGCCTCTGGTTAATTGATGACGCCTATAAGAAACTTCGGCAGTTATTTAGAGCCAGGGATAATAGTTCCCGTACCTTTCTAATGCCCAGTTGCTTTTCCACCTGACACATCGTATTAAAGAGAATCATCTATGGGCAGAGGATATCCCCAAGCGTCTCTACACCGAGAAATATGAACCACAAGAGGAAAGGGAGAAACAGAAGTGGTAAAATAATAAGCAAACCGATGTCTCAAAGCACGACAGTCCCGGAATGATATTATACTCGTTTTACTCAAACTTGGCCCAGATTTTCGTTCTTTTTGCAGTTCATATCGCGGAGTTCATTGGCGGAAAAAGACTATACCATACTATTGCTCCAAATTCTTACCATTGCGTTTGTTCGTGACTAGCATCATATTCAGCTGTTCACCTAGTATTACAACTCAGCATTTAAGATGGAGAGGACTGTTTTAGGCTAAGTTAAAGTAGCATGGCATGTTTTCCTTCATGTTTCTGTTACATTGGTAGGCCTGTGTCATTTCGAGTTTATCATGTTTTCTAGCACTTCTTCCTTACTATTTTTTTTCCCATACAGTACGTTATTATTGTCTTCCATATTTATGCCTTACTGATGTAGCCATAAATTACATCAGTAGTATACAAGTGAATATACATAAATAAACCATACCCCTGCTACTCTGACCTGGCCTTGAATTGCCATCTCTCCATCTTGAATGCTGAGATGTAAATGTAGGTTGACTCTATGATGCTAGTCACGAAGAAGTGCATTGGAAAGGATGTAGAGTTGTAGTATTCTCTTTTTCCTCCACTGGCCTTCGTGAACTAAGCTGCATAAAGGACAAAAATTTTGGCCAGGTTAAGGTAAAAAGAGTATAGTAAGGAAAAGGTGGTACAGAGTCTCCTTTGCCAACGAATGTGCGATCTTAAGAAACCTGCTTTAATCTGGTACCTTCTTAATGAAACTCATGAATAAAGTCCACAGAAAATATACACACATTCCCGTCCCTCACACCACAGTACTCCCGGAAATATGTTAAAATATTTTCATCAGCTTTTTCCGTTCCTGGTTTAATTCGGCTTCTCATTAGCGCTTCTGAAAGGTCATATGGTATTATCCTCCTCTTTTTTTTTTTTTTTTCTATGCTATTCTGTGGTACTTGGTTCAGTCAGGGTTCTCATTAGTTGATGCCTCTTTAAAAAAGAATGCAATGCTAAGCTCTTGCAACCCTTCATCTGACCAAACACATATCCCCCACCTCCCTGCACACCTAACCAAGCTTAAAAAAAAAAATGCAATGCTAAGCTCTTGCAACCCTTCATCTGACCAAGCACATACCCCCCTACCTCCCTGCACACCTAACCAAGCTTAAAAAAAAAAAATGTAATGCTAAGCTCTTGCAACCCTTCATCTGACCAAGCACATACCCCCCTACCTCCCTGCACACCTAACCAAGCTCAGAACGGCCGTCAACCCCTCCCCCCCATCTTTTAAAGGTGGACGTAAGGAGAACACCTTGAGAACACATCACCAGGGCCCTTCAGATTCCTTGCACAGGTCACATTGAAATCTCGATTTTTTTTTTTTTTTTTTTTTTTACTTTTTCATTATTTTCAAAAAAACTACTTAAGACACAGCATTTTCACTTTAAGGCACATAACCATGTGTAATTCATGACTATAGTGAATACTTTCTGAGTTATGGCCCAGAAACGAAATCTCTATGCCCGGCCAGCCGCCCTGCTGCGCAGCTCTGCGGACGGACACATATTGATCCCATTGACAACAACACCATACTCTGACTGTCAGGTGGAGGGTAATCAATTCCAGAGTTATCTGTGTAAAACACTTCCTTTTTCTTTCATAAACCGTCACATGCAAGGAAAGTTACTGCGACATTTTCCTTTTCTCTTTTTATTTACAACTCAAACACATCTGCTTTACTTTGGCACCTGCTTAAAATAATCGGTTTCCAGACTTACATATGCTGAACTAATCTCCATCTTCCTGAGAACCCTGATATTCCCGAGAAGAGACTCTGAAATTTTGCTCCACTTTTCTGTTAAACTTCGGTGCCTCGTTTAAATTGCCTTCTTATAAGGTCTTAAGATAAAATCGAAAAATAATTACTTAAACATGTTCCTCCTTTCTCTTAAACACAGTTCCGAAAATGCACTGTGATATTTTCCTCCACTTTTACCCATAGCTGTAAGATAAATGGTCTAATTTAACTTCTTATTGATTAATGTTCCCTAAAAATAGCTTCCCATAAATATTTACTTCAAACAATTCCTCCTCTTCCTTAAAACCATGGCATTCCCAGAGAGATACTGTTGTTATTTTCTTCCATTATTGTATGATTTTCCTCCACTCGTGCACAGCTCTAAGACCCCGGGTTTATATGGACATCCCCTAAAATAATTAACCTCCAGAATTATGTACTTAACCCAAATCCCCCTTTTCCACCACAAGCCATAACACTCACGGGAAAATTTTGTGTTATATTTTTGGCCGTTAATTCTGCGATCCTTGGATTATTTAGATATATCTTCGTGTCTGCTTAAAGTATACATCCAGAATTAAATGCGTAGAACAAGCCCATCTTTTTCCCTAAGCCATAGCATTCTCAGGAAAACACTTTATTTTCTTCCTCTTTTTGCTCTGGTCATATATGTCTGGTTAGGTTTCTACAGCTAAGTGTGGAGATTTACTGTATTTGCTTAGTTTCTGTATTCTGCCTCTTATTCTTTTTTCTTTTCTTCCAAACTTTTTTCAGTTTGGTGTCATTACTTTATAACTACATCAGTTCTCCACAATAGTGGTACAATTGTTCCTTGAGCAAGTGCCACAGACCCCTTTTACAATTTTTGTGTTTAGGTCTTTTGAAGGAATTTTTGAGGTCAACGGTTAAGCCACAAAAACACAAATTTGAGGTTCCAGTGATCTTTCATTAATCATCATGGCAATTTGGTCAGGAGTATGTCAGTGTACTGCAGCTGTGTGGAGACCATCCAGCACTCGCTTGAGAATTTTGGGATTTTCCTTTTTTTCCTCATTAAAATAAAACCCTAAAACTAACCCGAATGAATTAACACTAGGATGTTTCTTAAACCTCATCTATGCTACCTCCAGATTTTATTCATCCTAACCCCGGAACACCGTCGTCCAATCTACGTACGGTAACACTGCCGTCCGGCCTGACAGACCCGATCTGGGCAAATCAAAAAAAAATTTAAAATGCGTTTTTTTTTTTTACAAAAAATAGATTCCGGAAAGGTTAAACATTCCTACTTTATATTAAATGCCCAAAGTTATGTGACAGTACAGTTTATTATGGGAATGTCTTTCTGCAACTCCTCGTGAAATTGTTGCAAGTTGAGGCCACGTCTGGCTATTATTGCGAAATACCGTGTGTGTTATTTTACCTGAAACAGTGAGATACCCTGTTTTAGTACATGCAATTCAGTTACAGCATATACAGTGTATGGTAACAAACAAAATATGTACTGTACATGAAATTTTTCTAAAATGTCAAATTTAATACACAGTAAATATAGAGGTATATACCAAGCTACAAACATATCTGCGTACATACATGTAGCTACAAACATGGCTATATGGCTCCATACATAGATACATAGCAACAAACATAGCTTCATACATAGTTATGAACATAGCTACAAACATACAGACGCTTTGCTTGCAACCAAGCTCCGATGATTGTACGTCGTAAATCTCGAAATGTTGCACTTACTGATGTTGTCGTATACAGGGGATAGATTTGCCATACTACACTTTTCGCTGTCTTCCCATGTGTCAGATACAAAATGGCGAAAATGCATAGAAAGAGCCGAGGGACATCATCAACTCACCCTTCCTCGACGAAAAGCAAACGAAATGTAAGGCTACACGAACACTCAAGTTCTGCCATCTTGTGGAAGCATATGAGATCACGTGATGAAGGACGCTTGGGTTTGTCCGGTCGGACGGCAGTGTTCGTGGGTTAATAGACCCATTCAGTAACCCCTTCATTATTCTCCAAAGTTACGTCATCGTACTGAGACGGTTAAGGATTAAGAACAAAATTTTATTTATCTTTCTTTTCCTAACCTACATTTAATATACTCGTTATCTTTTTAGCTCCCCTTTAGAAACCACTGTTTTAGAAGAGCTTCCTGCTGTTGAAGGGATTACTGCCGATTGTCTTGTGTGTGTGTGTGTGTGTGTGTGTGTGTGTGTGTGTGTGTGTGTGTGTGTGTGTGTGTCCGACTGCGCATAGGCTTAACAGCCTATACCCTAAGGGTCAGCAGTCCTCCTGCGTACATCACCTCCACATGTCACATCTTCGGCGCTAACACCCAGCGTCCATATTGAATACACGTTAGGGCTGTCTGATACAGGAATGGTGTATTGGTATTAGCGGGGGTGTTTTTACGACATGTCGGCGGGTCTTGTGATAGATCAGTAAAGTCTGCTTTTAGCGAAATTCGAGTCTTAATATATTCCCTGCCCCCAGCTGGGATTCGAACCTTGGTCCATTATGACTGCTGGCCGCCCGTCTACCGCCTTAAAAAAAACAGCTGAATCTAGAAGTGGTAAACAAAGACATTCCGTAAGCACAACTAAGATACCGGTATTTTTTATCTTTGCTGTCTTAATTATTCATCATTTTCGCCAACGCTAATCATTTCCATCATCTCTGACTCCTTTTAGCCGGTAACGTACTTTATATTTTATTCTTGCCGACTCTGGACGATTCATTTAGACTAGGAGAGTTTTCGGACGAGAGGTTAGTTAAAAGACCTCATATACGCCATTTTCGCCTTCACTACAAGATATCTCCCGGCTGAGGAGAAAGAGAGAGAGAGAACTGTCGTCAGATTCAAGGAGGTAACGTGCTGGGGTAGATACCGTGTGTGTGTGTGTGTGTGTGTGTGTGTGTGTGTGTGTGTGTGTGTGTGTGTGTGTGTGTGTGTGTGTGTGTGTGTGTGTGTGTGTGTTTCGCTCCCATACTTATGTTTTTTTTTTTTTTCCCGACACCGACGTTCAACATTCCCGTCATCCTTTTTTAAGTACAAGGGAAAAAAAACTCCTCCTCCTCCTCAAAACCCCTTAATTAGGTAGGCTGGAAACAAACTGCCGGCTGTGTGTGTCAGCAAGAAAGACAGGGGGGGGAAAAGACGGGAGAAGAAAAAAGGCAGAAGGAAAAAAACAGGAAAAGAAGAAAGGCAGGAGAAAAAGAAAGCAGGAGAATAAGAAAGTTAGGAGAAGAAGAAAGATAGAAGGAGAAAGACAGGAAAAGAAGAAGGACAGTGAAGAAAAAAGGTAGGAAAAGAAGAAAGATGGGAGAAGAAGAAAGACAAGAGAAGGAGAAAGATAGGAAAAGGAGAATAAATAGGCTTAGTTTTTTGTCTGTCGACGACACAAAGTCAATAACCCTCTCACGGTAGCGTCAACTTTAGTATTTTATCTTGGCAACACCAGATATTTCTAGTTTCTTCAAGGTGAGCTATAGGAGCCTGAAAGGTAATGCTGTGTCTTTTTAACATTCTCGTTGTCAGGACACAAGTGAAGAGTGAGAGCAGTGGAAATGAGTTATGTGAGAGGAGCATGTGGGGTTACATAGAGAGACAGACTGACAAATGGGGAAGTGAAGAAGCTTTGTGGTGTGGATGTGGATGTGATAGAAAGCGTTAGGAGGAACACATTAAGGTGGTTTGGCCATGTGGAGAGGATGGAGAGCGAGAGACTAACGAGGAGTGTATGTGAGCGAGGTGGAAAGGGGGAGAGGGAAGGGGAGGCCGGGGATGAGGTGGAGGGATGGAGTGGAGAGGGATATGAGAGAGGGGGGTGTTAGCTGGGGAGAGGGCAAAGAAATGGCGGGGGACATGGCGACATGGAGGCTATTTGTTTGTGGCCATCCCTTACGGGATTAAGGCGACTGGTAATAGATAGATAGATCGTCAGGGCAACTACACTATTCTGCTACACTGTTTTACTATTCTGCTACGCTATTCTGCTGTTCTATTACCCTATTCTACTACACTACTGTACTTGGACTGACTCTAGAGGGATTTATTTAGTTGAGGTGAATCAGGAATTTGAGCGTTGAGGCAGACAGCCTTTTTTTTTTTTTTTTTTTTTTTTTTTTTTTTTATAGTCCCGTTGTTCCCTTTGCATCGACCGGCAGTAGTCGTTTTACATTTAGGGCCCACTTTGTACCTCTGAGTGAGGAGGAGGAGGAGGACTGCTCACTCTCATCCTTGTAGACTGCACAAGAGTTATAAAGAAGGCGATCACTTTTTGCTTAGTCCCAGTGAGCCCCCAAAAACGCAACCCACAGTACTTATGTTACGTTCAGGTTCCTAATTGTACTGCTGGGCGAAGAAGGACAAGGGAGAAACACACCGCATCACTGGCCCTTATCCTAGTCAACTTAAGGGTCCCTGTTGCACTTCATCTCTACCGTTTTATTTCTGCATGTGACTTCTAAATGTTTGTGTGTGTGTGTGGGTGTGTGTGTATGCCGGAATTTAAACGATATAACTAGCATGGAGGAGAATACTAGGTTTAATATTGTAGGTAAATCACTAAGAAACAGGTGCAAGGGAACCTGAGCTGACAGTAATACACACCCAAGCGACAGGAGGAAATGGGCGACCACCTAATTGCCCCGTAATAGGTGGTTGTCTGGCTGGGCATTATTATTATTATTATTATTATTATTATTATTTTTAGTAGTAGTAGTAGTAGTAGTAGAGTCATCATTATTATTTTTACCTCCGCCAAGGTTATGTTTTCACCCCTTTCCGTTTGTTTCTTGGTTGGTTGGTTTGTGAGCAAGATTACACAAAAACTACTGGACGGATTTCCACGAAACTTGGTAGAAGAATGGGCCTTGACCCAGAATACACTCCATTAAATTTTGGTGTGGATCCGGATAGAGGTGCGGATCCAGAAATTTTTTTAACACTTTCTTTAACATTGCGAGATAGTGCGTTGGCGGAGGTATGTGCTCTAGTGAGTGCCATTCTGTTGTTTTTATTATTATTATTATTACTGTTACCATTACTATTACTTATCCACCAGGCCTATTTGATTATACTATGCAATAAAGGAAAGGCTTGGGCGGCGGCTGATGTAAACCTGCCAGTAATGTCGATACGATATGTAAATTTTAGGGGCTCCCTGAATGTTTATAGGCGTACAACTCGTATCGTGTAAACCATTATCTGTGTGTGTGTGTGTGTGTGTGTGTGTGTGTGTGTGTGTGTAAGTCTTCAGCATTTCGTACTTTCTCAGATGGCATGGTTTTTTTTTTTTTTTTTAATGCAAGGAAGAGTGAACCAAAGGCCAGGAGCCCAGAAGATTGTTCCCTCCAAGAAAAAAAACATAGACAAGATAACAGAGAGCCACATTCAAGACACGTTCACATCGAGATGCCTTGATATACTGCGTTTGAAAGACTGGAAATCATAGCCAGCAGGAAATACAGAGGGAGACAGTTCCAGAGTTGACCTGTTTCATACATGAAGGACCGGGAATATCGGTTAACTCTTGCATTAGAGTTGGACAGAAAAGGGATGAGAGTTTGTTGGTATACGGGTGCTACGCGCCCGCTGTAGTGGTGGAGGGATGCAAGCACAGTTCAGAGGAACAGTGACCATTGAGTAGCGATAGAAGAGATGTAAAGATGGAACAGTGCGGCGAAGAGACCGTTTTAAATTAATCCATCAAGATCAAAGATGAAGATTTCTTCAAAAGTACTGACCTCCCCTCTTTTTTTTTTTTTTCCTTCTTCTTTTTTCCAAGTAGCTCATGAATGTGGCAACACATTTTTCCCCTCGTTACTATTCATAAACTACTAATACGGATATCTAGTAAAGAATTTTTTGTCCATACTGTTTCTTTCGGTCACATTCTCGTCGGCTTAGTAGACTCTCAAACACCCATTCCTTTACGAATACTTTTCACTTTACATACAACATCTCACTGTTCTCTTATATTTCCTTTGTGACTGTAATGTGGATACTGATTGAACAAATAACATGCAAGAGACTGTGAATTTGGTCTACGCCAGAATAAACTGGTAAGGAAGAGGTTTTAAGAAGCCTGCTCAAGTGACGAAAACACGATCCCTCGAGTAACCGTGTTATGATAAGTTTGGTGAGAGGAGAGACTTTAACTCACTTTAGTATCTCTGAAGTGAAAGCTTCTACTGAATGCAACCGGCACATTGTTGCATTGATTACACAGACCTTGCTGTCCCAGCAGGATGTTCTAATATAGATAATTACAATAATACGTACATTGTAGTTATTAAAGTAAAAAGATAATAAAACAGAGGTCTCTCCCCATTTAAAGCGTTAAAATATGTCCCTGGTCGTGGGCATCACAGATGATATACCCTGTCTGCTTTAACTTGCCAAATTTTTCATCTCTGCATCTTAATGCCGAGCTGGAATAAGAAAACACTGGAATATGGCATTGTTCTCGGGGAACTGCTCTGGAAAGGATGTAGATCCTTAGTTTTATCTTATTATCCCATTGAGCGACGGGAAGTTAACTACAAAGCAAAACAAAAGCTCTGCAGTTTTGTGTTATATTTTTTATTTTGGTTTAAGGAATATATCTAATTTGTCTTTTTTTGTGTGTGTGATCTTGCAGCTTGATGGCTGCTTTACTGAAGAGTGGGTCCCAAATCTGAACAGCATATTCCAAGTGTTCATGCATAGTGGGGTAAGTGTACCTTGATTTTTATTTTTCATGACTCTGTTGCTCTGGTTGGAGAAAATCTTTAAATAAACCATTGCTCAGCCCATACCGGCCAGCCTACAATATTCATCTTTTTCAAGCGTATATTACTCCCGCCCTGGTTTTCAACACCTTCACCCTTCTTGTACACTTCTCTCCACCTACTCCACCCTGCCCACCCTTTCTCTCTCTCTCTCTCTCTCTCTCTCTCTCTCTCTCTTTCTTTTGAACCCCACACACAACTACTACAACTATGGGCCTTCCATCTTATCTGTCAACTCAGCCACTCATACAACTTACATCTTCACAGTCTGTACCTCTCATTCTCTGCCTCCTCTCCATCCTTTCCTTCTACAAGTTGGTTAGGTCTTAGTAGAATTAGCTCCCATTTCAGGCAGGTAACCTCGTTATGGGCCAATAGGACTCGCGTTATCAGTACTTCCTGTGTACTCCCATGTACTCATCTCCGTCTTAGTCCATCCTATGTACTTTTCTCCTCCCAACCCACTTATTTTATGCTTTCTTCCCCAATTCAGACTTAGGTTATACATCAGCAGCCTGCCTACAACACCATCTTTACTGGGTGTACTTCCCCCAACATGCTTCACCACCGACCATAGTCCCAGCTCATCCTGCTCACTCCCTTCCGCCTGCCCCACCCACTTCTGCCGTGATGTAATGGATGTCATAACAGTGATTTCCTCTCCTATTAGTCCATCTACAACACACATTCACAGCATGTACCTCACATATCACACTTCATCACCCTCCACTATCACAGTCCAGTCCGCCCACTCATATCCACACATTTACACGCTTTATTAGGCATGACCTTCAGCAGCCTGTATAAATGTTAATTTTCATACCTAATACTCAGTACACAAAGGCACATAGACACTGCATGACCCTTTTACCTCCACTGCTCACCCTGACATTTTTGAAAAGTTGAGTAACCATAAACCGTTTGATTAGTACGGATTTACATGGCTATCATTGGAGTTGGCCACCATATAATAGTGTGGCAGTGGGTAGAATAATATACCTAATGCATCACCAGTAACACAGATAACGATATTTTTTACGCTTTAATACGAAGTATTTACATTGCCTCTTGCTTCGGCTAACGGTAGACCATTTTACGATGCTTCAGAGAACCATGGTAACCCTGTAACTGGTAGAGACTTCCATATGTTGATCAACACTATCTTATGTTGTTTGCCGGACTAACAATTACTGTATGTGCGAAAATATCCTTGAAAAGGTTTAATTACATCAGGCCTGACGTGGTTTGTCTACATATCTAGCTACCCAGACAGTAATTTCTGATGTTGCCACATAAAAATCACCCCAACATCACCCTGTCCTTTGCAGTTAGGCTGCTTTCTCCATCTCTCACCCCTCTTTCCCATATACAGTAACTCTCCACCACATCCCTCCATGCTATCCTCGGTCTCCCCCTCCTCGTCCTTCCGTCGACATCACCCACATACCCTCTCCTATTCAGTCTCTTTCTTCATTGTCTCCACATGGCCGAACCATCGCAAGGTACCTTTTTAATGTTTCCTAACACATCCACATCAACATCACAGTACTTCTTTACTTCCCCATTTGTCCGTCTGTCTATCCACGTAACTCTGACTCAGTCTGATTAATGCTCCCTACCTTCCCCAGCTACACTTCTGCTAATCAGTTGTCGGACAGACAGGCGCCACCTGCCAGTTCTCAGAATCTAATCAACATAAACCTCTATATCTAAGTTATATAATGTATCTAATCAGTATTAGTCCATATCTTAACCCTGTTGTAGTCGTTATATCTCAAGTGTTCTGTTTTTGCTAACGCCAGACAAATATATTTAGCCGAGAGTGCGCCATAGGAGCTCGAGCGTTAGTATTTAGTGTATTTGAGTTATTCAAGTGAATGTCATCTTTTATGCAACTCTCATTTACCCATCAAATACATCCAAGTATCAGTTTTGCGTGCATTCCTAGATGAAGCACTGGATCTCCCATTTACCCTTAAACCTCAGAAAGTACCAGATTCACCAGCTCGAAACGTGGAGATAATACCGGTCACACAATATTTATCGAATATCTCCTTCATTGTGTTCGTAAGCTGATGCAGCAGATTTCCGTGGACATTATTGAACGCAACATGTATTGCCAATATTGTGTGCCTGCAGGCTGACATCTGCATTTTCCTTCCAAATATCGATTATTCTAGTATTATTGAAAAAGGGATAGACATATTTCTGTAAGCCCTTCAAATGAATTATATGGAAAGTGTTCTCTGTAATTTGCGCTAAGGCATTAATTACACGGTGATGTATGAATCTGTCAGCATTATGAAAGCCATACTATATAGCTTTCGAACATCCAGCAGTATTTAGGTGCTGTGAAAACAGACAGCCAAAGGCTATAATGAAGCACATTGGATGCAGGCTTACAAGAGAATAATGACCAGAATATTGGTTGAAGGTATACGTTCCTTTCTTTGGCATGGGATTTATGTGGTGATGTCAGGGTACACGGAACTCTTTCACCGTCTGACTGGAAACCTACAAGACAGTTTTTTTTTTTTTTTTTTTTTTTTTTTTTTTTTTTTAACCATTGTGAGGCATCAGTATTTGGGTCTCCATTGTCCTCTGATTGCACGAATTCTCTTCTAGATGGAAGTATGGCAGCAGACATGATGAGGCAAATTAAAGCAATGACTGTCATCATCATCATACTGTACTCTGAACATGCCCCTTCCCTCCCTCTGGACGTATGAAACTGTGAAACCATGAGAGTAATAAGGACGAATCAACCAACGCGGCCGGCTTTTGAGGGGTCGTGTTGATGGAAATAAGCCAGGTGGTGTACATAATAAGATTCTATGGACTATGTTTCCTGTATTTTGAGACCATAAACACACTGACCTCTAACAGTGAGATCAGACTCATGGAAAAATAAAATCAGGTGGTAGTTATGGAGACACATAACAAAGGAGATGAAGAACTTTAGGGTCATCTCTCTCAGCACTTACACTTGGTTACTTGGGCTTATTCTTGTCGGCTTATGAGAATTTGTGTCACCTCATCGTAAACCATTTATCTCAGTCTTAATATTCCCCGACATTTTGTTTATATCTTAAATTTGTACTCTCTTTGCTTCAATTTGCCCCTTCAGTCTGATTACGTAAAGGGTGCTTAGTCTTGGCTACGTACGGTGCTTTATTCATCTTTGGAGAGATTATTAGAGCTGTCAGTTAGGCACAGATTTTAAAAGCTAACTGGGTTAACCATAGATTTCATTAACACCTTCACTACTAGAAATCTGTCCTAGGTTGACTGCAATCGTCTTTTGGTAGCGAGAACTGGTAGATAAATACTTCACCGAACTGAAGGGGTTAAAGAGAGTATATGAACGTACCAAAAGAAACGAAATTTGAGAAGTTGTGAACTGGTAAGGAAGATACAAACTGATAAGGAAGAAGTAAAATGTTCAGGAAAGAAAAAACTAGTAAAGAAAAATCGAGAGGGGCACTCAGTGGAGCGCATCTCTCCAACAAGGACAACGTAATTTCCAAACCACTCTTCATAATAGGTTAGGTTTTCTCATCACTGATTAGGGTTTCGCAGAAAGTGTTTTCCGGATCCAGAACCTCTAATACGATCCGGATCGGTCCCAAAAGTTCATCGATTGTTCCCTGGGACATGGTCTGTCGACCCACCATACTTGGTCCAAATGTCTTTTTAGTTTTAGAGTAACCCTAGTAACAGACAAACAAACAGGGGTGGAAACATACTCTCCTTGTCGGAGAGAATATACTAACAAAATAAATTGTTAGCGAGAAAATAAGCTAGTAAGAAAGAAATAAGCTAGTAAAGGAGAAATAAGCTAGTAAGGAAGTAATAAGCCAGTAAGGAAGAAATAAATAGGTAAGGAAATAAGCCAGTAAGGAAGAAATAAAATCGGAGGAAATAAGCCAGTAATGAAGAAATAAAATAGGAAATAAGCCAGTAAGGAAGAAATAAACAAGGGTGAAGGAAGCTTTAGGGAGCCTTCCAGCACTCCGAGAAATCTAGCCCAGAGCACACACTCCTCTATCCCTTGGTCTAACTGGCTGCTGGAAATTTACCTTGGGGACATGCTAGTTACCCGTGCACCCGACAAAGGCTTTACACGCACGCACGCACGCACGCACGCACGCACGCACACACACACACACACACACACACACACACACACACACACACACACACACACACACACACACACACACACACACACACACACACACACACACACACACACACACACACAGCTTACTGAAGTACGAAGTGGAAAACTGGCTGTTATGAAACAAATGAGAGAGAGAGAGAAAGAGAATTATTGAAATAGGATATGGAAAACTGGCCGTTACGACAAATGAGAGAGAGAGAGAGAGAGAGAGATTACTGAAATAGGAAGTGAAAACCTGGCCGTTATGACACAAATGAGAGAGAGAGAGAGAGAGATGTAGCATATGCAAATGAAGAGTCGGGAAATAACAAGGAAGTGCGGCAACTGTCAAAGAAGAAACTGCTGACAACCAGAGAAAGGAGACAGACAGACAGACAGAGACAACAGAGAATGAGAGCAAACACCGAGAGAAATAAGACAGCAGACAGAAATGGAACAAGCGCCAGAAAAACAGAGACAGAAGCAGGGGCAAAGAAAACAAGAACGCATTACCATAATACCGGAGAGAGAGAGACAAAGCCAACACAGACAAAGACAACCACCACAGCCCACACCCCTCTCACCCCCCTTCCCTCACCCCTCTCACCCCCCTTCCCTCACCCCTCTCACTCCTTCCACTCGCCCCTTTCCCCTCCCATCCTACTCCTTTCACCCCTTCCATTACCTCTCACCCCATCCACCAGACCTCTAACCCCCTTCCGGATCCCTCTCACCCCATCCTCTGTCACTCCTTCCATCTCTTCCACCCCATCCCTTACCCGCTCTCACCCACATCCCCAACGGTCTCACCCCTTCCTCAAGCCCCTTTACCCCTTCCCCTACCTGTCATGGCCCTCCCCCTACTCATTTTGCCCCGTCTCCCATCGCTCTCACCTTTTCCGCCACTCCTCTCACCCCTTCCCAACGCTTCTCACTCCTTCCCCAAGTTCTTTAATACCCCCATCTTTGGGCAGAGTTGTTCATAAACCCGACAGAGAATCACAGACCACCCTCCCCCCCTCACGAATATCAGAAACACGAATACCAAAACCAAATACCAGAAAGCCAAACGCAAAACCCACACATAAACACCACCATCACCCTCCCTTGTCCCCCTCCCCTTGCACCATAAGCCCCTCTCCCCCCCATTGTGGAAACCCGACAGAACGCCCTCTCACCCCTCCCTCTCACTCCTCTCCCAGTCCTATTTACCCTCTCCCCAGCCCTGTTTACACCCTCTCCCCAACCCTGTTTACACCCTTTCCCCAACCCTGTTTACACCCTCTCCCCAACCCTGTTTACACCCTCTCCCCAACCCTGTTTACACCCTCTCCCCGACCCTGTTTACACCCTCTCCCCAGCCCTGTTTATACCCTCTCTGCAGCTCTGTTTACATCTTGTTTTCTGTCCAGTTTACACTCTGTCCTCTACTCTGGTTACACCCTCTCCATAGCCCTGTTTAAACCCTCTCCCCAGACCTTTTTTACACTCAGCTCTGTTTACATCCTATTCTCTGCCTTGTTTACACGCTTCCCAGCCTTGTTTACACCCTATCGTCAGCCCTGTTTACACCCTATCCTCAGCTGTTTACGCCCTCTCCAAAGCCCTGTTCACGCCCCCTCCCCAACCCTGTTTACATCCTATCCCCAGCCCTGTGTATACCCTATCCTAAGCCCTGCTTACACCCCCTCCTCAGCCCTGCTTACACCCTATCCTCCGCCCTGTTTACATCCTCTCGTCTGTCCTGTTCACACCTTCTTCTCAGCTCTCTTTACCCCAAGTGTCTGTGGCTGTGCGTGACAGAAATAAATGGAGAGAAATTGTGAATGAATAAGTGATGACGCAGCCCTGAGGGGATATTCTCCCGCATTTGGTCTGATCAGCTAGTCAGGTCAGGTGCGGGTAAGGGGATGGGTCTGTTATGATGTGGCAGGGGTAAACCAGTTCTGCTGTCGGGCCCTGCTGCTGATGTCACTGATTGCATTGCCCAGTTGACCCTTGTGCGGTGTGGTGCGGTGAGGATCTGTCCGTTCTCCCCTTTGGGGCTAAGATGCAAATGAATGTGTTTGAATGGATGAGTAAATGGAGAGTGAGTCGTCCTGTCTCGGCTACCTCCCTTTCCTTGGGGGAAGCAGCCTAGGTATATAGATAGATAGATAGTCTGTGGCGCGGGGCTTCCTAGGGTTGGCAGGCTGTCTTCTTTATCTCACGGTGCCGTCAGATCCCACGCGTCTCTCTCTCTCTCTCTCTCTCTCTCTCTCAAGTACCTACCATTTCCGTTCTACCACTCTTCCTACGGCAGCTCTTCCTCTCCATTCCTCCCCCTTATCTCAGAATCGATGTTTAAGTTCCCCCCTCTTCGTCTCTCGTATCTTCTTTCCCCTGATACCGTGTTTAGCTTAATCTGTCAGAACTTTCTTTAATAATCTGTCTTTGTGAGTAGCCTATTGTATATTGTATCTATCGTATCCATCTATCTGTCTCTTAAGATTTTGGTCTCATCCTCTTAATATCCAGCCTTACATTTCAGCATCATGTATACAAGTTAACAACAGCAACATACTATTTTGTAGGGGGGAGGGGGAAGTGCTCACGAGTACATCAGTCGTTAAAAACAGTAATAGATTAATATACGAACACAAGTATGTACAAGTGCAATAAAAAATGTATGCTTACTAAAACTGTGTAATTAGTAACTTCCATTTTATTTCTGCTTTCTAACATTCCTATAAAATTTCATTCAAGTTTTTCAATACAATCGGATGTTGATACCCACTCCACCCCACCCCACTTTTTTTTTTTTTCCTCACTGGTGATTGCTGGAGTGTCTGTACTTGAGGAACTAGTAAATCTTTCTTGTTCTCGCTCTTACCAGGTTATGTTTATTTTGCTACTCCTTGGCAAGACGATTTCATTCGGCTTCTTAACCCTTCTTAGCGACGGGGTTAATACGTAGTCTGGTAATGTTGAGTCGATGTACCCTGTTTAGAAGAGGTCCCCCCCCCCTCTCTCTCTCTCTCTCTCTCAACTGTTCATCTACACATGTCTCTTTATTTATCAGTCTAATCCACCCACCCATCCATCCACTCATCCATCCATCCATCTATCTGTCCATCCTTTCTATCCGCCCGAGTGAGGCTGATATTGCTCGAGCTTACCTGCCTTACATGTTAAAGTTTATAGAAGGCGTCTGTGTAATCAAGGAAAAGTCAACAGTCTTAGACAAATATCGTCCGGTAAATTGAGCAGGTAATCGGAGGGTTGGGCAAAGGAAACGATAAAAAGGCATAAAAATACTCAATTAGGCGGCTGGAAAAGAGTAAACAGGAAAAAAAGGAAGAATAATTAAGTATCTGGGAGTTTCAATGATCGGCTTGAAATGTGAATATTTTAAGTATTACCAGGAAATATGAACATTTTTAAATGTCACCCGTAACTGTGAACACTTTTAGCATTACCGGAACTGTGAACATTTTATATATTATCCAGAACTGCGAACATTTTAAGTATTAAACTGTGACCATTTTAAGTATTACCCAGAATTGTGAACATTTTACGCGCTACACGTAACCCAGGCTGTTCTCTTTGCTTTGTTCCTCTTAATTACCGCGACTGCAGGAATAAAATAGTCATGCTCTTTACTGACAAACTTTATTCCGTGTGTCGAAAGGCAGACTAATGAGTGATAGGATGTGCGGCTTATTTCGCAGGGTACATGCGCTAATGAGTGTTTCTCCTGCTCTTTTTTATTCCCCTTTATTGCTTCTGGCACCTGGCCACCCCGTTTATGAAAAGTGGGGTTGATGATGGTAATGATGGTTGATGACGACGACGACGATGATGATGATGATGAGGGGGAGGAGGAGGAGGAAGAAGAAGAGGAGGAGGAGGAGGAGGTGAAGGAGGATTAATATCGTAAGTAATCAAAACTTTAATATGAGTAAACTCACTTCGTGTCGCTAAGTACTAAAATATGAATGAGTGAACAGGCTTATCTGTGTTGCTAGTAATATGAGGGCAGTGTAACAAAAATACATGTTGGTACCAGTTTGTAGTGGGAAGGCAGTGATGTGTTGGTAGCAATGTAGGCAAGGCAGTAAGTAGTATGTTGGTAGCAGTATATAGGAAAGCAGTAATATGTTGGTAGCAATATGTGGGCAAAGCAGGAAAGAGTATGTTAACGGTGTTATGTAGGCAAGACAGTAATATGTTGGTAGTAGTATGTGGGGGGTAAGGCAGCAAGTAATAGTATATGTTGGCAGTATTATCTGGGCAAGGCGGTAATATATTGTGCTACGTAATATTTAGGCATATTTGAGCAGAGTGCGTGTGAGCAAGAGAGGGAAGGCTTAGGGAAGCAACGAGATTATGCAACGTGTAGCTCTGTGTGTGTGTGTGTGTGTGTGTGTGTGTGTGTGTGTGTGTGTGTGTGTGTTTGTGTGCGCGCGCGCGCGCTGGATATACAGGGAGGAAAGGGGAGTCGTAGAGAAAATTTCCTTAATACTGAAAGGCAATCGAGCGTGTGATTAACATATAGCGTCGCCTCCTGATGCTGCCTCTATGATGACGTTATAGTTATGGTGATGATGGCGTGGTGGTGTTGATGGCGCAGTGATGATGCTTGTGTGGTGGTGGTGATGTGATGATGATGATGATGATGGTGCGGTGGTGGTGATGGTGGTGTGGTGATGGTAATAGTGTGTATGGTGTGGTTGTGATGCGAGTGAAGTGGTGATGATGATGGTGGTGTGATGTCGTGGTTGTGGTGGTATTAGTGGTGTGCTGGGGATGATGGTATTGTACTGTTACTAATGATGATGTGGTGATCGTGTGGTGGTGATGATGGTATTGTACTGTTACTAATGATGATGTGGTGATCTTGTGGTGGTGATGATGGTATTGTACTGTTACTAATGATGATGTGGTGATCGTGTGGTGGTGATGATGGTATTGTACTGTTACTAATGATGATGTGGTGATCGTGTGGTGGTGGTGATGATGGTATTGTACTGTTACTAATGATGATGTGGTGATCGTGTGGTGGTGATGATGTGGAACTTTAATTTGTGGTGGTAAAATATATCCAGGTGATAGGGTAGCAGTGCGATGGTGATTGTGATGATCATAGTGATGAGGCAGCAGTTTGATGTTAATAATGGTGACGATTTAGTTGACTGGACTGGATATCATAGGTAGTGGCGATGGTGTGATGATGATTGATGATAATTATAGCCTACTAGAGTTGTAATAGTGGTGACGTGACGGTAATGATGGTGGTGTTGTGGTGTGGTGGTTATATTGTGTTGATGTTGTGGTGTGGTGTTGATGTTTTGATGATGGGTACAGTATGATAGTGGTAGTAATGATGGTTTAGCGGTATGGCGGTAGTGATGTTGATGGGATGTGGTGGTTAAATGATAATGGGTATGACACGGTAGTGGTAATGGTGGTGGTGTGATACAGTAATGACGATGTGTTGGGCATGGTATGGTGCTGGTAGAGATAGTGGTGATGATTGTGGTGTGGTTTGCTGGTGGAAAAAATGATGGTGATGTGATGTGGTGATGATGTACTGGCGATGGGGATGGTACGACGTGTTACAGTATGGTAATGGTGATGTGGTAGTCATGATGATGTTATGTCTCATAATGTATGCATGGCTGGGTGGAAACAGTGAGGATACGTTGTTAATGATTTTGCTGATATATTTCCGTGAAGGTAATATGGTAAGATAGTGACAGTAATTCTTGCTACCGTCAGACGATGTTATTCAGCCTGGGAGACCTCAAAGCGGGATGTTAAATATAGTCTTCTGTAAGTCCCTCAGTACAAGGAGATTTCCCTACCCCATATGATTTTTTTTAGTAACCAAAAGAAAAAGCGATCATTATCATAGTGAAGTGACTGTTGTTGTTGTTGTGGCCCCAGGCTCATCTGGACGTGAACCCGGTGAACTGCAGGCTGAAATGAACCTTCTCCTGCATTCCATCCTCCTCTTTTCGGGGAGACAGAAAGGGAGTAGAGGGACGTTTGTGTAATCAGGTAGCGAAGCTGCCCGGTGATATCCATGATATCGCGTGAAGGCGTACATTGGTGGGGGGGGGTGGGAAGTACTACTTCACAGCAGTGGCAATGTAGTAGTTCCAGGAGTGGCTTTAGTAATGTAAATGAACCATTGTGAAGTAATATTGATCTCTTCACTACCATTACGTTTTATCTTAGTTCCATTATGCTGCCTCCAGACGACTTTATTCAGCATAGGCGTGACCTCTCGTATTGAAGAGGTTAGCTATACCCCACCCCGCCTCTTGCCTTGTCCTCCAGGAAGCCACCCACCCCCCCACCCACAAAGCATGCCCATCCACCCCCTCACTCACCCACCCAGCCCGTCCATACACCCAGTCCACCTACTAACTTTTCCAACCCACACCTCCTTCCCCGGCCCCACTTCTTCTCCCACCCCCCAGCCCAGGTCACCTCACCCATCCGCCCACCAAGCTCCACTAGTAGGATGACTTGCAAGTTTAGGGGAGGGGAGAGAGAGGGGGGGGGAGCTCAGCAGGTTTTAGAGTATAGAATCTATGTACTAAAACCTGCTGAGTCCCCTTCTCTCTCTCTCTCTCTCTCTCTCTCTCTCTCTCTCTCTCTCTCTCTCTCTCTCAAGCGTCTGGTAGCAGCAAGAATAATATTTCAATTATATATGTCCTGGGGCAGAAGTGTTTGAATGTAATGTCATTGATTCAGAGCAGTGTAATGATGTACTGGAGAAAATTGATGACGGCCATGTAATAGCTTTGTAACTGCCAGGTACTGGAAATATGCTTGACTGATGTGTAATTATTGTGCCAACAGTACTGTGATGGTTGGGACGGCAGAATTTTGAGGGAGAGAGAAAAGTGGGCTGTCAAAATAATTAACTGTCAGTAATAAAGGCTGTCAGGAGCGGAAGCAGGAACGAGAGATCTGACCTAGGGAATTGCTATCTAAAAGTGAAGTGTCAAAAAGGGTTATACCAGTCCTAAGTGTGACAGCGCCGGCATGTATTCAGTATGGACGGTGGGTCATAGTGTCGAAGTGTTAATGCCTGGCGGTGTATAACATGTAGGAGGACTGCTGAGCCTCAAAGGACGGAATGTCATATAAGTCCCCAAAGTTAGATACATAAAGTTAGTTCTATTATAAACATATCTGTAACACTGGCCGTCAGAAGGAAAGAATGTCTTGAAAAAAGTAGCAGAAAACGAGAGAGAGAGAAAAAAAAAAAACAGCTGGATACGACTAGAAAAAAATAACAATACAGGTAGAAAAGAAAAGACTCCTGCTAAAGTGAAATAATACAAGACGATTTTGCTGTGGTGATAGTGATGTGGTTGTGGTGGTTTAACGATGTAGTGGTGGTGATGTTATGTGATGGGAATGGTGATGATGGTGTGATGGTGATGAGGGTGTAGTTTGGTGATGATAGTAACAGTGATGGGTGTGCTGGCGATTGTATGGTTGTGATGTGTTGGCGGTGATGGACTGGAAGAGAAAAATGTCTCTCCACATAGAGGAAGGGAATGGCTGTCAGTAAAAAAGATATAACAACAACAGCAGCAGCAACAACAACAACAACAACAACAACAACAACAACAACAACAACAACAATAATGACGATGATGATGATTGATGATAATAATAATAATAATGATAATAATAATAATAATAATAATAATAATAATAATGGCTGCCGGATAGAAAAGAATGCCTGAGAAAAAGTACGTCAGAAGGAAGGGATGCAACAAGGGAAAACTGCCTTCAAGAGAGAGAGAGTGATTTCACTGCGATGACTTCTTATATTCGTGCTACCATCAGACGATTTTGCTCAGCTGTAGGAGGAGGATTATCGAACCGGAGAGATTATGTAAATCCTCCAACAACCCCTTCACTACAGAAGGTGTCCACTGAACTGGGTGAAGTCGTGTGCAGATGGCAATAACAAAGCCAATCAAGACGTTGTGGTGGTGAATGGGTTTATCTCCAGGGGTAAGAGAGGTTCCCCTTGCCATAATGCCTGATGGTGGTAAGAATGATGGTGTTATCATCTGGAGAGGGATATGGCGATCGTTTCTAACCCCCTTACTACTAGACGTCTTCCCAAGGCTAAATTAATTCTTCTGGTAATAGCAAGATTAAGATGTCATCATGATTGACATTCTTACCCTGAATTGTACCGTCTGTCAGTGCTAAGAATAAAACTTAGGCTTAGTGAACAGATTTAGCTTCGTTTCTGTCTCTTAGTCAAAGAGGACCTTCGTTAAGCTGCATCGAGTCTTCGGTAGGCAGCAAGAATAAAATAGAAAAGGTTACATCATAGTGAAGGGGTTAACTCATTCAGCCCTAAGACGTCGTCTCCATTTTGTGCTTGCTATTTCCAAACGGCTTTGTTCACATTGAGATTCTTTTCGAATTGGTGGGGTTACTTAGTAGTTTTTATTAACTTCCTCGTTTTTAGGGTGATCTCGTAAGCTGAATAAAATCGTCTGGCAGCAGCAACAAGTAATTATAGATGTCCTGGGGCTGGAGAGTTCATAAGATGCTAAACCTATCCTTTCTCTGTGTCTCAGAGAGCAGTTAGTGTACCTTATAATTTGTAGTGTTTCATTTCCATTACCATTACGTTCACTTTCCCTGCGTAACAAATGCTACAATTTCCATATATATATATATATATATATATATATATATATATATATATATATATATATATATATATATATATATATATATATATATATATATATATATATATATATATATATATATATATATATATATATATATATATATATATATATATATATATATATAATATCGTTCTCATTCTGAATATCTAGCTTCATCAGTCATCATATTTAATAATATTACCCAGCACTCGATGTATTAGAAAATAGACATCACTTATTACACACTTTCCTCAAATAATTGTTCCACATTCCTTACACAACATTTCCTCGTCCCCTGCAAAACAAATGATACATTCTTCCCCCCCCCCCTTACCGATTTACCCACATCAGTCATCTAATTTAATCATATTACTCATCACCCAGAGTATTAGCCACAGGACATGACTGATTACAAAACTTTTCAACAAATTATTACTCCCCCCCCCCCAAGGAGGTTGTTTTATCCCCCATTTTTTCCCCTGGGTTCAGGACGGAGTTTAGATGGCGGCAGATAAGTAATGGGATAAAAATCAAACCAACTTTCCCTCTCTCCTGATAGGTTAAGCTTTCCTACAGTGCTCGAGGTTGTGTTGTGGACAGAAAAGGTCTGTGAAGTTTAATTTCCCGGCCTGATGAAGACAGGTGCTGTAGAGAGAGTGTTGACCTGAAGTTTTCCTAAATATTGTTCACTTTTAACAACTGGGATAAGAATTAAATCAACTTACCGGCTCTTCTGATAGGGTAAGCTTTCTTTTAGGCCCGGGCTGTGATACGGACAGAAAAGGTGTGGTAGAGTTTAATTTCCATGATTGATTGAAGAAGATATTATAAAAAAAATCCTTAGTGTCAAGACTTCCAAAGTATTGATATATTTTTTAGCAAACGGTAGATTGTACATGTAAACATATATTTCTCAAAGAATACTAAGGAAAATTATTCACACATACATTCATACGCTTCAATCATTTCACCCACCGTCTATCATCCCATCCTTTATTGCCCCGTCAGTAGCGTAGGGACACGGGGCAAAGCCATGCACTCCTGCCGTATAACCGCTTGAATCCGATGACATATTTTTCTTGCCTGTTCTTGCTACCTTCAGACGATTTGTTTACCTTAGGATAGACTGTTCAAACTATAGTGCTTAGAGCCACAGTTAACCCTTTCACAACGACGGCCTCCTCCAGGCTGAAAATCGTTTGGAGGAAACGAGAATAAATTGAAAAAGATGTCATCGTATTGAATGAATTTAGGCGAGAGTAAACCTTTGCTTAACCCTGAGCGGCGATATGTTCTGTGACCGTCAGTCCTTCCTCAGATTTAAACCTTAACGGGCTACATCCGGTCGGAGCACCTTAACCCACTAGGCCATAAAACGTCCGTTGTTGTACGCTTTTCACTTCATGTAGAATCACCTGGAGGCAGCCGTGTGGCCAGTAAGAAGGAAAACATTATCCAACTTATTGTCTCTCTCCTAACTGGAAGGAGAGATGATGAGAGGATGAAATGGATAGAGCAAATGTGAGAAGATGGCCTGGAATGACGAGAGAGTGTTTTGTTTACTAATATATATATATATATATATATATATATATATATATATATATATATATATATATATATATATATATATATATAAAACGAAAAGGTCAAGGATGAGATGGAGGGATGGAGTGGAGAGGCATATGAGGGAGGGGGGTGTGAGCTTGGAGCAGGGCAGTGAAATGGCGGGGGACAGGGCGACATGGAGGCGATTTGTTTGTGGCCATCCCGTATGGGATTAAGGCGTCTGGCAATAGATAGATAGATAGATAAGCATTTCGTTTGTGCATCAGAGGTAAAATTTTTTTTAATTGCCGGAAAATAATGTTGATGGGTGCTAGAATTAACATGATCATTAAAAGCATGATTGATACGGAAAAATCAGCACAATGTAAATAAAATACATTATTTTTCACTGCGCTGCATAGAGGGTTACAGTCTGAAATGCTGGTGAAAAATAGTCAGATTTAAACGAGAAATGTTATACAGTCTTCATCTCAGTACTTGTATATCAACACAGAATCTCTCTGAAAGGTATATCGTCTTTAGACTGTGTTCATATTAATACTGGGGAAAAGCTTGGAGGTGATGAAAATTAAATGTTGGATATAATCCTCTCAGTATTTGGACGTCTTTAGAGGAGTTAAAAACAATATTTTAAACTTTCTATGGTGAATTCTTTTTAAAATCATTTTCGTGCTACATCTGAGTGATGTCTTGAACTTAAGGGACCGTGATTCCCTCGTAGTGAAGAAGTTAATACGAAAACACCGGTATATAAACACCATAGACTCTTGTGTGGCTGCGGAAGTTGCTTATTTTCACAACCGTCGTGCCCAATGATGCCGATTGGTTTTTGTGTGAGTGTACATGTATGTATGTGTATGAGGATAACTGTATTGCTTATTATCTGCATTTTCACTACATATACTGCGGGTGCGCAGTAGAAGTGCGTGTATGTATACATATGCAGTGTATGTTAGTATCGAAGGGTATTGTGCACAGGTACGTATCTACTGTATGCATATGTATTGAATATAAGTATGCATTCTTGTATTTGGAGGTGCATTTGAGTGATTATGTTTGTATATGGTTAAACACCGTGTATGAGTGTATGTTAGGCTATGCTCAAGTATGCGTAGATATATATGTTTGTGTGTGTATATATATATATATATATATATATATATATATATATATATATATATATATATATATATATATATATATACATTATATATATATATTATATATATATATATATATATATATATATATATATATATATATGTGTGTGTGTGTGTGTGTGTGTTTGTGTTTATGTATGTTTATGAATATGTATATGTATATATATATATGTATGTGTATTTGTAAATATGTGTACAACTGTATATGTATGTAGAACCGTGTATGTGATGTGTGCTTTTTCGAGTGTGTGCTTAACTGTGTACGCATTATTTGTATATGGTGTACACATATTAACATTCTTTTGTTAGGCTGTGTATTTAGGATAATAGATTATTATTAAGTCAGTATTAACAATAATAATGCAAAAATATTGTTACAGTTCTTTCGAGTGTCGATATTGCTAGGTGCCTTTAAGAGAGTTTAATCTTAAAAGGCTTAGCCAAATTTATTATATTAAATGTACTTCCCTAACTGCTGTATATTATGATTGCCCAAGTAAACATTTCAATTTCAGTTTCATAGCTCATTATAACAACCACACTTCATCAACACCCTGGCAACACTGACAGCAGGCTGTGTAATGACGTAATCGTGAGCACATCATTATTGATTATTATTATTATTAATATTATTATTATACTATTTTAATTTAACATTAAAAACTACTGTACAACTACTGCTGTTGCTGTTGCTACTACTACTACTACTGCTACTACTATTACTAGTACAGTTTTAATTTTTTGAATTAAAAACCACCACAGCAGACTACTACTGCTACTACTACTGGTACTATTACTACTACTACTACTACTGGTACTATTACTACTACTACTACTCACAGAGTATATCCTGGGAAATCGCTACATATGCCACCACTGCGGTCTAGTGGCGTTTAAATCGGGATACTGTTATATCTTCTTGTATGACCTAGTAATATTGTGTTGTACTTCTTTTAAATAGGCAGGCATAATTATGAGAGGACTGGGTGTGCAGTTTACCTGCATTTTTTCTGAGTGCGTAGGAAGAAACTGCACATCTAATTATGATGATGATGATGATGATCAGAATTCAGTTTGTGGAAAGTGGACAACCACTTACGATATAATGTTACTTTCACCTGACCATACAACGAATGACAAGTCGATCACCTGTAATCCAGGAAACTAGTCACTACGTTGGATGGTAACCATGGAACCAAATAACATTGGTTGTTTAGGGGGTAAAGAAGCTCCAACCGGATGATGGCCGTAAGGATTTACATCCGAGGGCTGGCTGCGATTTGTTGCTCAGTTAATGCTACTCGGGGGTTTGAGAGGCTGGTTCCCCTCGCCTTCAATGTTGGAAGTTACGCGAAATTGGGAGGTTTGTTAGCTCTCACCCTGTGCCATATCATAACAACCCCTCCAGTTTCAAAAGCTTCCACCTTGCTAAATGAGATCAACTGAAGATAACATAAATAAACTATGTATATATAAAAATTTCCTCCTAATGAAGTGGGTTAAGACGAAAATGGAAAGGTACTTAGGCTACTGTATTTCCCTTCGTGTATAGTTGGGGTCACCACTCCTACTTTTCATTTCCTTCTGGTTAATATTCCTCTGAGGTGAGAGAGATTTGGTATATTTCTTCGCACATAATCGGTTTTCTTTTATTTGATGCGTCGAGGAGGAAAGTAACGGACATACCACTAGTGTTAGGCCGACGCAACGCAGTACTAGGCAAACTTCAACCCGTGAGTGTGTACGTACAGTACCTGATTATATTAACAGCCGCGGTGCACCAACAAGGCCCCGGCAACAGTGAGGGTGTGGGTTGGGTTTTGATAACGTTTACCTTACACTTGAACTCACTCGCCGACAAACACTCCACCGCCCACTTTACCTCCCGCCCTAACTGATGCAGGATTCGACACCCAGCACATCCCCTCTATTTCAGGGTCGACGAGAGTTAATTCACACTGATTGGTCGGATTAGTTAGTTTTTGGCTCTTGATGGACTTTTCGGTGGTGAATTTTATGAGGTTGTAAAAATATGTTTTTATGCAGGGAATTTTAAAGGGTTAATGGAATATGCTTACGGCCGGTAAATTTAAGAGGTTGTAAATGGGGTGTGCTTTTTAGGTTGTCATTTTAAAAGGCTGTTGATGGAATAACGGTATTGGGTGGTAAATTTAAGAGGTTGTTGATGGAATATGTTTTCGAAAGATACAGTGAACCGATCAAGCCCCGAAGGATCTGTACTGCGCTGTGTAAAATTGTGTAACGTCAGACAAAAGTTAATTAAATTGGTGTTTTTGGATTACGTGCGGTAAGGGAGGGTGTTTCTAACTTGTTTACGTGAAGGGGCTCTCTTCCTGGCATACAAAAATTATCTGACGGTTTCCAGAACACATGTTTAAAAGACTTCAGTTGTTCCTTTTCATTGTCTGCATGTGTCAAATAACCAAATTTTAGGAATCTTGCATCATACACCCTGGGGATTACTGACCATCGCTGCTTTTCATCATTGTCACAGGAATCACCAACTACAGTCACTGAAAGAATTATTGTTACCCATGACCTTGATGATGGTGCTTGTGAATCATGGTGAGTGTACTCGTATGCTCTGGTGTATTTACTAATTCTACTAATTCTGAGTATCTAGTAATTCATAGTTACAACACAAGATTATTTTTATGTATTATAGAAGTTTTTTTTTTTTTTTTTTTTTTTTTTTTTTGCCGGGGGGCCGGGATTGTACGTCGTGTCCCTTTTTTTCGATAAGGGCTAAGGCGGTGCCCCAAGGTAAAGGACTTAGGTTTGGAGCGTGTATTAGTTTATGACCGGATGTCCTTCTTGATGTCTAGCAAGAGTTTACCAATGACCCTTGGGTGAAGTCGAACCTCTGACCCTTCGGCCAAAACGGAGAGCTGTAACCCACTGAACCACGGCTGCTACATAAGATTATTTACCCATCCTTATGATGTCATATTCCTTCGTACCCACCTTCCAGAAGTTAGCATTTACTTAACTTTGTAATTACCTCAGTTAGTGAAGGGGTTAATGAAGACTGTATTTTATTTTATGTAAGGAAGAAGGTACCAAAGGCTAGAAGCCTGCAATAATTGTTCCCCCCAAGAGCAAAAAAGTAAATAAATAAAAGAGAACCAGATTTGATTCGTCATTTCGAGATGCCTGGACACATTGCGCTTAAAAAACTGTAAGCCATAGGCAGAAGGAAATACGGACAAAGACAGTTTCAGAATTGACCTGTTGCCTTTCCAGTTCGAAAATTTTTTCATAATTGGTTGAAACCGTCAGGATATCGCAAGAAAAAAAAAATATATATATATATATATATATATATATATAACACACACACACACACACTGTATGTAAAGTAGTTAAAGTACGTCGTAGCTTTGGCATTTCAAAACTCTTTGTCCTAAATTTCAAAGTTTTTGGCAAAATGAGAGAACGATACTGATTATTATGTTTCATATAGTTCATTATGCTTCACAGTGCCAGGAAAGGAAAAAGGTACACCAGTTAAGTATGTATTGTACTGGTACTGCTGATGCCAAACGCCAGGTATTATGTTTCATATTGAGTGGTTGGAACAACATCCAAGCCTCTTTAGCACACCTTATTACCACTCACCCCTACCACTCCAGGCCAGTCTCCATTATATACAGCTGAGGACAAAGGGTCGTTTAATATATCACCTCTAGTACTTGTCACTTTCCTTTGTTGACTGATATTCTAAGCTGAGAGAGGCTTGATGTGTTTCTGTCCACATATGTTTTTGAAATGATGTGTCAGGGAGGAAAGTGAGAGACTTGCCCATAAAGTAAACTCTCGGACTAACTTTTGTCCCTCTCCGTTCGTCTCTATTTATTTTTCCACATCATTCATACCATCCTGTCCTCCATCATTCTGTCATCGCTTCATCGACAGCTTTTCTAATATTTATACATTGATTCTCTATGCATTAGGCTTGTCTCATGTACCACTGGAAGACTTTCACCTCTGCCACTGCGATGACTTTCTTCATAATTCTCTTCCTTCACACGACATTCCGCAAGTTTGGAGAGACGTTCGAAGTTGAGGAGGTAGATAGGGCCTTCATTAGCTGTGCAAGTGGTTCTTCTTAAGTTTAATAAAATCATCTGGAGTTACCACGAATAACTGGAAAAGATGTCACTGTACTGAAGGGGCTAAGGTCAGGGATAGCAAGTGCCATTAGAATACAGCAGTCTCCCCTTCTCTCTCTCTCTCTCTCTCTCTCTCTCTCTCTCTCTCTATATATATATATATATATATATATATATATATATATATATATTCCTGTTGAGACTAGGTAGGAAAGAAAATAATATGGACGTGAGTTTGGATATAAGAAGTTTAACAACATTTAAGTTGAAGTAGTGCATGAAGGAATTTGGCTTATAGTGGCAGGAGGGAGTTGTGAGGAAGTATGACATGGGCCGCCTCCACAGGTGATTAGTTTGCATCTTTTTAAAAAATTCATCAACATGATCATGAAAATCGTACGTTCACTGACATCATCACCGAAGATACATATAGAAGGGGAAACAGACGAGTGAAAGTTTTGTTGGCATCTTAACAAAAAGCAGCGACCCCGAAAGCGGCTTAAGGAGTCTTTGTTGTGGCCATGCGGAATTAGCGACCTCGTAGAACAAAAGAAAAAAATCGGCTTCCACCACGGTCGTCCGTCTAATCTCCCGTCCAGCTTGAACGGTCGTAGTATCAAGACTTCGAGGGTGAAGGTATAGCACACCACTATTTTTTAAAACACCGTTGGGTATGGAAAGTAATTCGTGTTCGTTCCATTTTACATGCCGCAGTCAGTAACGAAGTTGAGATGACAGACCTCTTTTATTTTGAATAGCGTGTTTCAGTAATGATGTCAGTAGTCAGTTTACTTTCCTCTTTCGCGATTTCGTACTCTTGGAAGTTTTGTCGCCACTGTTTGGGAGCAGAGACTGGACAGCAACTGCCACTGCCTGTCACATCTGTCACCCAGGTACTGGCAGCACTTATCTGTGGTGAATTATAAATCTAGTTTAGCCCTTTGGCTGTGTCTTACAAAGTTTTTTGCGTTAACACCAGACAGTTTCACTATATTGACCAAATAAGTAAATAAATTGATAAATGAATAAATTAGGACGCCACCAACATTTAAGTGGATTTCTATTAACATGTTAATCGTGAATCAAGAGCATTGTATTTTTTTTTTCCCACTCTACGAGGGGCAGTTGTACTCAACCCACAGGAACCCAGCCCAGCTAAACGGTTATCGCACGTGGGTGTTCGTTTACCTTAACCTGGCCCAAAGTTACGACCTTTTTTAGCCTTAATTCATGTAGTTCATTGGCAGAAAGAGAAAATACTATGGCTATGCATCTTTTCCATTCCACTTCTTGACTGCTATCATATTCTAGTGTTAATCTCTTGCTACAACTCGGAGAGTTGGCGATTTTAGGCCAAGTAAGAGTAAAACGGGTATAGAAATGCTTGGAATCAGCCAGTCATACAAATCGCAAGAGTTGTTAATTGACGGCACTGGAGAGAACTGGTGGTGAATGGGTTAGCACGTTGTGCAAGCTACTAGAAGAACCTGAGTTTGATTTTGAGCAGGTCAGAAGGTCAGACTCTGAAACAAAGTTTGTTTCCTCCTTGACCAGGTTCACCCAGCAGTAGGAGTCCTGCATGTAACATCAACCACTGCGGGTCGTATTCTGAAGGGAGATTGTGATTTAGCGTGAACATGACTATTCCCTTGAATGACCTTCGTGCTGTCGATGGGCAGGACTGCAAAGCCTTCAGATTATAAAGGCTTAGAGGGTGCCAGATGCACCTAAACTGGGGAAGTAGTCCAATCCATAGTATGATATTGTTTCAGCCCTTAATTTCTCTGGACCTTTATATGTAAATAGATGGAGTATTCCTCAGGGCGCCCTGAACTTCAGCCATTGTGCATTGTAGCGAAATAGTTTGAGGATTAGAAATTATCGGCAGTATTAAAGGGGGTTTTGTCAACCATTTATCTTACGAAGCTCATTTATCACTCAGTAATTTATGTGTAATCGCTCCCAGGCATAAGATATGATGAATCATGTAGATAATGCCAGGTGTATTACTATGACCTTTACTTCTGGTAGACGGCTTACGGATAATAGTTGCTTCAATACAATGTTCTCTCTCTCTCTCTCTCTCTCTCTCTCTCTCTCTCTCTCTCTCGGCATTGTATTTCTTAAATTAATGCACCTACTATGAATTCAGAAGCGTTTTGCGGTGTTAAGTTGATGACGTGTGTGTGTGTGTATGTGTATGTGTGTGTGTGTGTGTGTGTGTGTGTGTGTGTGTGTGTGTGTGTGTGTGTGTGTGTGTGTGAAAAATAATGAAAACTGCGTCAAACCTCTCCAGAAATATAAAAAAAAAAATAACTTCCCTAAACCGAATACAGTCATCTGAATGTACCAAAACTTAGTAAAAAACGTCTTTGGATTGCAGTGTAAGCGAAACTATTTGACTGACTGTCTGTAGCAAAACTCACCTGCCATAAGTTTCAATGAACATTCCATGATTTCCCGCAACCCCTTCCCCCAACACACACATTTTTTGAAATGCATTTTTTGCTGCTACATTCGCCAAACTCTGCTACAGTATCTCTGGTTTTTCATTACACGCAACACATTCTGAAGTTATTTTATTTTCCAGAATTACCTGCTTCACGATTTTGGCAAGATATATATTTTTTCCATTTTGCTGTCATCCATTTGTTTGTAGATCATATTGTTTCTTTTTGTTATAAGTGTTATTGATGTCTTATTTCGTCAGCAGGAATTTCTCTACCGCCTGAGCTGTATCCTTCTGTATTATGCCTGTTATTGTGTAATATGTTTAGTTGTTCTTTCCTGTCCAAGATTTTACCGGTACGCTAAATGCCACACGGACCTTCATGTTGTTAAGGGGGAATACCTTTGATGTGTGTGTGTGTGTGTGTGTGTGTGTGTGTGTGTGTGTGTGTGTGTGTGTGTGTGTTTACTTGCATGTCTATTCGTTTGTGCGTCTGTTCATCTGTGTTCGCCTGTGTGTCTGTCTCTATCTATTACGTATTTATAAATGTGTTCTGTCTGTTTCTGTCTCTCGAGAGTAGCATTTCTGTGGAATTTGTGGTCTGCCTGGCACCTCTCCATCAGTGATTGCTTTACAAGTTACACACACATGATATTTTCTTGTATGCCAGAAATGTTTATGTCCAAAGGCCGTGTTTTTGCAGGCATAGTACTGTAGATCCCTTAGTACTTTTCTATTGGCATTTATTTTGCTCCTTAAATATTATTCTCATGGATTTAGTAGATTTCTTATCCTCTTGTGAATATTACTCGATATTCTCGTTGATTAATATTTGTTTTTTATCACTCCTTAATGACCTGCCGCATCTGTTAGAGTCTCTTGGATTCATAGCCTTCTTAGCACCTCATCCTTGGTGATTGAATTTGCTTATTGGAGCCTTGACATTTGCCTGTACTAGCACGTCATCGGACTGAAGCCATTAAAGTGACAAAAATACTGCTTCAAGTAACTTTCTGTGCTTGTCATTCGCCCCGGTGACGCTGTTGCTAGGGAGTGTACCAGGCAGACGAAGCCCCCCTCCCCCCCCCCCTCTCTCTCTCTCTCTCTCTCTCTCTCTCTCTCTCTCTCTCTCTCTCTCTCTCTCTCTCCGCCATACCTCTTCCACACTGGAATATAATTACCAGATAAGGCAAACAGTGATAATCATAGGGGTGGGGGGTACTTTACCAAATTACAGTTTCTTCTGGACTGTGAGGGTTTGGCTGTGTTTATTGGCGACGTAAGATTAGGCTTTTATGATTTACTCAGCTGAAAAAAACTGAGTTTGTAGTTACAGTATGAACACTGAAACTTTAACTCATCCTCAGTTAATTGGAATCATCTGCAGTTAAAGAGAATTTGAAAAGCCTTGGTTATTGCTGTTTCTCTTTTTTAATCCTGTATTCTCGAAAGAGTGATGTTCCTTTGGCTGAGGAAAATCGTCTATAGTTAGTAAGAATTTATTTGTTTATTTATTTATTTAATGCAGGAACCAACGGGATAATATCCGATTATTTCCTGCTGATCAATGGCTGGAACCCCTTTAGTGCCATGATGCATTTTTGCATTTAATTCTTGCTGCCCTATAACTTTTATTAAGCATAGGGGAGAGCTTTCTCAATGAAAAGGATAGGAACAGTCTCCATCAGCCACTTCCTGCCGAGAAATCTTTCCTAAGCTGGAAAAAAAAAATGTCTGGCAGTTATAAAAATGCATATAAAGTTGATCATGTGGAAGGGAGTTAACAGAAATTCGAAATGAATGTCTTGCAATATCACCCCAAGATGAAATTCCGCTCACAGCTCTGGGGTTCATTTCGACTTTAGAGGTTTGAGAGCACTACATTATCACTTAGATTAGGTTCGGTCTGTCTGGTTCCATTGACAGAGTTTAAATTACTTGGGTTATGTTACGCCTGTTGTTGGCAATGTATGGAGTATTAGTTGGCGATGCTGCTGTCTGGGTGGTGTCTGGTGCTGAAGCGACGAACTTGCGTTAAGCATGATCAGGTTATGGCAAGGAGTTATGAAGGGCTGGTGGAACAGTATGTGAGTCAGGGTAAAGTACTGCGAGTAGAAGGTAGAGGGTCGTTACCTGATAGTTATATGCGTCAGACGATGCAGTGCCAATAAATAGTTAGTTATATGCGTCAGACGATGCAGTGCCAATAAATAGTTAAAACACAGAAATTGTGGGTTTCATCCCATGTGCAGTACTGTTTACATATATATTCTTCACTTAATTAAGTTGCTCTTGCAGCGCCTGTAGTATTGAACCATTCTTGTGATTACCAGATTTCAAATGAGATGTAACCTTTGTGGTCTGCATCTCTATACTTAAGTCATCTAGGCCTATTCGCAACTTTTTTTTTTGTTCTGTTCCTTGCTCATCGTCCATCTCTCGCTTCCCCACACATTCATACGCAGTATCAAGCAGTTTATACTTGGATTTTCACGTCTTCTCGAGCAACCAAGTTCCAAGGCTGTGTTCCTTTCTGTGTAAATATTAGAGGTAGTGTGGGGTCTCTGCTTCACAGTCTCTTCCCGCTTGGTTTTCGTTTTCAACACTGATGGACTACTTATCATTCTCTCTTCCTCATCCCTGCGGTCATCTACTGTAAAGCAAGTAAAGGAATACGAGAACTGTAACGTAATGTATAGGTAGTGTAATGATCTCAGGTTGAATTTTGACTATAAGAAGGCCAGGCAATTTTTGCTTGAGTTCTCTTCCTGAAATTGATGATTGTGTGGGTAGTTACGAAATGTGACGTAGCCACGCACTATGGTAAGTCGTAGCCAGCACTCTACCACGTAAAGTTTATTTTAGTCCCACCGTAAATCTAAAAATTTAATCATGTAGTCAGCTGCAGAAAAATAGGTCGTCAGAAAAGTCCCCCATCCATCCTGGCTGGAGAACTGACCTGCATTCTTCCCTCTACTTAGCGTCCAAGTGAAGGATTTTGCGTCTCCCTTGAGCTAAACGCAGGCAATTACCTCTTATTACGGCGATGATTCTCCCCCACCATTAAGAACGGAGAAAAGTTGATTTAGGTAATTAAGATGAAACAAGGCGTATCCCTCGGCCTCCCGCGATGAGTGACGTTAATTAAACCGCCTGGAAAAATGAATGAATCATATTAGGTATCAGAGGAGCGGAGGGCCCCGGGACTCTGTGTTTACAAACCTTCTTAAGATTAAAAGTTCTGTAGAAGATTATTCATTTTTGCTTTGATCTGCATTCATACAGCTGTCAAACACTTTCCAACCAGAGTGAATAATAAATTGAGGAATACGAGGAATAAAACGATTTCTCACCATAGGAAACGACATTGAGACTCCTTTTTTATCCCCTAGAGAAATGCTTAAGAATCTTGATAAATTCAAACCCAGGATTCTTACTCGCTTTCCCTCTCTCACTCTCTCGCCCTCTGAAGTGCTGGGTTTCGTGCCGGGAGATTTTGGACTCGATTTCGGGAATGAAGATTATGAGATTAAGTCAAGGGCGATTCACGTAGAAATCCGATAGTTTGGGGGGCTTGCTTCCACCTCCATTTTTTTTGAGGGGGGGGAGGGGAGGAATACGTCTCCGATTTTTCGCCTAGTTTTATTTTTATTTACTTTACCGCTTTGATTATTTGATATATTGATTTCCGATTTTTCAGTGGCCCTATAGGTTTTCAGTATTTAGAGGGGAGGGATACTTTGTCCTAGATTTTAAAGCCTGTTCATCCTCGGCTCTGTTTTCGTCTTAATCTGATTTTTTTTTTTTTTAATGAACTTTTCGCATTTTTCAGTGGCAGGTAATAGGTTTTCAGTATCTAGAGCCTCACTTCCCCGTTTTTTTTTCGTCGACTCTTGTTTTCATCTGAGCCCTTCTTTGCTACAGTAATTTTCGAGTTTTCATTATACAATTTTTTTTTTTTTTTTGTGCGTCTCACTTCATCTCATTTTTTTTTTTTTTTAGAATACTTCCTGAACTCGGATTTTCGTTTTAGTCCCCCTCCATTTTTTGTATGGTACTTCCTGTTTACAAAAGTTTTTCCTTTTGCGTTACGCTGTGTATAGCTGTGTGTGTGTGTGTGTGTGTGTGTGTGTGTGTGTGTGTGTGTGTGTGTGTGTGTGTGTGTGCTGTCGATATTGAGGCACAGATTACGTCAAAAGACCAAATATTTTCTAATTTTGAACTCTTATTAATTTGAGTTTAATTTTGCTCATGCACCAATTATCCAGGAACCCCGAATCTAGTATGTGTAGTTTTATATTATTTTTTTTTTTATTATTTTCTCTCTAGGCCATGGAGAGGGCTCTCCCTCCGTGCTAAGAGATTTTTGTATGCCGCATGTGTTAGGAGTGTCATGCTGTTTGGTGGTGAGACCTGGGCAGTAAAGGAAGAGGATATTCGTAGGTTCATATGTACAGAAATGACAATGATTAGGTAGATGTGCAGTGCGTCTTTGAGTGCAAGGCCTGGGGGGGTTAGGTTTACGATAGAAGAGTTAAGAGGTAGGATGGGACTGTAGTGTACTGGTGTTGTGATGAGGAAAGATACAATTAGATCCGTCTGTCTTTGTTGTGTTTCTTTCTTTCTTTCTTTCACCCGGGGTCTAAATCCTGAGTGTGCTTCCAAATGAGTCCCTCCAAAACCACTTGCAAGAATGCTTCAACCTGATATTCCCTCCACCTCATTCTTGATCCACCGCACCTCTCATGTGTGCCGTTATTGCCCTCTTCTGTAATCACTACGCTAATTATTCGCGTTCTTCGGTCGTGTGATGCCAATTAAAAGAGTGCGTGATGCTAATTCAAAAATGCGTAATTAGCCATTCTCTTCATTATTCGTGAACGTCCTTCACTGATGCAACCCAACAATACTAAACAGGTGACCGGGTTGTAATATAAGACTGTAATGGAAGAAAATGGATGACGGGAATTGGAGGTAATGGAAGAGTTAATTTAGAGGAAGGAGATGAGTATGAGGAAATTGATAAACACAGCTGGACTAAACAAATGGCTAAAGTTTGCAAAAGCTGATGACTAGTACAGAGGTAAGTGGATGATGATCCAGTGAAATGGGGAACTAAAACTGAAGGAAATTATAGGCATTAGAGCTGAACCAAATAATCGGGTCATTCAGTATGTGGGTGTAATTTAAACCCTAAGTACTACAGTCATGGGATATGATTGACTGAAGGTAATGGAATAAATTATAAGTAGGAAATGGAAGACGAGGGGTGCAGGTAATTGAGAGGCTGGGTGTAAATAAGCTGCACATAAATCATGGGTGCTTATTTCCTCCCACTGATTCACGTGCATTAGTATTAGTTATTGAACCTCTTCACACCGATGACTTTTTTATTTGATTCTTAGTGACATTTATTTTATTATTAGGATGACGTCCTTTATTTTATTCATATACTGACTATTTTATTCTTATGATGGCTCCTTTATTTTATTCTTACGATGACTATTTTGCTCTTACGATGATTTGGTCTGATACCGGCCAGCGACTACATTCAGAAAGTGAGAAATGTTTCTCGTAGGGAAGTAGTGAAGAGTTAGAAAGTCTCGTTAACTCCTTTTGGTATAGAGAGAGAGAGAGAGAGAGAGAGAGAGAGAGAGAGAGAGAGATCCAAGCGATTTATATTCGGGTTAGTTGAGACCTTTCGTTGTGAAGGTGTTAAAGAAAGTCCGTCTGTCTCTCCGGCTGGCCAGCTGTCCGTCCGTTCATCCGTCCTTCTGCCCGTCCTTTCATCCTTTTGTCAGTCCGTTCATCTGTCCTGTCCGTTCGTTCATCACCTTTCCGACCGTGTTTTGTTTTTTTTTTTTTTTTTTTTTTTTTTTCGTCCTTCTCTCAGTCTGCCCTGCCTACCTCTTCGTAAATCTGTCTGCCCGTTCGTTCGTCCATCCTTCTGCCAAAGCTTTACCGTCTGCATCTGCGCCTGGCCAGTCTGTCCAAAAGACATTAATTTGGCTGTGTGTTTGTCGGCACGTCTGTCTGTCTCTTCCGTCCAACATTCTGCCTTGTTTTTTTTCATCCGTCTCAGTGTCATGGTTGCCAGAGGTGTCGTTTCGGAGTAGAGTGTGTGCTAACCAGGGGTGGATCAGAGACAATTGTATTTGTATGTGAGGTGTATTTAAATACATTTTCAAAGTATTTGTATTTTGGCACCACAAAAAAAGTATTTTGTATTTGTATTTCTTCATATTGTTTTATGTGTTGTTACTTACAGGCAATTTGTGAAGGCGAAAACATGTAATTTTGTTTTATTTTTTTATTTATTTTTTTTATTTTCCACTGCCGCTCTTGTCATATGCAAAAGGCAACGTTGAACGTTCCGTTGTGCATCTCATCCCGCTTGTTTTGAAGTTATATGCCATGCCATTAATGATGATAAAATGTAATCCTGATATGTAGGTATTTGTATTTGTATTTGTATTTTTGAATATCGGAATAAAAGTATTTGTATTTGTATTTTTGTATCATGACTTCAAAAGTATTTATATTTGACGTCTAAAAAAAAGTATCTGATCCAACCCTAGTGCTAACCCGCCCAGGTTGAAAACCAAGAGTCGGCCGTATGTATTTCTGTTATGTAATCGCTGCTGGTGGCAGAGAGCGGTCTCATGCTAATTGAAAACTGTCTGGGATTACTGTATCCTAGTCCAGGGCCTGCAGACGGATAAAAAAGGATTGGCTGTCACTTTTATTTCGCCTTCCGTTGCCACCCGGTTTGTTCGTCTGCTCACCACTCCCACCCCTCCCGCCCTCTTCGTACAGCTGAACTGCGTGGTAGTCTTTGTTGACAAATTTATATATATATATATATATCATATATATATATATATATATATATATATATATATATATATATATATATCATATACCGTAAATAAATGTATGTATGTATATATGCATTTATATGTATATTTTTATAGTGAGAGAGAGAGAGAGACCTTCAGCGTTGTGTACCCTAACTTATAACATTCGAGCCAGTAACTCGACTTAGGAGAGGGAAGCGATAGGCTCTCGTTAACTTTAACGCTGGCCCATCAGTATACAAACAAAAAGGTGGCCGGAAGAATGGACGGATAGACAGAAGCACAACTGAAAGAATAGTTGGACGGACGAACACATCGGTAGATGAACGGATGGTTGGACGAATAGGTTGATAGGCGAATAGACGAAAGAATGGGTTGGTAGGAATAAATGGTTGGACAAATGGACGGACGAGTAGCTGAATGGTTAGAAGGACGAATCTTTGAATGAACGAACAGATGGATGGACGAATAGATGAACCGAGGAACAAACAGCTGGACAGAGACAGCTGACAGGAGGACCAAGTTAACAGGCAGACGTGTTCATGGACAGACAGGCAGATATATGGTAGAGGACAGGCATACAGACAGGCGGCCAAAGTGGCAAGTTGACAAACAGACAAACACCTGAACAGATATGCGGACGGGCGAACAGAATCACGGGTGCACACAAACTAACACGGGCGCAAAGACAGGCATGTAGACCGGAAGACAAAATTTCTACATGCCTGTTTAACTGAGACCTTTAGAAATGGACTGGAGTGGGATTCATAAGCGGTTTGCATACAATAATCAGTCTGTGGGGTGGTAATTTGCTTTTTCTGAACAGGAGAAAAATAAAATGTCAGCATAAATATCTGTAGATTGGCAGGAATGAAGAATGGAAGTTTAGGCAGGAGGGAAAGACAGACTAGATTAACAGGCAGCAGGGCAGGGGGACGACAAGGTAGGGTAAGTTGACAGAGAAAGGGTAAGACAGATAACCTACTTAGCTGCGATGGTAGAAGGATTAAATTAAGGCAGCAGGCAGGAGATAAAGAAACGTGTGTTTACGAGCAGCTGGCAGGCAAGAGGGAATAATAGGCTAAGGTGACAGGTGAACGCAGCTAACACCTTGAGTCAAATGAGAGTTGTACTCCTCACAGTGGCGGATAAAACCCCTGTATAGAGTCAACAATTGTGCAGGGATAAAGACGGAACGGAGTCGGCTTAGCACACCTAATCTGATTTTACAAAAGACGTAATATGGAAAGATCATATTACATCTCCTGTAAAATCTGTTTCCTAGAGATTAGGTGTGCTAAGCCGTACTCCGTTCCTTCTTTACGCCTGCACAATTGTTGACTCTATACAAGGGTTTTATCCGCCCCTGTGTGGAGTACAACTCTCATGTGTGGGGAGGCTCCCCACATACAGCTCTTCTCAGTAGAGTGAAGTCAAAGGCTTTTCGTCTCATTAACTCTCCTCTTACTGACTCCTTCAACCTCTGTCTCTTCGTCGCACTGTTGCATCTTTATCACTTTTCCATCGCTACTTCAATGGTCACTGCTCCTCTGAACTGTCTGCATACATTCCTCCACCTCTACGACGGGCGCGTAGCACCCATCTAGCAGCAAACTCTCATCCTTTTTCTGTCCAACTCTGCCAACAGGTCAGCTCTGGAACTGTCTCCCCCTGTCTGTATTTCCTGCTTTCTATGATCTCCAGTCTTTCAAACGCAGTGTGTCCAGGCATCTCGAAATGATCGGATCTTGAATTTGGCTCTTGTATTTTGTTTTTCACTTGGAAGGAACAACAATTTCAGGCTCGTGGCCTTTGGTTCCTTCTTCCTCGCATATATATATATATATATATATATATATATTCTGTTCTTGCTGCCCTTCAGATAACTTTATTCATCATAGGGAGAGAAATCAGGCTATGACGGAGTTAATGGAGACTGTCTAACGTACGAATGGTCTCTCCAAAGCTTAACAAATTCGGCTGGATGTAGCATGAATGAAATGTAAGCCATCATGTTGAAAGGGTTAAAGAACTGGAAAGCTCAGCATATATTGCTTATGGTTGTCTAGTCAGGGAGACTGGAGGGTAGGCGAGGCAGTACGTCGGGAGGAAAAATTGGCTAGGAAGGAGGGAAAGAGCCAAAAAAATAAAAATAAAAATACTAGGATAAGTTGACAGGAAGGAGGGCTGATGAAGTATATCAAAGTGTGGGAGATCAGTATAAAAGAAATAGCAGAAAAGGGAGGGCTGACGCATACGACAGAAAAACTGAGGAACTCCTGGCTTATGCAGTTACAGATTCTGTCTGTGGGTGTACTGTAGACAACACTGGTCTCAGATATGG
>NC_137050.1:14697455-14742455 GCF_032717465.1 Coenobita brevimanus | reverse complement strand
TGTTTATTTTATTCTGTTCATGAGAGCTTCCTAGTAATGAAGGAACTAATGGAATCTATATCTAACTCCTCCAGTTCGAAAGCTGTCCTGAGATGAATGAATCGTATTAAAGTAGCCAAAACAAATGTGAAAGGACTCTTCGTTGTTATGTAGTTTGCCTTCTTTTAGCGACGTCTCCCATAAGGTGAACAGGATCATGTAGCAGCAGCAGGAATGAAACAATAAGGTCGCCATTATTGTGCAACTCCTTCAAACCTTTCACAATGAGAGGTCCTTCCTTAGCAGCAGTAAATATTTGAGAATGACGGGGATAGAGAATGTAGATATTATTTTCCTAGTTTATTCTTAATGTCTCGGGATAATTGCATTCATCTTAGGGGAGACCTTTTGCAATCAAAAGTATGTGGTGTTATTTGATTTGTTTGTCTCTTTATTTCAGAATGGAGAGGAAGGAAGAGGAGCTGCACCAAATGCAAGGTAGGTGAACATTACGATGATGAATGAGGAAGACTGGTGTCTTGTGAGAGATGGAATTGTTATGGACAGGGACAGAAATACAGTCTTTACTTTGAGGATTTTCTCTATAGAATTTTGCTTCAGGCAATAGACAGACAGGCGCACAGATAGAGTAGGTAGATAAACTGATCAAGAGAGGACACTGTAACACCAGTCGAACAAGGCAGTAATCATGAGGTGGGGGGGGGGGAGATGGGGAGCTGATGGAAGGGAGAGCCGGGGATCCCGTTTCACCAGGCATTAAGAGCTCAGCTCCTGCTGACAGTCTCTGTGTTTAAATATTACAGAGAAATCCAGTATGTACCGGTAAACGTTTTTATCGAGTTATATGCCCTAATCCACATTTATTACTATTATACAGTGTACAGTGTATCCAAATTAAATTATTACCCTATCAAATAACAAGCCATGGAGTTCCCAGGATCAAGAAATGTTCCCAGCAACGGCCATTTTCCCAGTAACTACCAATGGAGATGTCCTGCATCATTCTTTGACTGAATCTGCAATATTCGCGGCCTTTCCTTTAATTTCTTTGTTCTGGAGCACCACATCTTCTAAACCATATACATTTTTTTTATCCCAGACCCGGCTGTTGAAGACTACTAATAATAACCCCATTCCTTTATAATTCGTTTTCTTTATTAGTTTCTAAGCACCTATTTTATGTCTAACTTTCAGATAGAAGAAACCGGTATTTTATTCCTTCATACATATAACGGGTCAGCTTATGGACTGTTTTCCTTAGTCTGTATTTCCCTCTGCCAATGACTCGAGTCGTAAATCCAATATGTCGGGCATCTCGAAGTAAACGCTTTTGTCCAGATTTATTTGGAAAGAACAGCTTTTTGCAGGCTCTGTACCTATAGTTCTTTCTTTATATGTATAAAAAAGGAGAAAGATAGATTGACAGATAGATAGATAGATAATGTAGATAGATGAATAGGGGCGCCAACGGTCGGGAATCCATCTCTGTATTTAGGACGGCATAAAAAAAAATACCAACCCCATATCTCCCAGACTTTTTGTGTCCCAGTACGTCAGGGGATTTTTGTCGCCCCTCCTCATCCTCGTCTCAAGGGCTTCTCCTCTGTTTACACGCTCCCCGACCCCTCCCCCACACACACACACGCTACACCCCCGCCTGTCCGTTCTTATTCTCGCCATACGGTCCGCCGGCGCATCTTAAGCAGGGATGGGGAGTCTTGGGAAAACAGAGGCTTTCACAGTACACGTCACGGCGCCTTCCATTCTTCTACCACCCATCTTCGCTCCTCCTCCCCCCACCCCACTTATCTTCTCCCCATCCCTCACCATTTCCCCCCTCCGACACACACACACACACACACACACACACACACACACACACACACACACACACACACACACACACACACACACACACACACAGCTACAGTGACGCTAATAGGTTAAGGCAATTATGGCTCCTAGACTGTCCTAATAAGATTTGCATACCTAAGTAGTTATGCCGCGGACGAAGTACTTCACCATGATTGTTGTGGCCGCTTTCCACCCTTAACATTAAGCAGGGGATACAGAAAATTCAGGTTATAATGCTCGTATGATACATTATTTGGTATGAATAAGTTTAGATTGAAGGTGATACTGATGTGTTTTAATATACCCTTAGTATTTTTTAATTAAGAATAGAATATAAGCAACAACACCTTGTCGTTAGTACTACTCTTTGGCTTTTCTGTAAATTTCCATCTGGTCTTTCAGCTGTTCAGGGTGTAGCTTTTACCCATATTACGGTACGACTGACAGCAGAAGACTAGATGGTGGAAATGAGAATCTTTTTGCTGCTCGTTTCTTGAACTTATGTAAATAGAAAATTGTTGTTGTTGTTGTTGTTGACTCCTCTGGACTTAAAATTGATGAACTGTAGGAATCCTGTGACTCAGTTGGGCATACCCTGATACGTTCTGTTTTGATGAAGGTTTGTCTGTGTTGTGAGTGTAAGATTCATGGAGTAAGTTTGTTGTAGTGTGAGGGTCTGCATTTAGTGAAGGCAGTGTAAATTGTGATTTGTGTTGTTAGTGAGGTGGAACAGCGTGATGACCACATTGCTAGGGGAATGAGTGTCGGTCAGGGAAAGGCAGTTCCTGCAGGATGAATGTCTGGTGGGAGTTCATATAGGGTGCTGTTGTGGTGAAGGTTTTGGAGAGTGTTTCTGTAGCTTAATGGTGATTGGAGGAGGAGAGATGTCTACGAAGCCTTCTGTGTAATGCCCGAGTAGTTGTTCGTTTTTGGTTTTTGAATGCATCAATTTATGTACCATATGCTGTTATTACAAAGGATGGGATGGAGCCTGTGCCGAACCGATGAGCTGCATACTTCACATGTTCAGGTAGTCCATCACTGGGAATAAGCTGCTTTTGTTTCTCTCTGAAGATGTTCAGTGTCAGTAGTAGAAAATCTTTTTCGGCGAGTCTTATTCTTTGAAGCGCCCGTATTTGTGGCTGAGACCGTGGGAGTCCGACTTGCTCCAGTGTAAGATAGTGTTCTCCGGATGAATTATTTATCGACCGGTCTCAGTGATTTAGCGTTATGTATGAGCGTTCAGAGCATCTAGTGTACGAGAGGCCTTTGGTTTGATGTTTGTGTGTGAAAGGTAATGAGCGTCTCCAGAGTATGTCTAAGAATACTGGAATGATTTTGTAAAGACAGTGATGGTCTAAATAGGGTGTTTTGAAGGTGTTCCGAGTTGAAGAGGGAGGGATGATGATGTTTATTTGGCCAAAAAATATTTCAGTAATATAAGAGTGTTAGGTTATCTGCTTATTCAAATTGCTGGGTGTTGTTCCTTTGTGGTTCAGTCTGGCATCATGGTGTGACTGAAAGAGAGGATGCTACTTATAGACTTTTACAGTTTGTTGTTGTTTGTTTGTGATCTAATTTCATAGGCCATTTCCACCCGCCTCGTACATGAGCCTGGATGAGTTCATAAAAAAAAAAATGTTTTGTGTATTTAGTATTTCTCACGTTACCTATCCATCTTATCAGTGCTCCACATTTAGCTTGTGTCCCTCTCTTCCCGTTCTTTCTCCCCCCCACCACCATCTTTCTTTCTCTCTCTCTCTCTGTTTAGTACCACGAATTGTGTGTGTGTGTGTGTGTGTGTGTGTGTGTGTGTGTGTGTGTGTGTGTGTGTGTGTGTGTGTGTGTGTGTGTCTCGTCACCTGTTGTCTTGCAGTAACTCATGAATAACTAATCACCGGGGAAGGGCTTTTGGGGTTGTGTCCAGAAGGAAATTAATTATGCCTGGAAACAGAAACAGCTGGTATTAAAGCCGTATTCCCGTTGGCACTGCGTATTTCGTAGTTCCTTTTCGCCACCGATTCATTCATAATATTGCATCTTAACCCATTTAACTAAAGTACGTCATTTATTCTTGATACTTTCAGACGAGTTAATTTAGCTTAAGAGAGACTTTAGGAAGCTGATGGGTGTGATACAAATCTTCATAAGTGCCTTCGCCTATAGAAACCTTTCCAAGGTTAAGTAAAAATCGTTGGTGGAAGCAAGAATATCAAAACATAACATCATACTGAAGTGTTTGTATTCTGTGTATTCCATGTATTGTTATGGATCACATAGTTTGCATCAGAATTGTACAGTTGACGAGTGACCAAAACTTAATTGGCGGCGCAACTGCCAGGGTCATAAACCGCCGACAGTATTGAACAAAATGGTATTAAGGTGTAATAGGCATAATTTAGGACTTAGAAAGAGGTGTTACGAAATTTTCTTAGTTAATGAGAATATGACATTCGTTCTGAAATCCCCTTCAGTACTATAACTTTTAATTTTACTGCTGCTATCTCCAGACAGATTTATATAGCTTATGAGAGCACCTGGAACTGAAAGGTTTATTGAGAGCAACGTTAAACCCCGCCAGTGCGATAGGCTCTGCTAAACCGAAACAAGTTTTTTTTTTTTTTTTTTTTTTTTTTTTATGTGTCCGACTCTGGGCAAAGGCTTCAGGGCCTATATCTCGGGGGCAATAGCCTATCCCAAGGCCCAGTAGTCCTCCTACACCTCCACATGTCACCACTTCAGCGCTAACACCCACCGTCCATATTGAATACATGCTAGGGCTGTCTCATACAGGACTGGTGTATTGGTATTAGCGGGGGTATTTTTACGACATGTCGGCGGGTCATCTGGTAGATCAGGAAAGTCTGCTTCTATGAAATTCAAATCCTTAAACTGTTCCCTGCCCCAGCCGGGATTCGAACCTGGGTCCATCAGGACTGCAGGCCGCCTCTCTACCGATTCAGCCACCGCCTCCCCCAAATATAGCGTGACTAAAATATAAAGTTAATTTTTTTAAGGGGCGAATATAATCCTTTCAGAACACAGTGACCTTTTGGGCAGGGAAGTTAATGTGGAAAACTTAAAGCACCAAATAATATACAAGGTGATAACATAAAAGTCAGTGTTGCCCATTATCTGTATTTAGTGCTTCACAGGTACGTTATTAGTGAAGTGCTTTGATAATTCCCAAATGCTGGAGGGAAGGTAGTACAAAGTTAACCTCAGAACTGGAGATAAGTTAGGATGTTATGAATTATGGCTTGATACTGGAGGAGAGATATGATGAACCATTTCGTGTGTTGGAGAAGATAACCACCAAATTATCTGGTCCGAATTAATTCAGAGAGAGAGAGAGACAGAGACAGACAGAGAGAGAGGGGGAGGGGGGATGTGTGTGTGTGTGTGTGTGTGTGTGTGTGTGTGTGTGTGTGTGTGTGTGTGTGTGTGTGTGTGTGAGAGAGAGAGAGAGAGAGAGAGAGAGAGAGAGAAACTAAACTCAGCGAATCAGGAACAGAAATATATGTGTGTGAATTCTTTAAAAACACTACATTTCAGCCTTCACCATGACCTGAGAAAAGAGTGTATCAGCCACCTCGTAATATGATTTAGGATCATTACCCACACACCATCTAGCACACCAATACCAGACCCAGCTTCCCACTCCAGCTGTTCCTGCATCCATAACACACCTGCCACTAACTACAGCATCATTACCGTGTCTCCCCAGGCGTGAGATATTATAACTTACCTCATATATTACTGATTACCCCACAGGCTATAAAGTTCTCGAGGCCAGACCCAGCTTCCCACTCCTGAGATATCCATGCATTTATTAGGCCGTTGCCATTAACTACAGCATTGATTATTGGAGAAGATATTAGGCACGAACTCATTATTTACAAAGCATTACTTCACATGAAATCTAACACACATTACCCCACAAACAATCCGGTAAGTAAGCCCCAGCGTCCCACTCATGATATTTCCGCATTCATGAGGACGTTGATATTAACTAGAGCTTTCATTATCGTCTGCCTCCTCGCACTTGGTGAGATCACGAGCCGCCTCATATACATAAGAACCTTACATCATCTCCAATACAGTCATTCAGCCCTTAAGACCAGACACAGTTTCAAACACTAGATAATCCTGCATTCACAAGGGCATTTCCATTAACTGCAGCACTGATTACATCCTGCCTCGTAACTAAGGATATTACGAACCACCTCATAGACTGAAGAATATTACCATCATTCCCTGAGATCAGATCCAGCTCCTCATTCAGGACATCGAAGGGAAGTTACCATCATCCCTTTGAATCCGGGGATGTCTTTAGTGGCGTGTCCTTACAAATTCCAGACGATTTTATTCGTATTAGGGAAAGATTATCGTATTTAAGGTTTTGATTCAGGATATCTGTAGCGCTTCCGGTTCGAATAGTCTCTCCTAATTTTTCTATAATCGTGTGGAGGTAGCTAGACTATAGTAAAGGAAATAAGTCACGGGATTGAAGGAGTTAACTAAAGCACTAATCATCGTTTGCCTCATGGGTCGTATTCCCTTCAGCATACAAGGTTATTAGCATCCCCTCCTTTGCTATTTACTGCATTTAACAGCAGTGTTATTCATATTTATTTATTACCTGAGATTGCACAACATACACCAGATGCATAAGTAAATTATACTCTTTTTTACTCTAACTTGGACTACGGAGTGCTATGGTTAGGAAGTGAATCTGTGACACTGTCTTTTCCTGTCATCGAGCTACGTAAAATAAGCTGTTAAATAACGAAAATCTGGGCCAAGTTAGGGTGAAAGAAATTTAGTAAGAAAGAGTTGCTAGAGAGTATCCTCAGCTGATGAGAATACGGGCGAAAGAATAATACGATCCACGTCATTACACCGAAAAACATTACCCCATATCTATTCAGTCCGCCAGACCCATCTTCCTGTTCAATACATCATGCATTCATGAGAGGTTTACCATGACCTTCAGCATTTATTATCAGAAAATGCATTACGAGTCACATCATAATACATAAAAGAACTTTAGCCATCGTTTTCCCCACGCCTCGAGACCAAACCCAGATCCCTGCTCGAGATACCCGTGCATTGATAAAGGTGTTGAAATTTACTGCGGCATTTATTATCGTCTGTCTCATGCATAAAAACGGATATTACGAACCACCTCATATACTGGAGAATTTTACTCCAACATACGTCCGATTCGTAAGACGCGGCTTCCCACTCGATATACCGGTGCATTCACGAAGACGTCACCTAACTACAGCTTTGATGACTGAGAGTGCATGTGAGGAGCTGGAGGGGGAAAGGGGAAGGGGAAGGGGGAGACCAAGGATGAGATGGAGGCATGGAGTGGAGAGTTGTGAGAGAGGGTATGTGTGGGTTGTAGGGGTAGCGTTATGGCAGAGAACGGCGACAAGGAGGTGATTTATTTATGCCCACCCCTTATTAAATTAAGGCGCCTGGTTATTGATAAGTAGAGAGATTGATAGCTTATCATCCTGAAGGACATTATCCCCAATCTGTTAGACCCATCTTCCTGCATAAGATACCCATGTTTTCATCAGGACGTAATCATTAATGTCGACATTGATTATCGACCATCAGAGGATATTAGGAACCACTACATATATTGGAGAATATTATCCCCCCATCTATCCAGCTTCTCAATCCTTTAGACCAGATTCATTTATTCATAAGGTTTGCCATTAACTATACCACTGATGAACTTTTTTCACACATTAGAACGAATGTTACAACTTATCTCATAAACCAGAGGACATTAGCCCACAAACTATCCACTCCTCAGGGCCCAGCTCCTCGGTCAAGATACGAGGATCTGATTTCATTGATTATTCTCTATCCTCAGACAAGAGAATGATTATAAGGAACCACATTACCCCATACCTATGCAGTTCCTCATTCCGTGATACTAGACCCAGTTTCCCGCTCAAGATATCCCGCCTTTCATAAGGTCATCGCCAGTAATTACGGTATGGAGTATCCCAGTGTCTACGCATTAGCAAGGATTTTTCGAGTCGCATCGTACACTGAAGAACATTACCTCACAAATTATCTAATCTCCCAATCCTCCAAGCTTTGATACCGAACGCAGTTCCCCATTCGATATATCCCAGCATTGACAAGGGCGTTGACCTGAAACGTACAGTCGGTCACAGGAAAAAGTATACAAAGGGAGAAGTATAAACACAAAAAGTATAGCATTTTCTCGGTCGATGTTTTTATATCAGATAGGAAGGGAAACAGTTCAGGATGATCGTTTTCCGTTCAGTTGTTGATGCTGTTCAGGTCAGTGTTACTTATTAAAATCCTCTAAGATAGGACCAGAGGTGTATACTTTTTCCTGTGGCCGACTGTACCATTGATTATTGTCTGTCTCCTTACATTGTAAAATTTATCACGAATTATATATTCTAAGAACATTACTCGACCGGCGCTACAATGCATAAATAACCCATCTTTATCCAATCGGTGAGATTCAGCATCCCACCCAAAATAACCATGCGTTCATGAATATATTGCAGTTAACTGCAGCATTCATTATTGTTTAAGGTTACATCATTGTATTTAAGAACATTACCGTACCAACTACCCAATCCAATAAGACCTAGGTTCCCAGTAGAGGTATCTGCATTTATAAGGGCGTGGCCATTAGCTGCAGCATTGATTATCGTCTATCAGAAGTTATTGTGAGCTACATCATCATGCTTAATAGTACCTCACAAACTACCCGGTCCATAAGGCTCAGTTTCGCCCCCGGGATATTCGTGCATTCATAAGGGCGTGGCCATTAACTACGGCATTGATTATCGTCTGTTTCTGTGCATCCCCCGCGTGCTATTGAGAGCATTAAGCAGCTCATTCAGCACGCCCGCTGCCCCGCATTAACGATGTCTCCCCTCTAACCTCGGATTCCCATTATCAAGGCACTGGAGGAGATGCATGGCGAGGGAATTGCAATGTCTTGAGGTGAAGTTGTAATGTCTTAGGGTGTACTGCATTGCCATGGTGGGTGGTGGGTTTAGTGGTTGTCTGGGTTAAAATGTATTGAAGTGGATTGCAATGGCTTGGTGTAGATTTCGTGAGTTAAAGTGACTTGGGTGTGGGTTTCCAAGTGTAGGAGTGAACTGTAATGCCTTGATGGAGGTTGCGGTGTTGGTGTATTATAATGTCTGGAAAGTAATTACAGTGTCTAGGGTAAGTTGCAGTGCCTTGATGGGTTGCAGGGTCTTGGTGTGGACTGCATTTTGTGGTGTGGGATGCAGTGGCTTAGTGTGTTTCAATGGCTTGGTGTGAGTTGCTGCACGTTGGTGGGTTGCAAATGGCTTGAAGGTGAGATGCAGTACTTTGGGTGAAAACAGTGAAATATTGGCTTGAACTCCAGTGTCTTCATATGGGTAGGGTTAATTACAATATCTTGGGTGTGATTTGCAATGTGTAGGCGTGTATTGCAAGGATTATGTGGCTTAATGCAAAATAAGGTTCATAATTCGGTCATTACCATGCAGCCTTTTTATATTTTATTATTTATGCCACTAGACGATTGTTTTCAGGTTTGGAAAGTTAGATGCAGCTTTCACTAGAGAGTTAGATATGGCCTTCATTAGAGAGTTAGATTAGCCATCATCAGAAAGTTGGATGTAGCCTTCATTAGAGAGTTAGATACAGCCTTCATTAGAGAGTTAGATGTAGCCTTCATTAGAGAGTTAGATATAGCCTTCATTAGAGAGTTAGATGTAGCCTTCATTAGAGAGTTAGATACAGCCTTCATTAGAGAGTTAGATGTAGCCTTCATTAGAGAGTTAGATGGAGCCTTCATTAGAGAGTTAGATATAGCCTTCATTAGAGAGTTAGATGGAGCCTTCATTAGAGAGTTAGATTAGCCATCATCAGAAAGTTGGATGTAGCCTTCATTAGAGAGTTAGATATAGCCTTCATTAGAGAGTTAGATGTAGCCTTCATTAGAGAGTTAGATGGAGCCTTCATTAGAGAGTTAGATACAGCCTTCATTAGAGAGTTAGATGTAGCCTTCATTAGAGAGTTAGATGGAGCCTTCATTAGAGAGTTAGATATAGCCTTCATTAGAGAGTTAGATGCAGGCTTCATTAGAGAGTTAGATATGACCTACTTTGAGGATAGATGCCGGCTTCATTAATCCCTTCAGTTTCGTCCCATAGTTGAACAGAAAGTTGTTTTTTTTTTTTCCCAGGCAATAAATGAGGAAAATAATTTAAAGATGCACTTGAGATTGTGAGATTAAAGGGGCATTGCGGTGTGTGTGTGTGTGTGTGTGTGTGTGTGTGTGTGTTGTTGTGTGTGTGTGTGTGTGTGTGTGTGTGTGTGTGTGTGTGTGTGTGTGTGTGTGTGTGTGTGTTGTGTGTGGGTGGTGGAAACCTGGAAGTGAAGGATAATATTATTAAGTGAACTGATGAGGAGAGTAAGAGCGTATCTTGGAGTGAGCTGGTAACTCAGGCAGGAGGAGGTGTAATATCATAAATGCCATGGCAGTATATTCCAGAGAGAGATAGTGAATTACAATGTCTTTAGCGTGACTTGCAATGCTCTGATTAAGTGATATGGCTTGAGGGTGGAATGGAGTGCTGGATATAGATTGCAGCGTCCTAAAAGGTAATTACATTGTCTTGATGATGACTGATAATGTTTCATATTGAACTGCAGTGTCGTGATTAAATGCAGTGCACTGATGAATTTCAGCGCCTTTATGATGAAGTGCAGTGTCTTTTTGATGAAATGCAATGTCTTTATGATGAAATCTTGTTTCTTTATGATGAGATCTTGTCATTACGATGAAATACAGTGTCTTTATGATGAAATCTTGTGTCATTTATGATCAAACGCAGTTTCTTCTTGGCGGATTGCATTGTCTTACTGACGACTTGCATGTCCTGCTGGTAAACCGCAATATCTTGAGGGTGAAATGCAGGGTTCTGAGGATGAACTGAATGTCTTCCGGATGAATTACATTATCTTCAGGGTGTATCGCTAGGTCATGGGGGTGAAATACAACGGCTTGAGAGTGAATAACAGCATCTTGAAGGTGAATTTCAATGTTTTCAGTATCAGGAGGGTTAATGAATATGTAAAACAAAATACAATCATCCAATTAATTACAACATAGTGGAGCGACTTGGAAATTGTTAGGCTTTGCTCTCAGTTGCCTTGTTGTGAGCTTCATGATATAGTTATACAATTTGCCTTACGATGACTTAATTTATGTACCGTATTTTTATTCCTGCTTACGTCTTACTATTTATCCAGCTTAAGAAAGACGGTTTATAATACGTAGGTTGATGGGGATTCTCATTTTCCTTTGGACAGCGAGGGGCCTCAAAGGTGAATTTAATCATATCGAAGAAAGATTAGTAAATTAGAAAGGCATCTCCACGGCGAAGTGCTTAAAGATGCATATAAATAGGGAAATATGTGTAAGTAGAGAGAGAGAGTGAGAGAGAGAGTGTGAGAGAGGGGATAGGTGTGTTGAGAGGCAATTACCCCGCATAAAAGTTTTGAACGATTAGGCTACCGGAGAGAGAGAGAGAGAGAGAGAGAGAGAGAGAGAGAGAGAGAGAGAGAGAGAGACAGACAGACAGACAGACAGACAGACAGAGAGAAATGGGGGGGGTAGAAATGAGGCACCATAGAAACGAATGGATGAAAAAGAAAAGGAGTAAAGGACACTAAAGAACTAGAAGACAACGTTGAGAGAGAGAGAGAGAGAGAGAGAGAGAGAGAGAGAGAGAAAATTACAAACGTGCGGTGGGAAGCAGAGATAGAGACAGAGAACAGAGAACAAGGGAAGATTAAAGAGAGAGCTATTAAAGGACGCAGAATGAAAAAGCAACAAGTGTTAGAGGATGAAAAAAAAGGTAATGGGTTTGTGGATGAGAGAGAGAGCAACATGCATTAAGAGGGAAAAAAAACGAGATTCGGTGTGTGTGTGTGTGTGTGTGTGTGTGTGTGTGTGTGTGTGTGTGTGACGCCGGGGGAGAGTATAAATCAGTGAAAAATTCGATAGAACTGTAAAAACAAAACAAAAAATAATAAGTGAGAGGGAAAGGGTATTGTTGGGAACCAGACAGACAGACGGCCAAACAGACAGCGGCCGAGAGGGGAAGGGGGTGGCAGGTTGTGGAATAATACTGCATATATCTGAGCGAATGGACACCAGGTCTATCCCCGGCTGAGGCAGGAACCAGTCTGGGATTTGAATTTCCCCACGGCCATGACATACTTATTCTTTTCATTTCTCTTTTGTTATCTCTAGACACTTTTATTCAATTTACAATAGACTTTTTGGACTGGAGGGGTCAGAGATTGCCAACTACTACCACTACAGTCCTGAATGAAGCAGGCCTCTCATTTATTCAGTATAGACGGTGGGCAATAGTTCCAAAGTGGTGACGTGTGAAGTTGTGTGGTGCGTTGAAGGACTCATGGGCCACAGGGAACAGATTTTTTAGTCTATACAAAGAGTCATTACATAATCAAGGAGGAAATAAATTAACAGACAGACAGACAAACAGACAGTGAGTTGGTAAGAGAAAAAGAATTAAAACAAGAGGTTGCAGACAGTGAGGAAGAAAAGAAGAGCTCTCAGAAAAAGTTTGAGAGAGAAAGTTGGATCGAGAGGGAGGAAAGATGAGAAAAAAAAATAAAATGCATTTTGTGTGTGTGTGTGTGTGTGTGAGAGAGAGAGAGAGAGAGACAGACAGAGGGGATGGGATGAGATATGAGGACGAGGAAATGAGCAGAGACAAAAGCCAAATCAAGAAGCAGGAAAAGAGAGAGTAGTGTGGTAAGTGGTGGTGACCATCATCCACTCACTTGATACAGTGCTGCCTACTTCTTCCTTCATTATCAGTCTTTTCTGTGTCTCCCCTCCTCTCTTACTATTTCTCCCATCTTTATTGTCACTTCTTATTACACTTGTTTCCTTCATAGGCAGTTTTACATTGAGTGACAAGCCAAATGGTTTCCTGTAAGCCAGGAAACCAGTAACAGCATTTGGTGGTAACCATATAACCATCCCATACGAGTTCCCTACGTGTCAACAAGTGGGTTGGCAGAGGTTTAGTGCCCCTCCCTGTAAAACAACTAACGGCCACCCCTTGCGGAATTATGGCGTCTGGCTGTTGATAAAAGATTTAGCCGCGATAAAAGTGGAGAGAGAGAGAGAGAGAGAGAGAGAGAGAGAGAGAGTAACAATTAGCCGGGATAAAAGTATTGAGTGATCAGTGACGGGTTTTGTAAGCGTGGTGGAAGGAAACTTAGCTGGGAGTTTGTTCAGTAATGAGGCTCATTTGGTTCCCCCCCCCCTCTCTCTCTCTCTCTCTCTCTCTCTCTCTCTCTCTCTCTCTCTCTCTCTCTCTCTCTCTCTCTCTCTCTCTCTCTCTCTCTCTCTCTCTCATCGAATACCAAGTAATATAGTAATCAAATACCACTTAGTCACCAAGTATCAATTACATGCCTTTATTTTATTTATTTATTTATTTATTTATTTTTTATGATGGTGGACCCAGTTGGCGTGGAGGTGGTATCGTAGTGCATGCCAAAGATAACCTCCGTCTGACGCCATATACAACATGGTGTAGCACAGAAACGTAGCACTGAAAACGCAGCAGGAGGTTAGAAGACACATGAAGCCCTAAACCTGTCAGTCCAGTCGTGTACTTATTGTCTTATTCTTCCTGATGCCAAGTGATTTTATCTTGCTTAGAAGAGCCTCCAAAAGGAAAAAGTTAAAGAACACCATATTTAGTTCCCTCTTTTTGAAAATTTTTATCCTGATGGGTAAAATCGTCTAAAAATAACAAGGATATAATAGAAAATGCATCACTAGATTAAAGGGGTTAACATTGTTCATTTTAAACTGGACAGTCTTTGAACGAAAATGCAGACCTTTACCGCAGCCTAATACGAGTATACAGAGTAGTAATTATGGGAACTAATTGCCTGACCGTCCCAGGGGCCGGCCTTTAAATGGGTTTATCACCGGTCACTCGGATTAACGATGAGAGTCACTGGTTTTAACTTGCTTCTGCCTGCCCTGCCACATCACCAGGCCAGTCTACACTGTCGCATCATAGTACTACTAGATATGTCATGCGAACATCATGTTTAGAGCCTTCAGATATGTAACATGTATAACTAATGTTTTTGTATACATGTCACAAAAATATGTCCAAAAACAATATTACTTGAGAAAAAAACAAATGTGAATGATATTTCAGCGTGTAGACCTCTCGCATCCATAGAAGGCCTCTCTCTCTCTCTCTCTCTCTCTCTCTGAATAATCATCACTTTATCGTACCCATAATTGTATTTGTATTTGCCATCAGACTTCGACGTTCACAGACATTAACAATCCTCTGAGCCAGTCTGCAAAGATCCCCTTCACTATTAACAAGCAACATAACGTCATTCGCATACATCAGACTGAGGCACCCCATCCCTCCTCATTTTTTTGTTTTCTCTTTAATTTTCTATAACCCCAATCAAATGTATATTGAACGACCACTGGGATATCACACACCCTTGCTCCACGCCGTCACAAACACCGAGCCACATTCGTCTGCCCTTCTGCATATTTCCCTGCAGTCATACAAACTTTACGGCATTCACCAATTTTTCCTTCCATACCATACATACATAACGCATTTCCCACGGTCCCTCCCTGTTCACCCTGTCATGCGCATTTTCCAGATCCATAAATACGAGCACCAATAATATTTTGCTCTCCATCATATATGCTTTCTCCCATATCTTCTTTACTACAAATCTTTGATCCACACATTCCCCACCTCTGCGGAAAATCAGCTTGTTCATCATACAGCAGGTATCCTGACATTTTTATTACCGAATCTCTGTCATTATGCTTCCATATTCCTGTTAATCAATATTCGGCGTGATTATTCAGCCATAATTCTCTACTCTCACCCCCTCATTTTCACTTCTGTAGATATAACCATAGCCTCAACTCGCTGTACTGGCCCAGCTTAACTCATCGGAGCTTTCTGGCATAATGCAAACACTTCATTTCACTTTTTTGTCCACATTTTATCGTTTCTCTATATATTTCATAAACACCTGCTGTCTTCCCATTCTTTAACTTCTCCCCGGCATTTTTCACCTTCGCTAATGTCACTTTACGGGCCCTACATTTATTCCCTGTGCATCACCTCAAGGTCCGTCCATGTTTGCCACCGCTTTGCTCTCGTCGTCAGCCTGTCCTTTGTTTCCCATGAGTAGGTTACTATTCTTCTGTGTTCATACAGTAAAACGTTTCTTTCCCATATACTCTTAAATTTTTGTATCTCTTTACAAAATAGTCATGCGTTTTCATAAAATCTCATGTTCATTAATTTCAAAACCTCATTTACCTTTTTTCTTCTTTGCGGTTACTAAGTCTTTGTGCTCTCTATAAATCTTTATGTGTTCGAGTTTCTTTCATCTGATCTCCTTTCTTGCATCCTCACAACCGTTACATCCCTTCTTCCACTGCCCATTTTTCTATTTTTTTTACCACCTAGCAGTTTCCTACTAGTCAGTACCATACACCGCTTAAGCCATCGTAACCAAAAATTCCCAGTACGTACTCCATACTTTTTTTCGTCTCATTTTCTGTTCGCTGACCCTAACCAGTCAGCAAAAAAAGCAAATAAATAAATAAATGAATAAATATCTGAAGTGCACTTTATGTGCATTTTATAGTTGACAGTAGTTTTATTTCCGTATTAGTCCCCGTATTAGTCCCCAGTCCTCAGCCGGCAAAACGAGAGCGGCTGTAGGTTTGCGCGGTTCCGTCAGGACGTTGTTCATGTAAGGAGAAAAGAATTACAGCTTAAATCCGCAAAATATTTTTCTCCGTGAGATTCAGAAGAATGCCACCAGACGACAGCACCTTCAGTACATGCGCCAATTTCGTGTCAGCTGTGTAACTTACACATGCTTGGACAGATTTTGATATAACTTCACACAATTGTTCCCCATACCATGACAGTGTGTTGTGGGCAGCAACCAGCCATCTGCTTGCAAGGTCAGTTACATATGTATAGTTATCATTCGGTAGGGGAAATTGTATTGCATGACATTACTGAATACACTTATTATTTATTTTTATTAATTTTTGTATTTATATGTATTATTTATATTTGTTTATATTTATTATTTGCTGTATTTTTATTACTTCCCTCCTCTTTCAGATATCCGTCAGTTGCTTTAACCCTGCCAGGACTTCCAGTCGGCTACTATATATTCTGGCATGGCTACAGTAATTACCGGAGGGTCTGAGGGTGGGGACAGCAGCTTCTTCTGAAAGTCAGGTAGTTAGGGCACTTAGTGAGTTCAGTTTTCTTAGTAATAAAGGCAGCGCAACAGGTGTGTTACGTAAGTGTGTTGGGTTCGTGTATAAATGTAGAGTAACTCCTCTCTCTCTCTCTCTCTCTCTCTCTCTGTGTGTGTGTGTGTGTGTGTGTGTGTGTGTGTGTGTGTGTGTGTGTGTGTGTGTGTGTGTGTGTGTGTGTGTGTGAGCGAGTAAATAAGAGAGAGAGAGAGAGAGAGAGAGAGAGTGTGTGTGTGTGTGTGTGTGTGTGTGTGTGTGTGTGTGTGACCTAGACTGGTGAAGGGGTCGTCTTTCCAGAAGTCAGGTCGTTAGCCAATACTCCGGTGCGGGTCGGGGCGGGAAATACATACAGTAGTCTCAGTAAGTTTGGCCCCAGCAGGCACGGTTTTGCTGTTGATTTTAGAAGCGTCTTGCGTGCCTGGGGACGAAAGAAGGAAGGTAGGTAGGCTAGGTAGGTAGGTAGGAAGGAGAGAAAGGAAGAGGGAAAAGGGAAAGGAGGAAGAGAGAGTTGAAAAAAAAGAAGAAAGGAAAGAAAAAAGGGAGGAGGGAGTGTGCAAGGACTGAAAGACGGAGGGAAGGCAAGGGGAAGAATGGTAGAAGGAAGGAAGGAAGGATAAAGAGAAGGAGAATGAGAAGAGGGAACGAGCATGAATAATATGTGAAATAAATATGGAAAGAAAATGAATGGAGAAAGATATAGGAAGGTAATGATGAACAAGAAATGCGATATAAAAGACTGGAAAGAAGGAAGGTAGGAGGAGGAGGAGATTTAAAAGAGGCAAAGATGGGTTGAGGAAAAAGATATCCGACTGACGGAAGGAGGAAGGAAGGAAGGAGGGAGGGAAAGAAGATGCAGAGAGGGAAAGAAGTGATATGTGTGGAAGCATGAAGAAACAGGGGGAGAGAGAGTGAGTTGCACAGACCACACAGTTCTTACACTCCTGACGAGGTGACTGAAAATATAGTAATAGAAATAGTATTACCCAGTCACATGAGAATAAAATAATGGGTAACATGAAAAGAAGAGTGTCCGTCACACTGCAGAACTTCCTAATATAAGACGTACAGGAAAATAACGGCAACATGTTTTTATTAGGGTGAAAATCTATCTATCTATCTATATACCTAGGCTGCTTCCCCCAAGGAAAGGGAGGTAGCCGAGACAGGACGACACACTTCCCATTTACTCATCCATTCTAACACTATAAAAAATTTTCAGAAAGTATTATGAGATACATTTTTGTTTTTCTTTTTTGAATGTGAGAGAACGTGATTACGTTGGCGCAGATATTACCCTTAAGACTTTACATGAGTTTGCATAATGTTTCGCCTTCGCCTAGTTTTGACTTTAGCATAGCACCTCTTCTTTAGCGATTTATTTTACCTGTTGCAGTTTAATATCTTCTTGTATGCTACTGACGCAAAAATAATTCAAAATTAGAAAGGGATAAGTAGAATACAAGAACAGTTCAGGGTGCAGTATGCAAGATAAATCACAGAGTCAGAGATATTAATAATCTCCCAAAACTCTCAGGTACGACCCTTAGTATGTTTCTCTGTCCATACATAATTGCATTTAGTATGATGCGCGAGGGAGAAGAGCGAATAAGAAGAGGAGTTGATGAGAAAATAAAAAGAAGAGGAGAGGGAAAGGAGGCAGAGAAACAAAGGAATTAGGAATGACCGGAAAGACGATCAAAGAGAGACTGAGGTAAATATTAAGTAAAACAGAGGAAAATTAGCAAATCAGGTGAATCAGGGAAGAAAGAAAGAGGAAGAGGATTAAAATAAATGTATGAATGATAGAATAGTATGCCATCAGGAGGAGGAGGAGGAAGAAGAGAAAGATGAAGAGAAATAGCTTGAAGAAGGGAAAAGATGAGCTTTAGGAATTAAATAAAAAGTTGAAGAAATTGGGAGAATTAAAAAGATCAAGGCAAACCGATCGGAGGGGAGGGAATAAGAGCATGAAGGAGAGGATGAAGAAGAAGAAGAGGGGGAAGGAGGAGGAGGAGGAGAATGGAAAAGAATGAGAATAAAAAGGGAGAGTAAATGTTGACGAGGAGGAGGAGATTAAATTGTGAAGAGAGAGAGAGAGAGAGAGAGCAAATCCGATCGAGATAGAGGCAGAGAGAGAGTAAATTACGAACTGCTTCGAGAAAGGAGCAAATGAGGAGGCTGGAGGAAGGGAGGGAGTGAGGAGGGAGGTAAATGACAGGTAGGAAAAAGTTGGTGTGTGGAGGATGAGGTACGAAGCAATCAGAAACTTCCAGCCAGCCTTGGTTCGACGCCGCCAGTGATCAGTCTCTCTCGCCAGGCAGATTATGGCACAACTTCCACAGCCGGGACCAGGCTTGTACATCTCTATAACTTTCTGTTTTCCTTCGATTTTATTCTTGAACTATTGCTGGAAATGGAAGAGAAGGAGGGGATTTTTTTTACTTTTGTTTTTAACTCAGTAGGATGACGCCAGGTATTCAGAGTCGTCTCTTACACCTATCTTTGCACACCGTCGCTCCAGAATAATTACATGCTCATACATACAGAGACTTGATACATACATAGATATACATACACATAGTTGATACGCACATAGATATACATACACAGACTTGATACATACATAGATATACATACACATAGTTGATACGAACATAGATATACATACACAGACTTGATACGCACATACATGCTCATACATAGACAAACTTCATACGCACATATGTAACCAAGACGACACTTTCATGTGTACAATTTTTCGTACAGGCACCCCTTCCTGCATCCTGTTTGGCCAGCATAAAGAAGTTAATACAGAAGCCTTACTAACGTGAATTTACCTGACTGGGCGGGAGTGAGAGTAAATGTCATTGATAGATCTAAAATGGCATGAAATGTGCTGAATTGACCTTTATTTTTGTATCCTACTCATGGCATACACTATCCAGTCATTTCCCTGAGGCGCAGTAAGTCCTTGTCTGCGTGGCGCACCAACAGGTATATTTACCGCATCATTGTCTTTAATGGACCCTGAATCTATCCAGCTTGGCTGAAATAAATGTGAAGGTCCCGAATGAGCCTAATTAGAACCGACAATCCAGCTGGACCTTAATGGCCCAATGATGAGCTGAAGTGTCACACCAAACCATTTGATTCCTTTGTTATTTGGTCTTACTAAACACCTGCAGTTCGATGACGTCTTATTTTAGTCAGTTTTTCTTATTGCTTGACGATATTATTTAATTTCAAAGCAACCTGTCGTAGTGAAGGAATTAATGAAAGCTATATCTAATCCCTCCGTTTTGAAAAGCCCCTCTTGAACTGAAAATCATCTGGAGGCAGCAACAATAGAGAGGCGTCATCGTAATAAAGAGGTTAGTGAATTCATATTGACCAGACTGGATCACAGCTGACAGAATTAGGTCTTCCTTTAACTCTTTCAGCCACGGGACGTCCTTATTAGGTAGCGAAGGAATTAATAAGAACTGTACAGTATGTAACCCTTTCAGTTCCAAAAGTTATGTAAATGTGTGTGAAGACAAAAAATATTATCGTATGTAATACGTCTTGGCTAAAGGAATCAATACATTATAAAGTTGGTGAAAGTGAGCATCAATATACTGGATGTTGGAGTGGTTGAAGTGACAGTGAACATGAATTGAGCTGACAAGGCCAAGTGGATGGGATGGGCTTGAATGGTCCTGAAGTGGCTTGAACTGATCGCTGGACTAATCTGTTCCCAGTTACGCCACGCACATACTAACATCATTGCGGATGTTGTTCTTCTGATAGTTGAACAGGTTGCCAGTTATGCCGGCTCTCGGTTAAGCCGGCTTTCGATTATGTTGGCAGGTGCGGGGTCGACGAACCCATTTGTTCTGAGAGAGAGAGAGAGAGAGAGGGAATTTTTCTGTTAAAGCTACAACTTGCTTTCATTTTTCTTCAGTCATTATCTTTTCATTTACTCTCGATATTTTGCTTGTCATCTGTAGTCTTCCGTTTGTCTTTGTCCTCGTTACTGATATATTCCTCGTCGTCCTCCTCCTCCTCTGTCATATTTTTTTCTCCGTTTTCCATCTTTTTGTTTGTTTGTTTGTATGTTAATCCGCTCTTTTTTTTTTTATCTCTTTCTCCATTTAATTTACATTTACTCCTTGTCCTCCACTTTTCTTCTTCCCATTTTTTAGATTTATAGATATATCCTGACCTGTATTCAATTCTCTGTGTGCTTGTTTCATTCTCATTCTCATTCTTCGTCTGTTGTTCTCTCATCTTTTACCTTCCCGTCAAACCATTCCCCTGTCACCCACTTTCCCGATTTTTTAGCATTACGTTCTAATCCGTCCGTCCTTCCGAAAGCAAAGTTATGTCTTCATCTCTTCTTTATCGTTCATACTCTATACCTCACTCTCCGCACGTATTATCATCCAGTTCCTCTTACACTTCTAACCACCCCCCTCCACCTCTATCCCTTCATCTCTAAATCAGACTTGGTATCTCCTTATCTATTATCATTCAAACTCCTTCACCTTCACCTCCTTTTACATCATCAGTAAATCTTCATGCCATTATCACGTGCCCCATGCACCTCTGCACCTCACATATGGTATACCTCATGCTCACTCGTCTTGCTTCTTCATCTCTCTTCATCTTCATCTTTATCTGAGTCTTCATCATCATCATTTTCATCTTCATTTTCGTCTTTGTTATTCACTGTATTCTCATGTGCGTCGTCGTTTTCATCTCTTCGTCTTTATTTTTCTTATGATCATTTTAGTTTTCGTTTTTGTCTTCGTCTTCATCTGCGTCTTGTCTTTTGTTCATATCTTTGTTTTTGTCTTCGTCTTCGTCTTCATATAGCACAGTGGTAGCGCGCTGGACTCGTAATCGGGGGATTGCGAGTTCGAGCCTCGCCCGGGCTGCCGTGCTGGGAGTGGTAGCTCGCTCCTGTAACCCTAGCGGGGCTATATAGTCCAATACAGGGCTTAGCTCGGGGGAACTCCATTTCTCCCATTTTTTCGTCTTCATATGCGTCTTCGTCTTCGTTTTTATTTGTCTTGTCTTTTGTCTTAATCCTTATCATATCCTCAACTTCGTTTTCGTCTTTGTACTCATCTTCATGTCTGTTTTTATCCTCATCCCCACCTGCGTCTTCGCCATCGTCTTCGTCTTACCCTTTGGCTCTTTGAACTTTCAGCAACTTCCTTAAGTTACCGAACCTTCATGGCTATTTTTGGCGTCCCTTACTCATGTTACCCTACCTTCCTTCATGGCTTCCCTCTCCTTGCTTTTACATTTCCTGTCCCCCCCCTCCTCCTCCCTTTCTCTCTTAGCAAGCTTCTTCCCTCTTCATCCCACTCACTCTGTGCTTACTCTCTCCTCATCCTCATAACTCACTCCCCACTCTGCTCCGCCTTTCTTATCACTCTTCTTTCATCATCTCCTCCTTCACCTGTTTTCTCTGTCCATCACACCTCGTCTCCCTCTTCATTCCTTTCACGTTATGCCCTCTCTTTTCATCCTCTTGTACTTCCTCCTGCTCTCTTCCTTCTCTCTCCTCTCTCTCTTCTTTCTCCATCTCGCCCCTCCATCTTCGTGTTTACTACCGATCATACCCTCCCTCTTCACCCCATAACTTACTCTTTACTTACTCCTCCGTTCCGCCTCTCGCGGTTCTCTTCCCTCATTCTCGCTTTTCCCTTTCCTTAATTGTCACACCTCACCTCTCTCTTCATCTTCACCGCTTTCCCATTCTCATTTACATTTTCGCTTCTCTCCTTACGCTTCTTTCTTCACTCTGCCCTCGCTTTCTCTTCCCCTGCCTCTGCGCATCTCTCATCTTTCTCTCCCTGTCTCCTCTGCATTCATTCACACTCGCTTAAAGGCCGCCATCGGCGGCCTCCGCTCGATGTCAAATCAGCTCCTATTTTCAGTCGAAAGGTAACAGAAATTTGAATTACTCATGCCGTTAGCGAGATGGAGCGAGGAATTTTCCTTTATTTTTATCCTGCTGGGACACCAGTTGAGAAGAGGGAGAGGGGGGGATAGTAGTGTTTGGTGTTATACTAAATTATACTACAGTATAGTATTATAGTATGTATAGTATGCAATTTTAAGAGTATAGGGAGGGAGGGAGGAGAGGTGAGAGTGTTAATACAACAAACACGTCACTCTCCTCTCATCGGTCATGCTGGCAGTTTCAATACCGGACCAAGGATGACTCCCCCTCCACTAAAAGCAGATACTAAATTTGATGCAAAAGGCCAGAAATGAGTCATAACCTGGGAACCGGTGGCTCGATTGGACTGGAAATTGTTTTATTTTTCAAGTTAGAACATTTTAACGGTACCTCGCTCTAACAAAATTTTCACTACGTTGCGCCGTTTTTGCTGTTACGGTAATAAACAAACATACATAGAGAAATCGGATCATTATAATATAGATTCATTCCTCAGAGATTCCTTCCTCACCCGCACATCATTTCTCCCTCTCTCCACACCTTCTGTCACCCTCTCCTCTACCCTGCTACATCTCTCTCTTCGTTTCTTAGTCTTTACAGTTTCCTCACTCGTCTCTTTCCTCCCAGCCGCATCTCATCCGCCCCACCTCCCTGATCCTTCCTCTCTCCTCCCTACCGTCCTTTCTCCTCCCCATCCTTCTTTCTCCTCCCCACCCTCCTTTCTCCTCCCTACTCTCCTCTCTCCTCCCTACTCTCCATTCTCCTCCCCACCTCCACCTCCCCCTCCTCTCCTCCATCTCCCCCCTCGCTACCCTCACCTCCCCAACCCCCCTTCTACCCTGAGACCTTGCTTTCTCCTCCCCACCCCACTCTTCCCTCGCCCACACCCCATTCGTCCCCAGTGAAGCCTTTCCCCTGAATCTTTTAATATGTAGATGACCTGTATACGGATTTAATGATGGAGAGAGAGAGAAGGGGGGGGGGAGCTGATATCCTCTACTGAAGCATTATTAATCACCCTCGCTGTCACCCCATTATCTAATCACCCTTTCTCCCTCCCCGTTATCTGGTGGCCATACATGTTGAATAATGCCTTCCCTGGTAATTATATGGTCTCTACTACCTGCTCTTGATATATGCTTCCCTATATCTCCCTTAATATATGCTCTGTTATAACCTTCCTAATATGTTCCGTCATACTTTCCCTGTTATATGCTTCCTACTACCTCACCCAATAGATGCTGCCCCACCTTCTCTTATTATATGGGCTCATGTATATGCCCTAATGTATGTTCCTTAATGCCCTCAAAAATAATCTCAGTAATAATAATAATAATAATGATGATGATGATGATGATGATGATAACCAATAAAGTGCCCTTTGTGAGCGCGTGACGAGCAAGTGAGCACCATGTTATCACAGTTTCTCTCTTATTTATATTTATAAGCGGAATCTCCGATATTTAATTGCTAAAGTTGGTGCCAAAAAACATACTGTTACGACGGAAATTCTTTTTATATTTGATCTCGTATTTGAGGCGTTCACCGATTAGAGCCGAACACTCCCTTGGAAAACTCGAGATTCCAAAGGGTTCCTACGCCTTTATGGGTGAGTTTTTAGTCGATAAAAATTACTGAGGGAATGTATCACATGTAGAATGAATTTCAACTCTACTTCACACAGGAGTAGAGTTATTAGCTCCTGCTTAGCACGACAGTCGGGTCGCGCCGGATCGCTCATTTCCAAACTCTGCGCGCTTGCTCGTAATAATAGGCTTGCCAATAGCTTCCTCGCTATAAAGTCGCTAATACCTTCTCCGTTGTACTCTGATATGCTCCATAACACCTCCCAAGTACATGCTTCCTCATACCCTTCCGAAGTATATGCTGCTAATTCGGTACCTAAGATATGCATCCTAGTCCTTCCCTGTAATATATGCTCCCTCTCTTCTCTGATAGATGCTCCCTGATCTCTTCCCTCCCTTATACCTTATCTGATATTTGCTCCCTTACATATTCTTCTATATATATGCTGCCGTATGCTTCCCTAATATATACTTCTTTATATGTTTTCCCTTGTATATGTTCCCTCATAATTTCCTAATTTATGTTCCCTAATACTTGCGTCAGATATGCCCCTAATAACTTCCCTACTATATGCTCCCTTATACGTTCCTTGTTATATGCTACCTAATATATGCTCCTTTATACAATCCCTAATACATGCTACCTAATATACTGTATGCTTCCTTATACCTTTCTGATATATGCTACCTAATATATATTGCCGGATACCTTCCCTATAATATGCTTTCAAATATATGCTCTCTTATACCTTTCCTGATATATGCTACCAACAATAATATATGCTCCTTTATACATTCTTCCCTATTATATGCATTCACAGTATATGCTACCAAATACCTTCCTTAATATATGCTACCTAATATATACTTCCTTATATCTTGTCTAATCTGAGCTACTCAAGGGCAAAATCTAACCCTCCAGATCGAAAAGCCTGTCCATAAGCTGAATAAAATCGTCAGGAAGTAACGGGAAAAACATACATGGCACATCACTGAAACCCGGAAGTTTGTGTGTGGTCGATCATGCTTTCTGACCCCCATGGCCTCAAATATGCCCTCTAATACCTTCCCTAATATATGCCCCGTAATATGCGTAATGCGGGGCTATACCAGATAATTCAGTATGCTTCATTAACCCTAATCTAGATGCCGTTGCCCGTCCCATTACATATCTTATAATTATCGTCTCCCGTATTATCTCTTGCGTTCCATCCATCATTACTTCCTCGTCCGTCCTTCCTACACCGTTTGTTATCCATTTTTCTTTTCTGCAGCCCTTCCTTTTTATTTTTTTCAATTCTGTCTTCCAAATACACCATTCACGCTGTACTGTACTTTGTTCACTTAAACTTGGTTTAAAATTGCCAAATTTCAGTCTTGAATGCTGAATAATAACAAGAGATAGACACTAGAATGTGGTGCTAGTCACGAAGGAGTTGCTATGGAAAGGCTGTAGAGTCGTACCATTGTCATTTTCTGCCACTGAGCTAAGTGAAATAAGCTGCAAAAGGACGACAGTCTGGGCCAAGTTAATGTGAACTATTGTAATGGCCACAATAATAGTAGTAAACATTTTCATTTGAATTGGACATAGCTTTACTTCTTCACCAGAGCTGTAAATATACACAACATACTACCCACCGATATACACAAAGTTTTTAACATCTGTGGGATTATTACTGTACCAGACTTAATGCCCAGCAGATACATATTCATGGCTGAAGAGAGGAAAATTCCTGTACAAATACAGGCGGTGACAGCTCAGTGCAGCAACACCGTTAGGCTATACGATTATTTTCTCTATACAGATCAGTATAATGTAAAATGTATATTCCATACATACTTTTCTGTAAAATTTCCATGAATTGTTTTCTTATAAATGGCAGTCCTTAGTTCTCCTGTAGAATTTGGTAGGATGAATAATGAGCTTGGGGAGGGAGAAGAACTCTCTCCGCTAATAAACATCCTTGAAAGAAAAATTTGTCAGTTTTATGTTCATTTGTACATTTTACCTTCAGCACCTACCCTCATCGCCAACCAGTCATAGCCATTTGCCACTTATTTCTGTTATTTGCTGTTTTCTCATTTCCCCTTTCTTTAACTTTCCTTCTGTCTTTAAATTCAAACATGCCTCTCCGATTCCCTTCAGTTTTCCCATTCTGTTCTTTGTCATTGCCTCCCTTCCCCACTTCTTGCTTCTCTTCCTCGTCCATTTCTAATTCAGTTCCTTCCTTACCTTTCCCATATATTCCTTCCATACATCACCCTTTATTGCCATCTTTTTTCCCTCTTCTCCATAATTTTCTTCCTTATCATGTCATATTCTCCCTCTTCACCACCCTGCCTCCCATGCAACACCCTTGCCCCCCCCCCCTTCATCCCGACTCTTCTCACCTCTGGTCTGGTATCATTTCTTACTTTATCGCATCTTTGACTGCCCATCCTATTATCAAAATAGAATTGTGTTTACTAGCCAAAGTGATAAGAATAAACAAATGTCCTGGTGAAGATATTAACCCCATAATTACGTTGACTTTTTTTTATGCTGCTCCCACACGAGATCATTCTTGTTGATGCCGCACAGTTTTGTTCAGGTTAAGAGATATACCCGTCTTAAGTACTGGAGGGGTGAGACATGACGTTCATTCACGCCTTGAATGCGAGGTGTCACTTCTAACCAGGAAAATCATTTATAGATGGATAAATTATAAAAGTTGCCATCGAATTGACGAAGTAATAATCATGTTCTACTCGCAGATTTTACTTTTTTCCTTTTTTTTTTTTTTAACTCATCGTCTCCAGTGTGGGAATATATGGAACAAATACTTTACATCGTTCGCAGTGACCAAATCATTCGTGTCCACACAAGAAGCAAATGCATGACCCGAATCTATAATTTAGCTTCATTTTTGTTTACATAGGGAATTTTTTTTTGTCTAATGATAACATGCTGTGAAAATCACTGTGTTGTTGTGTTAATATGAACCTATATTTCAGATGGAAATTTCTACCGTCGAAAAAAGTGCGATTTAGGGGACGTGGAATCTAACTATAATTATTTTAATACGATTGCTGGAATCTGTGATTTAATAGAAAGAAAAAGTACTGGATTGATTTACAGTTAACAAAACTGAATTCTGTTGAACTCATGTGCTCCTTTCTGTAGTGATGCTGATTGTGAAGAAATTGTTGTGAAAAAAAGAGTCATATAACTGAATGGAATAGTGCAGTGTCGGAATATCTGTTCTGTCTTTTCAAAGCCACGGGGTCAGGTGAGCACCACTAGATTTCAGCTCAGTGAGTCTTAAATCTAAAAGGTAGCTTTTGGCACGATATCGATCCAGCATCCCTCGAATAGGATCTGTCTGTGTATTAACTAGGGCTGTTGGCTGTTATTGTGCTCAGTCTACATGCTTTGGTATCACATGGCCTGACATGTACTGTCTTGCGCAGTTTGTAGCGTGTGGTGTTCCAATTTCTGAGGGGGATGGGGCTGCTACCAGCAGACCGGTCTCCGATGTAACGCGTGACTCTAAGCAGGAACTTTACTTGTTTCCAAGCATACTAGCAGAAATTAAGGCTGCTAGTTAAAGCTAAGTTTAATATTTCTGGTTTTCAGGATACCAGCACGGATCATGTTTTTTTTCGAAATTAGGCTGTTCTGTTCTACTGAGTGTGCCAGTTGTAAGGAGTCAGTTGGATATGAACCCTCCGATGTTATAAGGTAAATCATCTATTCTCACCTTTTCTCTGACCTCTTCTCACCACTCCTCTGACCTCTTCTTACCTGTCCCCTGACTTCTTCTCACCACTTCTCTTACCTCTTCCCACCTCTCCTGTGACCTCTACTCACCTTTCCTCTGACCTCTTCTCACCTCTCCTCCTATCTCTTCTCATCTCCTCCGTGACCTCTCCTCATCTCTTCTGTAATCTCCCCTCACCTCTTCTCTGACTTTTCACGTCGCTTGACCTCTACTCTCCTCTGACCTCTGCCCCCATGGGGAGGGGACGGGAAGGAAAGAATACTTCCCCAGTATCCCTGCTTGTCGTACGAGTAAGAGGCGACTAAAAGGGGTCTTTTTGTCTCCAAAATTTCTCATCTTACTGTGCTCTTCTTCTCTTTTGTCGGACCTCTGTTCTTGATATTTCATTGTTTCTTCCGGCCATTATTTTCCCTCAGCTTGTATGAGGTTAGACATATGGTTTCATGGCATAGCTAGTATAAGGACCTCCCATTGACACTGACCCTTCTTCCCTGTGCGTTAACGCCAAACCGTTTCATCACGAAGCCGCATCATCGCCAGAACCACTTCACCGTCAGCCGTAAGCCAGTTTATGGTTTGGTTTTAGTTCTTCACTATTCCTTCCTTCCTTCCTTCCTTTGATCTCTCACTTTCTCTAACCAATTCTCTCTGACTTCTCACTTCACGTCTACCCACATCATTCCGTCACACTTCACTTCATCCCCACCTTACATCACGTGTTAACATCTCATCCCCACCTCCCCCCCATTCCCTACCACTTGTGCGCTCACTCACCGACACACACACTGCTCCCCCGATCATGTTACGTTCTTTTCACACACGCCTCACATTGTTCACACGCTACCTACCCTCCCCCCCCACTCTCTCTCTCTCTCTCTCTCTCTATATATATATATATATATATATATATATATATATATATATATATATATATGTAATCCTGCGGTAACTAAGACACCTAACTGTTCGGTACACCATTTGGATGTGTATGTCACATAATTCAGCTTTACAGTAGTGGTGAATATGATACATTGATTACTGTCATCACTCTCCCTCCTCTCATCCGTTCTTCCTCGATTTTATTTCTCTCACCATTTACTTTCCCCTTACACCCTCTCTTTTCCCCTTCCAAACCCCTACTTTCATTTCATCAGTATAACTAACGCTTTCACAGACCCTTCTCGCCCTTGCCTTTTCACCCTAGCAGATATATACCCCGACCTCTGCACCAGCTCTATCCTCGCTTTTCTCTAGCTTTTCCATCACCCTTTACATCTCTTTCCCAAACCACAAATCCTTTATGCATCAGTATTCCCTCCATGTCTCATTTTTCTCTTGTTCTGTCTCCATCCCCTCTTCATAACCCCTTCCATACAACTCAGCAGGATTGTACTTCCATTCCTCTTCCCCTTCCTTCATAAATCTCCCTAACTTCTGCACCTCTCTTTCCTTCTTCCTTCATTATCCCTTCGTCCCCTACATCACTTTTACTTTCCCTTTCTACCTCACACTAACCCATGGGTAGGCAGCCTGTTCCGTACATGAATCCCCATCGGGTTCAAAAAGTTAACCTGAGTTCACAGAACTTTTTCTTATTGCCCTTTAATTACTAAATGTGTGTGTGTGTGTGTGTGTGTGTGTGTGTGTGTGTGTGTGTGTGTGTGCAGAAAATGTCAGAAATTATGTGCAAAAGTCCTTACAGAATATCCGGGTAACTTTCTGTATATCCAAAATGCAATTTATGCCGAGTCATGACTTGGCTTCAATCACGCCATGAGGGTGAAGGGCAATCCTTCTGAACGGTACATTATTATTCCGTCACTTACCAGTAGTTTGTATGACGACAGCTTCACTATCAACTCCACGAAAACGAGGCTGGCTGCCTGATGGATGGAAACTGGAATTACATACGGTCACGCCCCCTGATTTGCTCAGTATCATATGTAGCAATTCTCACTAAAAACATATTGTACCAACACACATTTTTGCAAAGCAGGTATCCATGTTTGAGTAGATCATTATTTTTATCACCTGTTGACTTTTTCGAGCTGCACGATATCCTGCGTCATTTTGGTCAAGTCCCCCAATTTTGAGGACTCGTCTCAGTGCCTCATCACATTTTGTCTTTGACTCAGCTGGCTTTGCCCCTCATGTAGCGATTCCCACACATTCATTCCACGTATTCAAACCGCCTTTATTGTAAATGCCCCACCATTGTTATGCAGATTGTTTGTTTTCCAGTTGTTTGAAATTCTGCTGGATATACACAGATGTTGTGAGCAGTTTTATTGTTAAATACAGTAGTGAGAAGAAAGAGAGAGAGAGAGAGAGAGAGAGAGACAGACAGACAGACAGACAGACAAGAGACAGAGACAGACAGACGTACATTTACCATTTATATTAAATCTGAGAGAGATATTATCAAGGCTTTTATATTTATCAAGGTGAAATATACACAAATATCTCTTAGCCGGTAACCATATATATTACACAGGGTAGCCAGTCACGCTCACCCGCTGGGAACGTGTTTGTCGCTTAGTCTACAATGGCGGCACGAAACAAGCCACAACGTGAAGGATGTATGATTGAAATTAAGTCCATTACTCGTATTTAAAGAAATTTGACAGGCGCTTATCACAGACGACTGGCTTTAAAAATTTCCACTGATGTTTGGTACCTCCAGTTGAGGGAAACAGGGAGAGTTCTGTGGAATAAAGGTGCAGGTTACCTATGAGCTGTCTTCAGTAACTGATTAATTTGTTTGACTTGTGATTACTTGCAGTCATTGTGTGTCCGCACGAACTGTGGCCTGTCAGGTATATTCACCACACTCATCTGTTGTCAGTACACCATTCCTGATACTGTGACGTCTTTTGTGGCACCATTGTAACCATCAGCCTGCCCCGGGTGAGTGTGACTGCCATACCCAGCACATTACCGGTGTCTAAGTAACAGCTTTTAGGCGACTGTGTCAGTATTAATTACTTTTCACTTTATCTCAAGCAAAGCTGATAATTTCCCATAGAGAAGACAGATAAATGGTAATGTACGTCATTTATTAAGTTTTAGTTGAGAATGAACCAGTTACCTGTACAAGTATTTCAGCGGAGATTTTGTTAGTGAAGTAAGGCTGAAGATTTTGACTTGGCGTTAGGATTGGAAGGTCGATTTAAGTGGTCGTACACGTTGGCGTAAAGCTGTACACGACACCAAAAATCCTGACAACGACTGCCCTAACCACTCTACCACCTCATGACTCCTTTACTCCTTTCCCGGTGCATCACAACGGTCACTACACTTTTGATTCTGTCATTCGTCCCCCCCCCCATCCCTTTTCTCCATTCCTTCATCATTCTCTTCTAGTCCATCATCTCTGCTTCACTAGTATCACCTTTCCATCTCTCTCCTCAACCTCTTCATCCGCCTCTGTCACTCCTCACTTCCCCTGTCTCCTTCTCATCCCCTTCCTCTTCCTGCGTCATCCTTTCTTGCCCATCGCATTCCCTCGATCTTTTCTCCTTGCCCCTCGCCTGCCCTCCATCACTTCCCCCTGCCCTTCCCTCTCCTTTACTCCTTCATGCTCCACCCTCTCCCTCCATCCTGCCCTTCCCTCTCCTTCACTCCTTCATGTCCCACCCATTCCCTCCATCCTGCCCCTCCCTCTTCGTTTGCCACCCCTTCCTGCCTCTCCCTTTCTCTCCATCTCTCTTTCCTGTCCCTCCTTTTCCCTCCATCTCTCCTTCCTGCCCCTTCCTCTCCCTCCATCACTCCTCACTGTCCCTCCTTTCCCCTCCTTCACTCCTTCCTGTCCCTCCTTTTCCCTCCATCACTCCTCTCTGTCCCTCCATCACTCTCCCTGTCCTTCCTTTTCTCTCCATCACTTCTCCCTTCCCTCCTTTTCCCTCCATCACTCCTCCCTGTCCCTCCTTTTCCCTCCATCACTCCGTGTCCCTCCTCTCTCTTGCATCACTCCTCCCTGTCCCTCCTTTTTCTTGCATCACTCCTCCCTGTCCCTCCTTTTCCATCCATCACTCCTCCGTGTCCCTCCTTTTCTTTGCATCACTCCGCCCTTCCCCGCCGAGCCTCTCACCTCCTGCCCCTGTTCTGGTTCGTGTCATCATTTTGGTGGCACCTCTGGCTCTAATCAGAGGGAGAGACAGGTGTCCGTGTTGACCCCACCCTGACCCAGGCTGAATTTTCCATCTTGCTCACCACACACACACACACACACACACACACACACACACACACACACACACACACACACACACACACACACACACACACACACACACACACACACACACACACACACACACACACACACACACACACATACACACACACACACACACACACACACACACACACACACACACACACACACACACACACACACACACACACACACACACACACACACACACACACACACACACACACAAACACACACACACACACACACACACACACACACACACACACACACACACACACACACACACACACACACACACACACACACACACACACACACACACACACACACACACACACACACACACACACACACACACACACACACACACACACACACACACACACACACACACGTAAATAAGTCAAGAAGATGATACTGCACTTACACATACACATACACATACATGCGCTCACACACATGCAGAAACATATACCGACATACACATGCATGCTTGCTGGGAAAAGACGGACATTTTCGATATGTGGACAAGTAGGCGAACCTTCATCCCCGGCTGTACAGTATCTTCCAACCTCAAAAATTTCTTGGATGCAGTCACACGACCCGTCCTCACACCTTCACCCTCCCCCCCACCTTTGTCACCTCATCCTCCCAGCAGCCCCCGTCTCATCTCCACAGCTACGTCCTTTGTCCCCGTCACGTGCAGTACCATCTTCTTGACTTATTTACGGGTATACGACGTTACGAACATGTAAGAGGGATAACAAGCAACTGTTTATGTTCTTCCTCAATTATCAGGAAGCAATTGACTAAATCAACAATAAATTGCTTGCTAACTAGTATGTTTATAACAGAAATGAGTGTAAATGTAATCGTAGCTGGATTATTGGGCACAGTCACGAAAATTGGCCTGATTATGTATCACTTAGTGTACCACAAGTTTTTAATCAGTCACGTTGGTGAAGGCCTCTTAAGCATCCAGCTTTACACTAGCTCTAAACTTAAGATACACGAACAGAAAAATATAATTAGTGTTGATTAATTAGAGAATTAGGTTACTACTACACATAAGGACTTTTATGTTAAAATATTCAACGAGGTCCACTCTGGCAGTAAGAGCAGTGCAACCGAGCCTAATTTCGGGGTACAGGTGACGCTGAGGATGTATCACAGATCCTGTGACAAAGACTGATGAACAGACAACATTCTGTTTAACAGTATAACTAGGGTGGTCTTGAATTCCTTGCTAGTTAATAGCGGCTTCACTTGATAATTAGCATTCCCCCACCAGGGCCGGGTGTGATGCGTTCTATTATGTACAGGTGTAAGTGGAAAGGAATGCCCTAATTCCTCTCCACTTCCTACCTTCCTCTCCTTCCTCAAACCTGCTTAATTCCTCTCCGCTTCTTACTCCTCTCTTCTTCCTCATACCTGCTTAATTCCTAGCCACTTCTTACTTACTTTTTTTCTTTTCACACCAACCTCCACCCCAGCCCACCCCACACTTACCCTCCTTCCTGATTGCCGCCTCAAGCTCTGTCTCTCGGATAACACGTCTGATTGCTCCTCCATGCTCACAGTACCAGTCGAGAAAGTGATAAGGCCCTGGAGCTTCGGAAACAGCGGGATTTATGATCTTAAACAAAAAAAAAAAAAAAAGTCTCCGTCGTAACTGGATCGGCTCTTATGAATGTATAATGGAAGAAGGTATTCAATCTGCTCCCCAATGATCGATATTGAGGCGCTCCTTGTGTTAGGTAATGGAATTGGAAATTCTAGTTCGTCTAATCCCATATTGACGGGTGCGGGACCAAGATAATAACCTGTCAGTCTTCCTCTATGGTTTTATGGTCCGGATGGAAAAAATGGAAATACGGCCGGGAATGTCGTGAGTAAATAGGTTGATACTGATGTGTGCGAGCAGAAAATGTGAGCCTTCAATTGTTTTCCGTCATGCCCGAGTCTGGCTTAGTGGAATGTTCGGGAAAATGGAAATTATCTGCCTCTCTGCCCTCTCCCCCATCATCATGTAGCTGGAATCAGTTTGATGGACGAGCTTCAACCTGTGTTTCTTCGCCGCAGTGTTGCATCGTTAGCTCATTTCTATCGCCACTTTAATGGTCACTGCTCCTGTGAAATGTCTGCTTGTACCGTATCCCTCCACCACTACAGCAGGCGTGTAGCACATGTCTAGTAGCAAATTCTCATCCCTTTTCTGTCCAACTGTCTAATGCAAGAGTTAACCGATACTCCCAGTCCTTCGTTTATGCAACAGATCAGCTCTGGAACTATCTTCCTCTGTCCGTATTTCCTGCTGCCCATGATCTCCAGTCCTTAAACGCAGTGTGTCCTGGCATCTCAAAATGAACGGATCTTGAATTTGACTCTCCGTTATCTTGTTTTTATTTTTTCTTGGAAAGAAAAGGCTTCTGACCTTTGGTTCCTCCTCTTTGCATTGAAAAAAGTACACACATATATACATACATACATACAGTACATACATTACGTACTTAAAGCTGTCGTTCTACTAAAGAAGACGACGGCTACCATACTCATTAAGATGTATGTTGCTCAGTCTTTGATGCCAACGTGTGTGACTACAGACCATTTCTGGATCTGGAAACTTCGCCACACACTGGCATGTGAAGTCCGGATTTGCTGGGAGAATTACGTTTTGATTGTGCCTCCATTGTCTATGCTCTTCTCTGGCCAGGTTCTGATCTTCTTCAAGATGAATGGTTCCTTCGCTGGAGAGGGCTCGCCATTGTTTTCTGTCAGAGGCTTTGGTTTCAAGATCTTTTAGTATGATGTTGTATTTCTTCAGAATTGTCCTTATATAATCTTTATATTTCTTCTTCTGTCGCCTTGGGTTGCGACGTGCTGCAGGGAGTTGACCGTACAGAACCTTGCAGGGAAGGCTGTGCTCAGGCATGCGGAACACGTGTCCAACCGATCTAAGCTCTTATTTTAGCCAGCATGGTTTCTGTGCTGGTTGACTTTGCCCGCTGGAAAATATGTGAGAGAGGGGCTTTATCCTCCCATGTGAGGCCTAGGATGTGCTATAGGCTAAGCATCAGATGTGAAAAGACTCGAGCTGTTTGACGTGACGCCGGTAGGTAGACCAGGATTCAGCATCGTATAGGAGGGTGGAGAGGCATACAGCTGATACCTTCATTTCGATTCTCAAGTTGGAATTTCCAAAGACTGGATCTGAGACGCCCAAAAGAGGTTGAGGCATGGTTGATTTGTGCAAGGACTTCGTGGTATGGTTGTCTGTGAACACATTTCTGAGGTAGGTAAAATTCCCCACTTGTTTTACATTGTCGTCACTAATTTGAAATGCAAGAGGCTCTGCTGCATTGTTTCTCTGAGGTAGTATGTCTGTTTTATTGACATTTGTTCAGAGCCCCATTGCATGGTATTTGTTGGAAATGATGTCAAGAGACTGATGTAGGGCTTCCGGGGTATGTGCAAGGACAGCACAGTCATCAGCATATTGCAGCTCTAGGAAATGACCTATTTTAGTCTTTGATTGTGTTTTGAAGATGTCTTAGATTAAATAAGTTACCATGTAGGTGGAACTGGATTTTTACTCCGTCATCAGAGTTCATTTGTTGGTGACTTTAAAGGGTGACTGCAGTTAGATAGGTGTTGAAAGTGACAGGAGCCAGGACACATCCTTGCTTTACACCCACATCCACATTGATGAGTTCGGATTTGCTCCCATCTGTGGACACATGAGCATTCATGTTGTCATGCAGACTCTTCAGGATGGTAAGAAATTTGTTTGAAACTCCAAATTTTGAAAGAGCATTCCATGAAAGTTCTTTGTTGATAGCGTCAAATGCTTTTGTAAAATCGATGAATGCAGTGTACTGTACAAGTCATGGTTCTGCTCGTGGCATTTCTCTTGTATCTGTCAGGCAACAAAGATCATATTACATGTTCTTTGTTCCTTGCAAAATCCAAATTGTGTTTCAGGTAGTGTTGCCTCAGCCAATTGTTTTGTCAGTCTGGATAACATTATCTTGGCTAGTACTTTGCCAGCATTCACAAGGTGGGAGATTTCTCTACTGTTGTCACAATTTAAGTGGTCCCCTTTCATCTTGTAGATGGTTACAATATCAGAAGTAAGCCATTCAGATGGAATTTGTTCATGGTTCCAGATAGTCAGTATGAGATTATGGAGACGCTGGCGGAGTAACTGGCCACCCTCTTTGATCAGTTCAAATGATATGCCATCAGGGCCAGGCCTTTTGCTATTTTTTTAGAGATCAGATGACCTGAACAGTTTCTGCAAATGTAGATGGGACATCGAGGTCTGCCGCTTGAGGGGCATTTGGGATGTTATTAAGGATACTGTGCTCCACAAGGTTTCTTCGATTCAGTAAGGTGTTGAAGAGTTGTCCCCATCTTTCTAGGGTTGCTTGCTTGTCCTTCAGGAGCTCTCCTTCGGCTGATAAGAGTTTATATTGTGTTTGACTGGACCATAGATGGTTTTAATGGACTTGTAGAACCCATGTTGGTCGTAAAGATCAGCCAGCCTTTGCAGCTCTTTTGCCAGCTCAGTCCATCATTTGTTCTCCATGTCACGTAGTTTTCTCTGGGTTTCACTTCTGAGATTCTGGAATTCAGTTTTTAAGACTAAGGAGCTACGGTGAGCCAGCCAGTTATGTTGTCTGTTCTTCATTGCAAGAAAGTCATGTATGCCCTCAGCATTCTCATCAAACCAGTCTTTATGGCAGCGAGTGGAGAAGCATAGGGTTTCTTTTGCAGTGCTTTGGAGCAGTGTCTTGAATTTTTGCCACTTTGCATCTAGGTCTGTTGCATTGTTGTTTGGATTTAGTGGTGGGCATTGAGAGAGCTTCTCTGAAATAATGCTATGGAAAGTGTAACAAGTTGCTGCACCCTTTAAACAACTACAGGTAATTTCTTGGTGGATGGTCTATGATGCATTTGTGGGCACATGACTAGTTGCAGTTTGGCAACTATAATATTATGGTCTGTTGAGCAGTCAGCACGTCTCATAGTTCGGGTTATAAGAAGTTCTCTTCGATCTCGCAGCCTTATTATTACATAGTCAATTAGGTGTCAATGTCCAGATTGTGGGTGCATCCATGTGGTTGTGTGTTTATTCTTAAGTTGAAAAATTGTGTTGGTGATGACCAGACTGTGTTCTGAGCATGAGGAATCAGTCTAAGGCCGTTGTTGTGCATGTTACCAGCACCATGGCAGCCTATAATGCCATGCCAGAGATGATTATATTTTCCTACCCTGTCATTAAGATCTCCAAGTAGGATCAGTTTGTCATTAGGTAATACTAAGCGATTGGTAGCATCCAAAGAGTCATAAAAGGACTCTTTGATGGTGACAGGGCAGCATTGTCATTTTGTATCTATTCAGTTCATGGACAATAAGGGCAGTTCTACGGTGTGGTCATGTGGTCAGTATCGTGCAAGGTTCTTATATTCCAGGTAGGAAGAGTCAGAGGGATTCTTTTTTTTTTTTATTGCAGTTTGGGATGCCTTGACAGACGTAGTTGTCTGCTCAGGTGGTGTGGAGCAGCAAATGTTTAGGTAACCTTTTCTAAGCCCCTCCTCACGAGGAGTAAGCAGCTGGGCATCCGTTTTCAGCTGCTTAGTCGCACTGGATGTTGCTAAAGGCATGACCTGCTCCTCTGCCATCATGCCAGCGACCACTGGGCCAATTCTGCCTGTGTGCAGGACTCAAGCTAGCGACATCCAGTCACATCCATGACCTGTCACTGTCACCCTATCCTGTCGCCATAGGTCTTTTGATTTTGATAAAAAGATGAAATGGGAGGTGAGTATAGCAATGGGCATGTGCAGTAAGTGGATTTGGTGTGATAGTGATAGTGTGCAGTCCTTACCACCACATGACGGCCTATCTCAGCCTGTAATGATGACATGGAGATTCACGACGACCATCTACTGAGCAGCATTGCAGGAGTCTACCAGGAGCTGTCTGTCGAGCCCCGCCTTCTGTGGGACTCCACTCACGGATTTTTCGTCCGGGGTTTACTCCTGTAACCTTAACCCATCCAAGGGCAATCCGCAAGGCAGTGGACCTGGGAACACTTAATCTGACCCCTCACTGATGGCTCCTACAGCATGGGTAGCCCTGTCCTCCTGCTAAATCTTGGGGGGTATGTTCCTCCCAGCTGGTACGGCTCACCAGATTAACAGGACACACAAGCCTCCCACCACGACAAGGTGGTTGCCGTGGAGAGATACATACATACATAGATACACACACACACACACACACACACACACACATACTGACAGATGGCAAGGTGGGTGGATAGATGGATGGGTAGATAGATAGTTAGACATATAGATAGTTATAGGTAGATAGATTGAATTTGGTAGATAGATAGGTATTGTTTGATTAATACAGATAGATTAACAGATAGATAGATAGACAGATGTAAACAGATATAGATATACGGTAGGTATAAAAGCAGAAATTCCAGTACTAATAAAACAATACAAATCCAGGGAGTGAAGGACGATGGAAGCGATAGTAATACAAATTTTTATATTTTTACCATGTCAATACCACTTTGTCAGAACACAGGCTGGTGTGCAACAGAACGTGCAAAAAGAAAAAAAATGAGAGTACCCAAGTGAGAAAGAAAAACGTATAGGAGGAGGAAGATCTGAACTTACTGTATTTCCATATTTAAATCTGGTCTGCGTTTAATAATTAGGAGGAAACGCATCTGTATTTGTTTGTAGGGTGAGAAAGTTTATCAGTCATCTTTGTAACATGAATTCATTATTAATATAGTGCTTTACCGCAAAAACTTGCGGGCCTGACTAATACCCTTTTTATCACAAAATGTTTGAAGACAAGTATCTTCGTTCCCATACCGTAATTGAGCCCACAATGACCAGTTCTGACCAAAAAGGAAATAAAAAAGATTTTTGCAAATTTTCACGTGTCGCGATTTTCAACAATTTCGCGCCGTCGCGTCGCGCGCGATCTTTTTTTTTTTTTTTTTTTTTTTTTTTTTACTATACTTACCCCAGCGTAGTGCAAAAAGAATTAGGTCGACATCTCTTACCGTTCTTATGAAAAAAAAAAAAAAGAACAAGTGCACAAACAGACATTTAAGCGTGTCGCGATTTCCGACAATTTCGCCCATTCTCGTCGCACGCGATTACCAAAATTTTTGTTTGGTATTTTTCTGATACTCCCAGGGATTACGCTGACAATGCAAAAAGAATTAGAATGATATATATTACCATTCTCGTGAAAGAAACAAACCAACGCACAGAGAAACATACATAACTTGACTTTATTATGTAGATACAGTTATCTATTGAAACAGACAGACAGACAGACATGCAGGGGGAAAGCTGTTAGTATTATTTCCATGCAGTGCCTAGATACAGTGAAGAAAATATACAGCCCATCTATATCCTGCGTGTTTAGGCGAGTGAGGGGCGTGGGTGCAGAAGTCCAGAGTTCCCTTCGTCACAGTGTTGGCGTAGAGATGTGGTGCATGCAGCCTCGTACCACCCCTCCCCCCTAGAATCACAGGACGTACTGCATGCTTGACAACACCAGACGATTTTATCCAGCTTAGGAGAAGCCTTTAGTGGTTCAAGTGTTAATGAAGGCTATGGCTAACCTTTCAAGTTTGAGAAAAATCTTTGTCTCTGTAAAATCGTTTGGAGTTAGGAAGAATGAAGCAGAAAATATGTCCTCAATTTGAAGGGTTTAAATATATCTCACGGTGATATGATAAACCCTCCTCGCCGTGAAGTACACCATTACATCTGAACATAACACGTCTGGTAAGTATGACTGGTAGATGGATCAGATTAATCTCTTGTCTGTTGAATACTGTATTTTGATCTGCATCGTAATTCTTGCTGCGTGAAACTCGAAATCCGAAGTACAGTATCTTGGAATATTCTGCAATATTTTTATCATTCAGTTCAAGTTAACAAATTATCATGATAAAGGTATCTTCTCTTTTCTCCTTGGCTTACCCACGTACTGGAATCGTATCCATAGATAGGATCGCGCTTATATCTGTGCGTATTTATGTATGTATGTATTTGTGTATATACATATATATCATATAGATCGACATTAATACATATATATATATATAGATAGATATATATATATATATATATATATATATATATATATATATATATATATATATAGATAGATAGATAGATAGATAGATATAATATTGTGTATGTACGTATTTATATACTGTATATACATGTAGCCTAGCCATGTTTTACGTAGGGTCCGGCATGACACAGCTTAGCAGTTCTAATTTATTAGGGCCATCACCAGATAATATTGTTCTCCTGAAAGAACTCTTAGGAGTCAGAGTGTCTCGAATAATCCCCTCTGTTGATTCACCTGGTAAATCTATCTAGGTTGACAGCAGGTGATTTTGTTCAAACGAAAGAGAGCGTAGTAGTCAGTGGATTAGTAAAATTGCTATCTGTTAACGTGATAGCCAGATCCCACAGTATACAGTAACAGTTGTATGGAAAAACATGTGATATTTTGCAACGCAGCCCTGGCTTATACCTGTAATTTTTGCCTGTGTATGGAATTACTGGCTTTTTGCTCTACGCCCACATCAAGCCGGGAACAGACCAGCCTTGTGAATCATGACAGAAATATAAAATCCCTGTCAGTGGTCATGATGTCTGGGGATGTGGGGCGAAATTCTAGACACTGCGGGAGTGCAGTGTGTTTTGTGGTGTGGGAGCCATTGTAGTAGAATAAGGTAACACAGATTGTTAATGACGATGAATTGGAACTGTGCTGTTTAGTCACATTATATCTGAAGATTTATTGTTGTTTTTATCCTAGTTTTCTTATTTCAGAGACGTCATCACCACCATCATCATCAGCATCATCATCATCATCATGTTTTTGTTGCTGTTGTTGCTAAAGCCGTGTCTGTCTAGTCGAGTAGACCCGTAGACCACATGTAAACTACTGCTTGTGTGGGGCCGTCCTACAGGTATAGTACAGTATATGCGTCGTGCAGGGATCCGGTGCCCCGTTATGGTAACCAGCGCCTCACCAAGGTTGGACCAGGGTTTTTACCACGGTGAAGTGCAGGGAAATACAAGGATGTTTGGCACCCGGGTGGACGCCGCAGCTGCGCCATTAAGGGTACACAGCGCCACAACGTGTAGACTCCTCCTCCTTATCATCATCATCATCGTCATCATCATCATCATCATCATCATGGTCCTCTTTGTCACACGAGTAAATGAACCAAAAGAAATGTCTTGTAAAAAAAAAAAAAATCCCTTGGAAAACAAGCGCCTTCGTGGACGGCGCACCTGCGTCGTGCCAGCATAACCGTCAACCGGTAAACTTTCAGCCGACTTAACCGATATCCACCCAACACATGGGGAGAACGGTGGCCGTTGATTTCCCTGCGTATAATAAATAGGAACTATTGAGTCCAGTGATTTGATGACGTCCCCTTAGGTACAGTTACATGCATTATTAGATTACGTCTGCCATGGTCAGACCCACTCAGTGATTTAGGGGTCTGCTTTTGTCATTTCAGGTTCAGTCAAGTCTGTGTTTTCATTAAGCGTCTGTTCAGTTTAGGGAAGCTATATGTGGGGAAGCTATATGTGGGTTGGTGGTCAAGGCAGCCATTTTTATGATATTCATCGCATCACAGAGAAGACAGGGTTGGGTGGGTGAAGAGGAGTGAGGGCTGGGCCGGGATAGTGATCAGGTCAATGCAGATGGTTCCAGGTCATGCCAGTAGTCATCCCAATCAGTGCAGTGATGATGTGTTGAAATCATGCCTCTCAGGACTGGGTGGGATGGGCAGAATGGGTTGGAATGGCGGTGCACGGCGGGTCATGACAGGATAAGTATACTCAGACTGGTGATGTGCAAGTCAGAGGTAGACAAACAAAAATCAAGAAGAAAGAGAAGGGAAAAAAAAGAACAAAAAGTAAAAATGAACTGGTAGGTAAGAAGTAGGTGGGATAGGCAAAGATGGTAGTGGGTGTTGGCGCAGGATTGGGCGAGTACATCCTGCCAAGATGGGCGATGTACTTGTGTTAAGTTCTAAACTTCTCCCTGAACGTCAAGGTGTGTATGTGTGTGTGTGTGTGTGTGTGTGTGTGTGTGTGTGTGTGTGTGTGTGTGTGTGGCGGGGGGATGCTTACAAGCTTGTGGAGTAGGCGGGACAGAGAGGGATGTTGGTGGGTGGTGGGGATGAACAGAGGCAGTGTGGCAGGTTGACCAGTACGGGCATGGCAGTGGTTTAATTCAGAGTTTTCTCCAAGCAAAACAAGGAGAAGGAGGAGGAGGAGAAGAAAAAGAAAATAGGAAGAAGGAAAAGAAGTCAGCACGAGCTTCTCGCAACAAATGCCAGTAAATAAATAAATAAGGAAAGACTACGAGTGGTATAGGAAAAAAATTATAGTTTCTTTTGGTACTTAATTAGCGGCGTAAATGATATTGTTATTCCTGGAAACCGTGGTACTGTCGATGCGTCCTTCATTATCACTAATTGATTTTCTGTACTTGTTACTGACGATCAAAGCAACATTATTTTGAGAGAGTTATGAAGACTTTCTCTCTCTCTCTCTCTCTCTCTCTCTCTCTCTATCAGGACGGCCACTATGTAATAACGCATGGTATTAATGACAAGAAGGGAAAAAGGGCAGGTAATTACATCTTGAAAAAGGCGTCTTCGACGTACAGTACCCCCTCAGGATCCTCTCTGTTAATCCATCTTACCTTGTGTCTGTCTGTGTGTGTATCCATTTGTTTGTCTATGTATGTCTTTTTGTACGCATGTCTGTCCTCCAGTGTGTCTGTTTATCAACATTTATCTATTAATCTACCTGTTTTGGAATGACACTGAGAGATAGTTATGAAGCTGTGTGTGGAAGGTATGCCTGTGAGGTGGAGCCAGGATTCCGGGGCATGAAGGATGTGTGAATGAGTGTGTGGCCCATTTCACTGGACATGCTGTTGATTAGTTCTTCCATTGTCATAGTTGTTTTCCATTTCCTTGCATTCTGAGTCCTGTTTCATCCCATGGGAAAAATGTGTTGATGATGATGTGTCTGTTTATCTGTCTTTCTCAGTGCATCTTTCAATACAATTATGTCAGTATCTGCTTGCTTATTTATCTATCTGTCTATCTATCCATCTGTATATGTCTCTAGTGGGACGATTCATCCTGTGAGAAGCCGGCATAGTCAGGGGTGTATATTCTCGTGGGCAGCACGCATTCCTTATGAGTTTATTCCTGCATAATGTACAATTATATTCATATTAATTTTACGTCTGTGAACTCTGTGAATAATAACACGGCAGAGAATATGTGAAGAGGTGCTAGGTAATCCTTTAAACTGGCCGAGGAAAACACAACTCAGTATTTACCTCCGCCAACGAAGTTGGAGGAAGTTGTGTATTCACCTATGTGTGTTCGTCTGTCCACAAGATATCTCCAAAAGTTCTGAATGAATTTCAATGAAATTTTGCGGAAAGGTGAGCCGTGGGCCAAGGAAGAATTGATTATGTTTGGGGGCGAATCTGGATCTGGATCCGGATTTTACCGTACAGTATCTTCAAAAGTTCTTAAGGAATTTCAATATAATTTTGTAGATGGGTGGGCCATGGGCGAAGACAGAATTGATTAAATTTGGGGGCGCGTCCGGATCCTGATCCGGACCTTTTGTATCCCGCACAATATCTCCAAAAGTTCTCAGATGAATTTCAATAAACCTCTATGGAAGAGTGGGCCATGGGTCACGGAACATTTATTAAATTTGGAGGCGGATCCGGATCCTATGTATTCCACACATTATTTCCACGCATCTGGATCCTATGTATTCCACGTAATATCTCCACGGATCCGGATACTTTTTAATGGCATTGGCGTTGGCGGAGGTATGCGCTGTCTGAGTGCTTTCTAGTTTATGTATCATTCGCTTCCTAAAATCAGACAGCCGCCTCAGTTTACCCTCTCCCTTTTTGCGGCTTATCACAATAGCCCACCTGCAACCTACCTCCGCCCACCTCATCACAATACACCACTTCCAACCCCACCTTTCCCTCACTCTCTTCTCCCTACACCTTAATATCCCCCACAGTAACCCACTTCCAAGCCCTCCTTCCCCCTACATCATCACTATAATCCCCCTCCTCCCACTTAAACACAGTGCCCCTCCTCCACGCCCTCTCCTTCACCTCATCATAATAACCACCTCTCTGCCCTCTCCCCCATCTCGTCACCGTAAGCCTCCTTCAGTCTCCCCTCCATCAACCTCCCTACCCCTCTCTCCCCACCCCATCACAGTGCCTCACCTTAATCCCTTCGCTTTAATGAAACCCTTTTAACATATGGATACCGAACAGAGGATTTGACACAGATTAGGGAAGACCTGTAACGATTGGCAATAAAGGCTGTATCTAACCTTTAAAATTAGAACTTTATTAATCTTAGTATAATCGTTTGTGGGTAGCAAGAAAAAATATAGATCATTTTCTTTCTTTTTTTTCCTGTGTCCCACTCAGGGCATAATGTTAACAGTCCGTTCCCTGAGGCCCGGCACTCCTACATAGCATTTACCTCCACACATCGCCATGGAACTGAAAGGTTTAAAGTACCCCTCCCCTCTTTGAACATTCCTGTGTTACGTTCCACACTCACAGCAGTAAAAATGGTACATTCGGAGGCAAAAGTTCTCCCAACATTTCATTTCTTTTGCTGTCCAGTATCTTCTGCAGGCAAATATTCCAAAACTGATGGATGCCTGGTATTTGCCATTGCCCAATATTTGATTCTCTAAATATGGTGCGACAGGGAGGAAACTGACGGACATGCCATAACTGGTAGACACAGGGGAACACGAGGTAACATTTCACATCTCGTTTTCACTCTCCTCTGCTTACTAATATCCTTGAGCTGAGAGTGGCTTGATATGTTTTACTGACAGGTACAAAAGTGACGGATATGCCCCGAGCGAGAAAAAGACGTAGTAGAATACTGGTCGATTTTGCCCTCACGTTTGTACAGTTCAGTAACCATCAGAAAAAAAAAAATCATCAGACATTATAATTGTGAGGGAAATTTTCTGTCTCCCCGACTGAACTAATTGGAGAATGGATGAAGTAATGTGGGTGTAGTAAGCAACGCATTAATGGCTTGGCGC
>NC_137050.1:14544955-14694955 GCF_032717465.1 Coenobita brevimanus | reverse complement strand
TATTCAAGATGAGCAAGGCAGTTTTAGGCAAAAGCTGATGCCCATTTTGTCTAGGAGAAGAATATATATTGTTACGCTGTCCGCCTTTCCGTTCCCACGGGTGCAGCCGTTACAGCTGGGCTAGGGGGATTATGCAGTATGTATCCGTGTCATTCGCGGAGTTTACATTAGCGAGTGTTACAAGTTCTTTTGTTTCTTTCGTTCCTGCCACTGAGGGCAATTTTATTTAATACCATGCTGAGTATGCATTTGATTATTTTGATTGTCTTGTGTGAGCTACCAGTATATTTAATGATGTTATGCTTGCATTAGAAGTACCAGTTTATTGTAGAGAGAGAGAGGGGCACGAATATAAGTTCTTATTAATTAATTTGATTATGCGTTCGCGCTTGGCCGTGCGCGAGCCTTGATCAGAGTCAGTCTCTTCCCAGCCAGCTTTAGTGTCGGGTGCTTGTGCACTCTCTCTCTCTCCCCAGTCATTTTTATGCCGAGCTGGCGTTTTCATTTAAGTTTATTTTTATTCTTCTGTTGCTGACTGAGGAAAGTAGTTATTTTATTTTGTTTTTGTAACCGTGTTGTCTTTGGAGGGCCAGTTTGGCTCACCGTGGTCTTCTCGCTGCCTTTGTTAACGTTCCCCAACACACGTACATACACACACACACCCGTAACCCCTACACAGTTAATCCCATCTCTTTGCTCAAGGCTAGTGAGAACCATCGTGAGCTATTAACTGCGTTCCCCCTTTGGACACGGGTTAAGTAGAAAGTCGTCACCACCGGAAGTAAGTGGGAGGTGTTCCTGTATACTGTCTCGGGCGGTATTACTTCCGGTAGTGACGATAGTAGGCTAGATCTATAGGTAGGCTGTTCCGTTTATTATCAAAGTACAGAGTGTTGCGTTTTAGTTTTTCCGTTGCGCAGTTTTTTCTCTAGTTTGCGGAGTGTCAGTGCCGGGGTCTGCGTTATTTTTGCAACGCAGTGGAGGCCGATCATCTAAGGCTGACTTGTTGTCTTTTTTGTAATAGCCCCGGGCTGGCGCAAACCGTAACAGTGGCGACCTCGCATCAGGATATCCTAACAGTGCCTTCTTCTTGCTAGGATATCGTTACCTTGGCGTTCTCTGTGCTTTGAGGTGAAGTTGATGTGTGTGTAGTTTCTCAGTCAGCATTAGTATTTCATTATTTAGTACTGCCATTGATTTGTCGCCATGGAGTCACGCGTGTCTACACCAGATCGCGTACGTGCTGAGTCACCTGTGGATATGGAACAACGAGAGGCACATAGCAAAGGTACTCCCGTGTGAGCCCTGAGTTTGACTATGGTGCTGAAATGCCTCGTTTCGCTACCCCACTATTACCATCTATGATGCCGCCGAGCCAGTTTAGAGCAGTTCCCCCAGGGATGTCTGGTGCTTTCCCTGGAGTTGTTCATTCCACTCCCATATACCCTGGAGCCTTGTCACCGGAGGCTCAGTTGCAGTTGGAGTTGAAAAAGATGGAGATGGAAATGCAGCGTGAAAAAGAAGAGAGGGAGATGCAGCGTGCAAAAGAAGAGAGGGAGATGGAAATGCAGCGTGCCAGAGAGAAAGAAGAGAGGGAGATGGAGATGCAGCGTGAAAAAATGCGATTTGAGCTGGAGAAGACTCGCTTGGAGGTGACTGCTAATAGACCAACTTCAGATACCCAAACCTCAGGCCGTGCAGAGGATAGGGAGAGTTGGTTCTCAAGGAGTCTAAAATTAGTGCCAGCATTTGATGAGTTGAAGGTGACAGAATGGTTTGTCAGGTTTGAGAAGAAGGCTAGGGAGTTTGAGTGGCCAAGGCAGCGCTGGGTGGGGTTGGTATCTAATGTGCTGAAGGGAAAAGCCTTGGAAGTGTATAATAGGTTGAGCCCTGAGGATGTAGATGATTATGATGAATTTAAAACAGCCATCCTGAAGGCATATGAACTTAGACCAGAGGCTTATCGGTTGTTGTTCCGTGGTGCTCGGAAAAGGCCTGCTGACACCTATATGGCCTACGCTAGGTATCTGGAGGAGAGGTTAGACGAGTGGTTGCTGAGTGAGAGCGCCACTTCGTATAACGAGGTGCGTGAACTGTTTTTGATGGAACATTTTACCAACATGGCTGACAAAGAAATTGGTGTTAAAATTAGGGAGAAGAGATTTAAGACCGTGAAGGAAGCAGCGACGTGGGCTGATGACCGGGTGTTTGCCTTGCGGAGTATGGGGGTCAAGTATGCTAATTTTCAGTATTCCAGGGAGAGGACTGTGAGTGGCCCTGCCTGGGATAAATCTCCCGTGAATCAGTCCAAGGGAAGTTCAGAGGAGAAAAAGAATTCTGGGAGAAAGAGCCCTGTATCCAGTTCGAAGCTAGTTTGTTACTTTTGCAAACAGAGTGGGCACATCAAGCCTAACTGCCCTAAGTGGAAGGCCTCCCAAAATGCCAAACCAGTGGCACTAATTGTAGGTTCGAGTCAGGTGAACGAGAGGAGTTGGGAGAGTGGTAACGGTGAGGGAGAAGTCTGTGGAAAGCTGGAGTGCAGCCGGCTGTGCTCGCTGCCAGCTCAGGCTGAAAAGGTTACCCAACATGCTACGCCACCTCCGGATGAACTGCCTCAGAAATCGTCCCTAGACTGGTGTAAACCTTTTATATGTCACGGCACAGTGAAAATTCATGGGATCAGTTATCCAGTTACTGTGGCTCGTGATACCTGTGCACAACAGTCTGTGTGCAGAAACGTGACTGGAGGGCCTGTAAACTCAGGGAAGTATGTGCTGTGTAGAGGCATGAACTCAGATGAATACTATGATTATGTTCATGTGGAACTCGATTGCCCCATTGTTCAGGCTGCAGCTCAAGTAGCTGTTGCTGATGTAATGCCACTAGAGGGGGTTGATTTTCTGCTGGGGAACGACCTGGCTGGGGAGAAAGTATTTCCATCTATTCCCCCACCAGTTGTTGTGGCAGAGAAGTGTTTTGACGCCCCAGAAATTGGTATTGAAGTTGATGCAGAAGTGGAAGCCATGTTCCCGGTCTGTGCAATTACACGATCTATGGCACAGGTTGCAGCCCGGGAGGAAGAACTGGTGAAGTCACAGGTTCTTGGGGTCGACTGTGGTGAGGCAGGGCCACCAATGGAGGAACCTAGTGAGCAGAGTGTTGCTGTAGTGGGTGAGGAGAGTGGGAATGCGTGCATGGGCGCCGCCCCACTTCCCACTCAGGACACTAGAGGTGGTGCTGAGTATGTCTGTGTGGAGACTGAACCCAGCTCACCGACTGAATTAGAATTTCAGGACGCTGGGGTCGACTGCGGGGATGCAGGACCTCCGTCAAACGCGCCTGAGGAACAGAGTGTCACTGTTGAGGGTAGAGGTGATGATGTCAGTGTGGAGTCTGACATTCCTACCCCTGTCGAGTGTACTAGAGGTGACGCTGAGATTGATCGCCCTTCGCAATCCAGTGTCCCGACCAGTCCCTTATCTCAGTCCTCAGTAGAGCTGGCGGGTGTTGGGCCAGCAGAATTGAGGGTGAAGCAACAGGAGGATGTAACATTAAAGCCCTTGTTTGCTCGAGTAGGGGAAGAAAGAAGTATGGGGTGTGGTAAGGAGGAGTTCCTGATTAAAGACAATGTTTTACATCGCCGATGGACGCCCACTGGCGCCACGGTGGATGGAGGAGTGGGTGAGTTAGTGCAGGTGGTGGTGCCTGTGCAGTATAGGGTGCCGTTAATACAGTTAGCACATGAGGGACCTTTAGCAGGTCACTTGGGAAACAGAAAGACAGTGCAGCGCTTACGATATAACTTTTGGTGGCCAAGTATGCCGGGACAAGTTGCTGCGTACATCAAGAGCTGTCACACGTGTCAGATGGTGGGCAAGCCTAATCAAGTTCTTCCTGTGGCCCCTTTGACTCCCATTCCTGCAGTTGAACCTCCGTTTACCCGGGTAATCATTGATATTGTGGGCCCTTTACCTCCTACTTCTGCTGGAAACAAGTATTTGTTAACCATAATGGATGTTACAACGCGATACCCAGAGGCTATACCAATCAGAAGCATGCAGGCGAAGTCAGTAGTCAAGCAACTTAGCCTGTTCTTTACTCATTTTGGCCTGCCCAAGGAGTTGCAGTCAGACCGTGGAGTGAATTTTACATCTAATTTGTTTAAGCAGACAATGACAGAGTTGGGCATCAAACACATTTTGTCCAGTGCCTACCATCCGCAGTCACAAGGTGCCCTGGAGAGGCATCATCAGACCTTAAAGACAATGCTGCGCACCTTCTGCTATGATAGTGGAAAGGATTGGGACCTAGCGGTACCCTTTGTTATGTTTGCAGTGAGAGAGGTACCAACTGAGTCGTTAGGGTTTTCACCCAATGAGTTAGTATTTGGGCACAGAGTTCGTGGTCCCTTGGATGTGGTGCGAGAGGCCTGGAGTAACAACAAATCTGGCAACCAGGAATCCATGCTTGACTATGTCTGCCGCACTCGGGAGAGACTGCATTGCGCTTTAGAGCTTGCCCGTGACCATCTAATCGGGGCTCAAGCGAAAATGAAGGCTCATTATGATAAGAAGGTCAGAAGTCGTGAGTTTAAGCAAGGAGATGAAGTTTTGGCACTGCTGCCCATGCAAGGAAAACCTCTGGCAGCTAGATTCAGTGGTCCTTATATTGTGAAGAAGAAAGTTGGGGAACTTGACTATCTAATTGTTACCCCAGACAGGCGGAAGAGTACTCAGTTGTGCCACATTAATATGTTGAAGCCATACTACCGCCCAGTTGATTCTCATTGTGGGATGACTGCTGATGTCTCTCACCTGGGATGTGAAGGACGGGGAAGGGAGGACGTGGCATCAAGGGAACGTGCTGTGGAGGGAGCTGTTGGTGCCTGTGATGTGAGTGGTGGACCAGGGTTACAGCCACAGTTCCTGGAAGGTGACTTTGGAGTGGACGTTGAGGGAACCAGGGATAAGAGCGCTCCTGTAGTTTTGGTGGTTGGTAGTGAGTTGGAGGAGCAGGAGGAAGTGTTTAGTCGTGGTGAGATGTTACCAGCTGACCTATGGGAGGGCAATGGTTATGCAGCTCTGGTGGAGAAATTGCGACACCTTGATCCAGTAAAGCGAGAAGAGCTCTGCAACAGATTATGGAAACATCCGAAAGTTTTTGGAGATTCACCGGGATTGACAACTTGGGCTACTCATGACATTGACGTTGGGGATAGTAAGCCTGTAAAATTAGCTCCCTACCGCATCAACCCTATCAGACAGAAAGCTCTCGATAATGAGATCAAGTATATGTTGGACCATGGATTGATCAAGAGGAGTTTCAGTGAGTGGAGTTCACCAGTTACCTTGCAGCCGAAGCCAGATGGGAAGGTTAGGTTGTGTGTGGACTTCCGGAAAGTTAACTCACTGTCTAAGACCGATGCTTATCCCTTGCCTCGGGTCGATGACTCCGTGGACAAGGTGGGAAATGCCACTTATATCACCAAGCTTGACTTAGTAAAAGGATACTGGCAGGTCCCGCTGACGGAACGGGCTAAACAAGTGGCTAGCTTTGTTGTCAGTGGTGCAGTATATCAGTGCCAGGTGATGCCTTATGGACTGAAGAATGCTCCAGCCACTTTCCAGAGGCTTATGGATAAAGTGGTGGATGGCATACCTAATTGTGTCGTTTACATCGATGATGTCATTGTGTATGACACCAAGTGGGAGGAGCACCTTGATCATGTGGAAATGCTCATTAAGCGGTTGGAGGAAGCTGGCTTAGTAGTCAACTTGGACAAGTGCGAGTTCGTACGTGCTAAGGTCCAGTACCTTGGATTTGTTGTGGGACATGGGCAAGTGGCTCCACCTCGGGCTAAGGTGGATGCCATTTCCAACTTTGCAGCACCCCAGTGTCGCCGTGCCCTCCAGCGATTTTTGGGCATGATCGGCTATTACCGAAGATTTATTGGGAATTACTCCACAGTGCTTGCCCCTCTTACTGACTTATTGCGCAAGGATAAGAAGTGGCAGTGGACAGCCGAGTGTGAGCAAGCTTTTACCACTGTTAAGTCTCTGCTGTGCCACCACCCTATATTGCGTGCACCAGATTTTGACAAATCTTTTGTGCTGGCAGTTGATGCTAGCCGAGTAGGGGTAGGAGCAGTGTTGATGCAGCCGGATGAGGGCCAGGTTGAACATCCCATTTCATACTTCTCAAAGAAGTTTAATAGAGCCCAGAAGAACTACTCTGTCATAGAGCAGGAGTTATTAGCGATTATCCTGGCCCTACAACACTTTGCTGTCTACCTGCCCCCTTTTGGCCCTGTGATCAAGATTTATTCAGACCATCATCCCCTGCAGTTTTTGAACAAGTTTAAATTTAAGAACCAGCGTTTGACCCGCTGGAGTTTGCTTTTGCAAGAGTACAATTTAGAAGTTAGGCATATTAAAGGGATTGATAACGTAATTGCTGATTGTTTATCCAGGGAGGGGTCAGGGTCTTGATTCGAAAATTTTGATCCAGGGCTCAAAATTTTCCTTTGGGGAAGGGCGTGTTACGCTTGTCCGCCTTTCCGTTCCCACGGATGCAGCCGTTACAGCTGGGCTAGGGGGATTATGCAGTATGTATCCGTGTCATTCGCGGAGTTTACATTAGCGAGTGTTACAAGTTCTTTTGTTTCTTTCGTTCCTGCCACTGAGGGCAATTTTATTTAATACCATGCTGAGAATGCATTTGATTATTTTGATTGTCTTGTGTGAGCTATCAGTATATTTAATGATGTTTTGCTTGCATTAGAAGTACCAGTTTATTGTAGAGAGAGAGGGGCACGAATATAAGTTCTTATTAATTAATTTGATTATGCGTTCGCGCTTGGCCGTGCGCGAGCCTTGATCAGAGTCAGTATCTTCCCAGCCAGCTTTAGTGTCGGGTGCTTGTGCACTCTCTCTCTCTCCCCAGTCATTTTTATGCCGAGCTGGCGTTTTCATTTAAGTTTATTTTTATTCTTCTGTTGCTGACTGAGGAAAGTAGTTATTTTATTTTGTTTTTGTAACCGTGTTGTCTTTGGAGGGCCAGTTTGGCTCACCGTGGTCTTCTCGCTGCCTTTGTTAACGTTCCCCAACACACGTACATACACACACACACCCCTAACCCCTACATAGTTAATCCCATCTCTTTGCTCAAGGCTAGTGAGAACCATCGTGAGCTATTAACTGCGTTCCCCCTTGGACACGGGTTAAGTAGAAAGTCGTCACCACCGGAAGTAAGTGGGAGGTGTTCCTGTAGGCTGTCTCGGGCGGTATTACTTCCGGTAGTGACGATAGTAGGCTAGATCTATAGGTAGGCTGTTCCGTTTTATTATCACAGTACAGAGTGTTGCGTTTTAGTTTTTCCGTTGCGCAGTTTTTCTCTAGTTTGCGGAGTGTCAGTGCCGGGGTCTGTGTTATTTTTGCAACGCAGTGGAGGCCGATCATCTAAGGCTGACTTGTTGTCTTTTTTGTAATAGCCCCGGGCTGGCGCCACCGTAACAATATATATATAGCTGGATTTTCAGTCCTCTTATATTTAACTATACTTGTCCCATTCTTCAGGTATCGGTGTTAGTACCGGTACTGTTTCTTCATTACCAAAAATCTTCTTAATATAAGTTTGTTTGAGTCATTGCTTTCTACCGTGAACTCCTTCAGTTCGGTGACGTACTCGTATTTATTTCATATTCTTTACCATCTCAGACGATTCTCTTCACCGTAGGAGAGATTTAATGAACGGGGGGGGGGGATTTGATATGACCTTGACCTTTTTTTTTTTCCCTAGCTGGGGACCTTACTAAATACAAGTTAATATCCCCATCCGTGTCCTACCGTCTGTCCGATCAGTGCTGTCTTTTATCTTAATACATAGGAAAATCATAATTCCAGCATTTTCATGGAACTACATCCACCCGATGACGTATTTTTCATTTTACTCAGACCACCACCGGACATTTTTAGTCAGCTTAAGGGAGACTTCTAACAGTGCAGGGATAAATGAAAGCTGCATTTCACCCTTACAGCCCCCCCCCCCCGAGAGAGAGAGTGAGAGAGAGAGAATCCAAAACTAAAAGATCGTGTGAAAGCAACAGGATTTTTTTTTTATCAGATATGTTAGCGCAGGGATGAGAGAGGGATGGAGAGGTTAACCGCCCTATCCCTCTATCCTCCAGTGATGTCCCCGACCAGATGTCATGTATTATCATAACTCATAAAAATTTCTCCGGCCCCAGCGCTTTCCGAACAAGTCATATAAAAAGGTGAAAAGGAATGGGTGTGGTATTGGTCATATGGTTGAGGCAGCAGCGGCGGGAAGAGTGAACGTAAAACCCGGTGTAGGGGCGTGTGATTTGTGGCGGCTGACATCCGTACTGTGGCCGCGGAAATGGATTGTGCCGCCGAGATGGATATAGGAGTGGCCGACCTGACCCGGATCTGAGGGTAAAATAGATCGGAATGGACGGATAGAAAGGGGCGCGTTTGGCTGGAAATGGGTTTTGGGAATGGGGAGGATCAGAGTAAAGGTTTTGTTTGGACACTGTTAGCGTGTTTTATAGAATGTTTGGCTCCGGTGAAATGGTAAACAAATGACCATGGTTAGGTTCGTGTAGAGCTTTTCCACTTAAATATGAGCCTCTCGTGGTTGTGTTTTCCTAGCTGTTTCTTTCCTTTTAAATCCAGACAATTTTATTCAGACAAGAGCGAGTCATATGAGGCTGAGAGTTAATCCCGGTGTCATTAACCTTCTCATGTTCGAAATAACTGTAGTACTTTTTTATGTTCCAACTAAAGACACGATTTTATTTAGTTGAGTGAATCATGGGAGCCGAGGCGTTTAAGTAGGTACAGTAAGAGGGGTGAGTGAACGGTGTAAAGTAATTTTGGTGGCCATGAAAATAAAAGAGAAAAAAAGAAATGGTCGGAGTGGATGCATGTTTGGTTGGCAGTTAGTTTTAAAACTGAACGAATGAAAGATAAAGATTGTGCGGAATTAGTGTAGCGTGTATGTAAAAGGTTTGGTATGGGTAAAATGGAAAATAAATGACGAGGTAGTTTGTATATATATATATATATATATATATATATATATATATATATATATATATATATATATAACAGAATAAAATGACACAACTAAAAGGCTGAATAAGAGTGTTAGAGTATAGTGTGATTGTAATAAGTTTAACAAACATGAAAATATGAGAAAATCGGATGACTGCAGAAAACTAGTTGATGTATACAAGACAACCTCCATTTAAGAGTATGACCTCGAAAATAAGACAAAGACAGAAAAAAGGAGAGTACTGTAATTGTGTCAGGGATTAATTGTAGGCTACTTCGATTAGAAATGAGTTGAGGAGATAAGATATGGGGCAGTTTGTGGTGTGTAGTCAAATGAAATGTACATCCAAATTAATAGAAGTGACGCACGTTTTGATGGAGGTGATTTTTTTTTTTTTTTTTTTTTTATAACAAGAAACGTGATAGGGTAGGGAAAGAATGACTGACTCAGAGAGAGGGAGAAGGGGAGGGGGTGAAGCTGGAGGGAGGGAGAGAGACATTAAAAGTCTTCATGGGGTGAGACGGAAAGAAAATCTTAATGGAGGTAAGATGTATTCCTCAGATTGTCAGTATCTTCTGCTGCCATTGGGGGTAAAAAGAAAAAGAATCATCAAGCTATTTCTTTTTAGTCTGGTGCAAGAAAACTATAGAAGAGAAATTGCATGAATGAAAATACCTCCAGTAACTTTAATTTGGTGCCTGAAGAGAGAAATAACTATACGGTATATGAAAATGAGACATGCAACTTCTGCTAGCATAAGATTTATCCCACATATATTTCAATCTGTTGCAAGAAGTCTAAAAATATATATCTGAAACAATAGCAAAATACCGCGTCTTCCTCCAAAACGTCGGTTTGGTGTTAAAAAGAGTGAAAAGGATAGTGCTGAAATGAAGAAATTCCAGTTTACAACATTTTCATCTAAGGCCAAGAAGAATAAGAAGAAAAATTTAACAGTACAAATAAGTGTGTTCTTCATATCATCATACTAGATTCCTCTGGGGAAGATAGACAGATAAAAAGGTAGATCAGTCATGTATATGGCCGGGGCATATAGTGTTGGTCATGACCGTCCTTCCGTCCCGTTTTGCTTTTAGCTTATTTCCAAAGAAACTGTTAAAGATACTTTCATTGAACTTCATACACAGATACATATTGGTAAGAGCATTTCAACCCCGACAAGGTTACCAGAAACAAACACTTAACATGTTCCAGGAGGACCGAGGCCTGTTATAGCACCTCTTCCTAAGTAATTGATTTTGCATTTAATGCTTTTTTACGCTTGTCTCATATGTCCTATTTGCTTTCAATTCTGACATAATATAACATGAAATGAAAAATTAACGTGCGTAATTGAAAACTAAAATGGTAAGGAGGAGGTGTTTTGAAGAGTCCATATCACCACGAGATTATAGCTCTTACTAATTGATGGCAGGAAGAACAACTTATTATTGTTGTTATTGTTATTATTATTATTATTATTATTATTATTATTCCTATTGTTTTATTATTATTATTATTATTATTATTATTATTATAATTCTTGTTGTTGCTATTGTTTTCTTCTTATTATTATTATTATTATAATTATTATTATAATAATTAGTAGTAGTAGTAGTAGTAATAGTAGTATTGTTTTTGTAGTATCTGAGAGCACCCATCATTCACTCATTTAATGTAGTGTTACACACAGTTGCTTCTGCACTGAATGACAAGCCAGTCGGTTGCATGTACTCAGGAAACGATTTACTGCATCGATTGTTAACCATATACACAACAAATGAAAACCTGGTGAACAAGGCCGAGTGTTTACCATACAGCCAACAGTGGGTCCTTGGTTGTCTTTAGTCCGTTTAATATTATCTGATAAAGATACATAACCTCTTGCAGCTCAGTTAATGGCCACATGTACTTAGATTTGAGGATAAATTTTACTTGTAACCAAGGAGATTCATTCCTACCTCATAACTAAGACTTGTCAAATTTCATGCCACTATGGCTAAGTATTCAAGCTGTATTAATGGTCTAGTTCCTACAGATGAAAACAAATCATCTATAGTTGGCTACGAAGGTCAAGCCGGATGTGGTTGAGATTTACTGCTCACATCAATATGGTCAGGGTCGCATGGTTGTTCGTAATTGCCTGAGCACGACACTCATGGCTAGTCTCGGACCTCCATACACCTGATAGCCCACCTGGTTATGGATGGTGCATGGATGATTAGTAGGACTACCTGTGTGTGTGTGTGTGTGTGTGTCTGTCTGTCTGTCTGTCTGTCAGTCTGTATTCTGACATTCAAGCATAAACAGAGGCAGAAAGACAACCGGATCGTACTCAGTTCAGTATTCTCTCCTCCTCTCTTTCTCGGTCTGGGGGGAAAAAGTTGTGCTGAGATGCAGGGAAAGATGCAGTGGAAGAAGGGGTGGGTAGGGAGGGAGGGTAGGCAGGGAAGGACGGAGTAGGAGGGAGGGTGGGCAGGGTAGGTAAAATGGAAGTGAGGGTAGGGGTGGGGGTTAGGGTGGGAGTGGGGTGAGGGTAGAGAGATGGGGATGAGGATGGAGAGGGAGTGAGGGTGGAGGGATGAACGTTGGGTGGGTGGGGGTCAAGGTGCTGGGGTGTCATACGTGCCAGAGTAGCGGCGTATTGACACTGGCATTGTCGAGGTAGCGCCCCGGGGAGGTGACGGCAAGCAGACAAAGCAAGGAGGAAGCAGGCAGGGCAGCTTTTTTCATGTTGTCTTTATAAATCATTCTCTCTCTCTCTCTCTCTCTCTCTCTCTCTCTCTCTCTCTCTCTCTCTCTCTCATTTTTCTTTTTTCTCCTGACAGGCTGACGTCCTCTCTTTTTTGCTGTTTCAGGGTCATGCAGGCAGAAGAGTCAATGTTTGCGGTGCTTCATGGCCACTGATTCTTCCTCCTCCTCCTTCAGTCTTTCTCCCAGCTCTATAGTTTCCCCTCCCTTCTTGGTTCTGTGTTTTAAGTGTTTCTTCTTTCCTTCTGTCTTCATTTACCTTCCTCTTTTCCCGCCTACCTTTATCCCATTGTTATAGTTTCTGTCCACTCCCATTTTTGTAGTGTGTGTGATATGCGTTCCTTCTTTCCGTCTGTCTTCGTTTTCCTTTCTTTTCCTTCCTGCCTTGTTTTTCTTTTCCAGCTTCCCTTCCTATTTTTACTTTCTTTCATCCGTCTTTCCTGTTTTGCATGTACTGTTCCTTCCTTCCTTTCTTCGTTCTTTCCATCCATTCTTTATTATTTCTTTTTCATCTTTTCCTTCCATCCTTCCTTCCTTCCTCTGCTTTCAGGGCTCGCCCTAGTCCTCTTTGGCTCCGCCTTCAACTTCTGTCTCGTCTCCATTCTTTCCTCCTACTTTCCTCCCTCCATCTTTTCTAACTTCTCCTGATCTTCTCGCGTCAGGGCGTCTTTGTGCCACTCACATCTCTTAGGAGGTTTCGTAGCACCGTTTCCTAAACTACTTATATTGCTTACTACACATTAGTATCTTCTTGTATCCTCTAATATGTTGTCGATGCAAACTGTGTCTATTTTTGAACATCTATATAAATAGCTTTAAAACGGATACTGAGGCCTTAATACCTTTTTCTTAACGATATATTTTGTTTATTTCGCCATAACATTGTTTTTTGTCGATGCAAACTTTGCTGATTATAAAAAGATATTGATATAATTCAAGGGAGTGTTGGCATGCAGAATGCAAGATAAATCGCTGAAAAAGAGTTGTTACGAATTCTCTTACCCTCCCCTGACCACTTTGTTCATCCATTCATTCTTCGCTCCAGGGAGATAACGGTAAGCTCATTTATTCACAATGCTCTGCCTATCTTTCTTCCTTCCTTCATAGAAAAAGTATGTCTGGCAGTTTTGTTCGCAATGCCCTTTCCTTTTTCTCCTTCCTAAGACGACAGTTTATATATATATATATATATATATATATATATATATATATATCGTCATAAAGAAATTGCTTAAGTCCTTTTTCGGCGATTTCTAGATTTCTGCCTAAATGAATTCTTCATCACGTGGCGCACCTATTGGTATAGCTGCCTTTACCAGGTCTAGGGTTTGAGTGGTCTAAAATGCGCCTCAAGTTTCTTCCTAAGTCATTTAAAAGTTAAGAAAATTAGACAGGTTTTTCTCGATTTCCCGAAAAGTAGAAAAAATGACTTAGTTTATTTATGAGGTTGACGATGTGACGAGATATATATATATATATATATATATATATATATATATATATATATATATATATATATATATATATATATATATATATATATATATATATATATATATATATATATATATATATATATATATATATATATATATATATATATATATATATATACCGCCGCTTTTTCCTTGCATTCTTCCTACCTCCTGAGAGAGGACGACTTGTACTCTTATTTACGATGCTTAAGTGAGGTGAGAGGCGGAGACCAATGTTCCGGGTTTACCTCTTGAACCCTTTCAGCCCGGTGATGTCATACTACAGGCTATTCTTGCTTCTGTCAGGTGATTTTATTTGACTTGGGAGAGTTTCCAAATAGTGAGTGGATTATTGAAGGCTGCATCTAATCTCCCTAGTTAAAAAATCTCTCCTTAATCGAATAAAGTTTTTGAGGGATAGCAAGAATTCCCAAATGGCGTCACCAGACCAGACCATTTTGTTTGGCGCTGGATAAGAACCCTCTTACTGAGTGGGTTGGAAACAGACTCCATCAGTACTCTAGTCCATTCCTGCATTCATCATGCCATGTTATTAATCTCAGGAAGGACCTTTCCTGTTGCGAAGATTGTTATCTTATTACTTTTCTGTTTATAGGGTTTTCTGACTGTGTTATAGGCGGAGCTGCAGTAAAAATTGACCCCTTCACTACGATGACATTTTTATATATTTTTACCTCAGACGGTTACATAACACTGAGTTCATGAGACATTTTTTGCTCTAGAGAAGTTAAATAAGAACCATCATTAATCCATTTGCTACTTGGGAACGCTCGTAAAAGGAATACAGTAGCATGGTATATAGAACATTAATATGACGTCACTGAGCTGAAAGGTTAAGAAACATATAATTAAGACGTGTGCTGAAAGCAGGTGTGAAGAAACTCGAGAAAAGCGTGTTTGCCTTAAATGCTGCAATTCGGAGAATGTTGCAAGCGTTATCAGAGAAAAACTCTTCATGAGTTGGATAATTCCTCGCTAAAAGGTAAGATAATCACAGGTTTTCACTCTAATGGCATCTTAATGAAGTCGTACATTTTTGCAGTCGACACCTACACATGTTCCTGTCCTTCAGGCCTAAATGATCACTTAAAGTAGTTGGTCATTGATTTCCCTGTATTTCTTTCTTTTTCTTTCTTTTTCATTTTCTCTATGTATTTTACCATCTCTTTACTAATCTGCCGATTCCTTGAATCTCTCTGCCCTCTTTCTCAAACATTCTTTTGCATTCTTTCTATCAGTCTATATACTTAGGGTGCTTCCCCAGGGGGGTAGCCGAGTCAGGAAGACATACTCCCAGTTTACTCACACACACACACACACACACACACACACACACACACACACACACACACACACACACACACACACACACACACACACACACACACACACACACACACACACACACACACACATTCGTATCTTTGCCCCAAGTGGAGAAGGGACGGATCCTCACCACACCATACAGCACGAGGGTCAACTGCACAGTGCAATCAGCGACATCCGCAGCAGGGCCCGACAGCAGAGCTGGTTTACCCCAGCCACACCATAATGGACCGATCCGCGTAATTTCCCACACCTGACCTGATCATCTGATCAGACCAAATGCGGCAGATTGTCACCTCAGGGCCGCGTCACCATTTATTCATTCACAATTTCTCTCCAGTCATTCCTGTCATGTGCAGCCATTCTTCCTTGCTCCACAGACATCCCTCTCGCATCTAACGTTCTCTTCACACTGTCCATCTATCCCATTCGTGGTCTTCCTCTAGCCTGACACATCTCACATCCGATCCAGTTATCTTTTTCACCAATCGCTCTTCATCCATTCTCTCCATATGCCCAAATCATCACAACACCCTCTGCTCAACTCGACCAGCCATCTCCTGCATTCTATATTTTCCGCATGTACACTATGTGTAGCCACTGTGCCGTTAAGTACTTTTGAATAGAGACATCGCTGATTTTCTGCGTTTGTGTTATGTTATTTTATTGTAATTGGTTTGTCTCTGGTTTCCCACATTAACACTTTGTCCTGGGTTTGAATGTCCACTGTTTCCAAAAGGCATATTGACTCAGGCGATCGATAGTTTTACAGTAAACATTGTTGTTGTTGTTTTTTGTTTTTTTTATCTTGAGGCAAATATTACAAAATGGGTTGCTTATTTCACATGTTAATATAATCTCTTCTTTATGGGGTATTGATAATAACAGCAGGGTTGCGCATACGCAGAGAAGTTACTGGAGCGTTCAAGTTTTCGTCCATTGTTTCAGAATATGTATGCGTAACAAATTAACGATACTTTATTGCTTGAGTGTGCATTTTTTCCGTCTGTCGCCAGAGAATCTTCATGTGACTATCGCCACAAGATTTTATCACCCAGAGGACATTTTTTTTTTCTTTTTTGTCTGTTTCATCGTTTTCGTCTCCAGACGATTATTTTAAGTGTAGAGGAGACTTTCCGAACTGGAGGAAATACAAGAAAGGCATCGTTAACTTGTTCTGTACAAGAGGGTTTTCCAAACGAAAATAAAATCGTCCGGGGGTAGCAATAGGATAAAAGTAAACGGAGGCGATTAGCCTCCGTTGCTTAAGCCTTTGAGCCTTTAACGAATTATTTACATATTGTCATGGGATACAGTGCCATTGCATCTTCCAGGTTACCACATTACCCTCTCCTGGGTGTTGATGGACACCTGAATCAAGTGATTCTAGCCGCCACACCAGGATTCGAACCTTGGCGCCAACTATTCCGCAGCCCTGCAGACAGTGACCTTAACTACTCCGCCACTGCGGCGGTAGCAAGAATAAAGAAAATAAGTCATTGCACAGAAAATTTTAATCCAAGAGCAGCCTCTGGCTGACTGAGGGGTACGTGGTTTCTGCTTACATCATTCTTGTCGCAAAAAATAATTTTAAATTATGTCATCACAACACATCCATCCTTATTACTTTTCAGTCTTTTCTGTGTGGCGTCGCCTTTTGTAGGTTATTCCCCCAACTCCAGCTTAGAAAAGGCCTTCCGTACTGAAGGAGTGAAAACAATATTGTTATTCCTTCCAGAACAGTGACGTCATTTTACAATTTATTCTTTATACTTCATTTTTCTTTTTTTCCTTTTTTTTTTTTAGGACAAACCTCACACTGAAGGATTAAAGCTGTCATATTATAGCAATAAGTCTTTGTTTTCTTTAACTTCTTCACAACGAGAGAGTCTCCTGTGTGGAATCTTTGTTTCGTTTAATCTCATCACAGCGAGAGAATCTTCTGAGTGGAATAAAATCGTTGAGTGGTAGCAAAAACAAGATGGAAAACTCAGGCTCGTAGTGAAGGGGATGCTGGAGGTTGTGTTTAATCCACTTAGTTAGAGTAGACTGACCCTTCTCGACTGAAATAAACTCCTGAGGCAGCAAGAATGGTGCAAAAAGCATCCTCGTAGTGATGGAGTTACAGGCGATCCCAGAACAGCATAAACCCAACCATAGTCTCATTTACCCTATACAGTAAATCTAATGACTTTTTTTTTTTTTTTACCGTATTCTTGACATATTCAGACGATTTTATTCAGCTCAGGAGAGACTTTTCGAAGTGTAGGCGTAAAAAATAACCTTCAGTAATCCTGTTACTAATAAGGTCCTGAGCTTAAAAAAAAGAAATACAAAATAGGTGTTAACAATGAGATATAAATGTGGCTGTGAGCGTGTTAAAACCTATTTAAGCATAGCACATTAGCCCCTGCTCTCCTTGTAAATAATCTATCTATCTATATACCTAGGCTGCTTCCTCCAAGGAGAGTGTTTTTTAGTCATGTCACTATGGTGATGTGCCGGGGCGATTTAGTGTTGTAACTGTTCCCTCCTGATGATTATGTCCAGTTTAAGGGAGAATTCCAGTAGTGGAAGGGTTGCTGAAGACTTATTTAACCTCTCCAGTTCGGTAAGTCGCTCCTAACCTGAATAAATCGTCTGGTGGTTGCAAGAATAAACCAGCATAGAGTATCGTCCACGTTATGTTTAAAGCCTAGTAGAGCACATAATTCTTTGTTCTCTTTGTGAACTATCCCAGCTGTCGCAGCACACAACGTGTAATTGTGTTCTGTTTAAAGACCGGTACTGGAGAGGGACGCCTTCATGTGGTGGCATCGGTATAGCTAGGCTGCTTTGTTGCCTGGTTATACAAACATCCCTCAGCTCTCTCTGTCACTTAAAAGGGAGATGGTGGACTGCACAAGAAGGGCAGCTTAGGCCTGCATTCCACTGAATTCGCAGTTCAGATGACCCTGGGGTTACAACTAGCACAGCGCGTTCACTCTAACCTCATAAAGATTCCATACTCCCTCCAGCTTATTTGATGGCCAGGTTCTGTCAGACTGGTGGGTTGATTATACTAGTAACCAAGGAGACTCATTCCTACCACATAACTAAAGCTCACTGAATTTCATGCAACCACGACATAGTATTCGACTTGTAGGAGTGACCCAGTTCCCTCAGACGAAAACAGACTGACAGTACTACTACTACTTGTAGTAGTAGTAGTAGTAGTAGTACTACTACTACTACTATTGTATAAAGACAATCCCAACAGAGCAGCATATCATTCCGTTTTCACTTTCAGCCACCCTCGCCCTGCTTTGCATTCCACTAGGCCTGCAGCAAAGCCAGTAGCCAGGATTTCCAGTGAGGCGGTGTATCGAGGAGGAAGGCATGCCCAGATATTCAACAAAACTTGCATTGAAAACAAACACTGCTACCCAAACTTTTAGCCGCTTCGGAGTGAGTGAGTGAGTGAGTGTGTGTGTGTGTGTGTGTGTGTGTGTGTGTGTGTGTGTGTGTGTGTGTTCATCTTTGTGAGAAAGGACTGAGCTAAGATAAACAATTTGTCCATTGAGGTAAGACAGCAGTGTTGTGCCAGTTCTGTCGGAGCTTTTAGTCTCCTAGGGACACAGTGCGAGTTCCATATATATAGCTTTCAGTGTATTGTATGGTCAAAGTGTCCAGTACCATATAATTGGTTTCGAGTTCTCCACATACTTCCCGGATAGCCTCTCTCTCACGGGTTAATTTGTAGCCATCTTGTTAGGAAACCGTGAGTCTTAATCATCTGGTTCAGTTATACTTGTATATTTCGTGGGTAACAAATCGGAGAGCTTTATTTTTCACCTGCTGTAACTTTGCATTCAATTTCTTTAGGCTGTGTGAGTGGAGACTGGCGAATAATCATGTTTTGGTAGCATCACTGTTTTAAAATATTGAAGTCGCCCTCCTCTGAAATTATCACCGCTCTCCCTACGGCCCCACACTTCCATTCAGCCCTCCTATAGCCATCCAGCTCCCACTCCTAACTTACCTAACCCCTTTCCCTTCTGCCGTATTTTGCCGTCCAACACGACACCCTGCTGCCTGTCCCCACCCCCACCTCACTTCCATGGGCCCCCATTCTCTAACCCACAGCTTTAGTCCCATCTGTCATCCATATTTTCTGTTTACCTCACCATTAACAGTATGCAGATATTTCGGCTTTCACCAACTTCTAAAGCCTGGTTTGAGCGAACCTTGCCAAACTTTTCAGTACTGTACATTGTAACTAATATATCATCCCGAAGTTCATAAAAGATTTTGAATTTTTGTGGTATATAACGGTGAACGGGGTTACACTGCAGAGTATGTTACAATCCATCTTTGTTCTTCTCATCTATTGTATAAGTGTGTTGTTGTTTCGTGTGTATCATAACATTACAGGTGTCGTTTGAGCAAGTGTGAGCGGTAGTCACCACTTGCACAGTTAGCCCTGCAGCGACTTTCAAACGAACGTAATATTTTTTACACGGTGTATCTTTCGCTGCAGTTTTAGTCAAAACTTCTTTCTAAGTAATGTATCTTTAATGTCATTTTGCACACGTATCACAGAAAGAAGAGGTAAAGTTGTTCGAAGCTTGCAGGTGGCGAGTCAGCCCTTCAACCAGAGGACTCCTTTCTAAGGTTATATTTGCTGTCTTGACCATTTAATTCAAAATTCAAACATTTTGAGTGGCTTTGTTAATTTCTTCACCATTATGCCGCTGTTCAAACCTTCATATAATTGAAGGGACCAAGCATTAACTATAAAAGTGCACCATATTGCTGAAGAGGTTAAGAAGTTAATTGGAAGTTGGCAGTCTGGGTGTTGAGTGCAGCTCTACCGCTGCTGACGGCTGTATTGTCTGGCACTGCGTTGGCCTTATGTGTGTGATTGTGTGTAGGAGAGCTTAATACGTTTCTCGTGTGAGTGTACGAGTATGGATATTTGATACTGACGAGCAAGACGAGAATAGACATGCATGTACAGCTGGCATATGTAACATGAATGCATGGGATGGATGTCGAGATAGTCTGTGTATATATTGGTTATGACTTTCACATGAAGCAGACACGGTCGCAGATGAATTGATGTATGAATGTATTTACGTTGCTATCTATTTCTGAAGCTGCAGGTGTATTCAGTTTTTTATGGTGTAGGTATACGTGTCGTGTATTTCACTTTATCTCGTACTACAATCCACCGCCTCGTAGATTTTCACAACCAGAGACAAACCTCCTTCACATGAACTTTTAAGCCATCTTCAGTCATAAACCTTAGGAAAGACATCTCTAGTTAAGGGGGTTAGAAACAGCCTGTTTAACCCCTTCAGTACGAGGGGTCTTTGCTTAGGTGAATAAAATCGTCTGATGACTGCAAGTATACAATGCAAAGACCGTCACAGTACTGAAAGATTCCGAACTGTGGCGTTTTCCTTTCCTCGTTCCTTTCCAGCACTAACCTACCGGATCTCATGTAGTCATAGGCTTTGACGGCCTAGTAGTATAGTGCAGACGGTATCCTTAGATTTGTTTGGTGCTTGTGTATGTCCAGTGTTTTGTAGGAATATGTTCACGTGCTTGTGTGTGTGTGTGTGTGTGTGTGTGTGCAAGAGAGAGAGAGAGAGAGAGATAGTGGTGCAATACAAGCGTGTAGTTATTTCATACAGCGCTCAGACAGGTCGAGGACGATGCCATGGGAAGGCGGAAAGGAAAAAGATTAAAAAAAAAAAAAAAAATGCAGAGTACAGAAGCAGACCGACAGAGGGACGGATGGGCTACAGAGAGATAGACAGACAGGAGGGGCGAACAAATGGACAGGCAGATTGATGGTCAGACCTAGAGAGAAAACAAGGAAATAGGCAGTTTGAAAGAAAAAGACATGAAGATCACAGTGATAAACAGACACACAAGGAGTGGCAAGGAAATATAGAGACAGACAGACATAGCGAAAGACAAGGGAATGGACAGACTAAGCGACAGACTGACAGAAAACAAGAAAATAGACATGGATAAAGAAAAAGAAAGGCAAGGTTACTGACAGACTGATAATTGAAAACTTGACAGCATAATGGCAAGGAAAACGACAGCTAAATTAACATATAGACAAGGAAAGGCGAGGGCATCGACATACAGACACACACACACACACACACACACACACACACACACACACACACACACACACACACACAGAAACCTAAGCATACTGACCTCTGATAATTTTGATATTGGAATAAAATGAAGTGAAAAGTGAGAGAAAATGTTGCTAGTAAGAGTAAAATTAAAACTGATGAACCATTTTGTCACGCAGTTTATTTCGCTACTGTGTTGGAGGTCGCTTCTAAGCCGAATGAATACGTGTGGCGATAACAAAAATGCAGATAAGAAAAAAGTCATTGCATTGGAGGGTTAGTGAAGTCTATTTTTAACCCCTTCATACAAGATCTCTCCCCCAAGCCGTATAGAATCACCAGGCAATGGAGAGCAAAGATTAGATTAAGGCTTCGTACTGGAAGGGTGAATTATGGAGGTTAATTTCTTCACGCCGGTGACGTCTCCTATATTTGATTCATGCTGTCTTTTGGCGATTTTTATTCAAGTTGTGGCAGACTTTTGGAACCGCACAGGATAAAATTATTCAGCCTTCATTAACCCTTTCACTACAAGATGTCATACCTAAGCTGGTTAAAAGTGTCTCATGATAGAGAGAATAGAGAATAAAAATTAATATAGTGATTCACTTCTAAGACGAATGCAAGATGTCAGTGCTATCATTGGACGGCCGTCAAATTAAAGTTTATCCGTCAAAACTTTGCAGAGAATTTCGTCTTTTTGAGCTTCTTTTCCATAGTTCAGTGGCAAAATCAGATAATATTATGATTCAACGTCCTATCTGTAACTCTTTCTTATGTCTAGCATCATATTCCAGCGATAATTACTTGTAACATTTAATCATTCAAGATGACGAAATAGACCAAGTTAGAGAGGACGGAGTATGGAATTGGAGGAAGACTCATTAATCTTCAGTAATGCAGTGCACATTCTCTGTCACCCACTTGTCACCACAAAAGAGGTTATAAGTGAAGTAATGATGTCAGGTGTGCGTTGCCTATAATGTTAAGTGTGCGTTGCCTGTGATGTCAGTGTACGTTGCCTGTGATGTCAGTACGTTGCCTGTGATGTCAGTGTACGTTGCCTGTGATGTCAGTGTATGTTGCCTGTGATGTCAGTACGTTGCCTATGATGTCAGGGTGCGGTGCCTATGATGTCAGTGTATGTTGCCTGTGATGTCAGTGTACGTTGCCTATGATGTCAGTACGTTGCCTATGATGTCAGGGTGCGGTGCCTATGATGTCAGTGTATGTTGCCTGTGATGTCAGTGTACGTTGCCTGTGATGTCAGTACGTTGCCTATGATGTCAGGGTGCGGTGCCTATGATGTCAGTGTATGTTGCCTGTGATGTCAGTGTACGTTGCCTGTGATGTCAGTACGTTGCCTATGATGTCAGGGTGCGGTGCCTATGATGTCAGTGTATGTTGCCTGTGATGTCAGTGTACGTTGCCTGTGATGTCAGTACGTTGCCTATGATGTCAGGGTGCGGTGCCTATGATGTCAGTGTGCGTTGCCTCAAATGCCACGTACAGTACTTCCGGGTGAAGGAACACTAGCGTTTATGCTGGAATGCCTGGGTTTACATTGCAGACACACACACACCGGGTTTTTATTGAAATGGCTAAGTAAAGAGACTGACATTATTGCTCTCTCTCTCTCTCTCTCTCTCTCTCTCTCTCTCTCTCTCTCTCTCCACAATTTTTTTGTCTATTTCCTAGGGCAAAGGCCAAGGTCACATGGCACGGCCAACTTAATCAGTTTTGATCCAGTCTCATGGTAGAAGGGTTGTGGGTCTGATAAGAATGAAGTGATTCAGCTCTGAGAAAAATCAGTCTGCGGTGAAGGTTGTAGGACAAGGTTAAAGATTCGACTCTGTAACTCGAGCAGTTTTTATTCGATTTAAACCAAACTTGGTGGAACTGTTAAAGGTTAGGTAAGAATGAAGCAGTTTGATTTTTTAAACAATCGGTTGAATTTTAAGGTCACGGAGTAAAGTTAGATGTATGGCCCTACCAACTGGAGGGCACGGGTGTGCATTTTGTAAGTGCTTCTTCGTGATGATGATGAATGATGAAAATAATGATGATGATGATACTGTTCGTGGTACTGAAAATGATGATACTGATGATAATGGTGATGATATGTAATTATTGTTGTTGTTATTATTATCATTATATTATTATTATTATTTATTAAATTATTATTACTGTTGTTGTTATCCCATTCTTCCATTCCGTCTCTCCTTCCGTTACTTCCCATCGATCCTTCCTGTTTCCTGACCCTCCCATGAGATGCTTTAAAAATGTATAGGAATATCAGCCTTCAAACTTAGGAGCACCGAGGGAGGCTGGCGGCCTAAGAAAATAAATAAATGATTTCCTTCCTTTCCAACTGCACCAAAAGATTATTACATTTTCAAGCTGGACTAAAAATATTCAGGACTAGACTTACATCGCCGGGGAGGGAGGGAGGTAGGCTGACGCCGCCTGTTAGTCACCAGTGGTTGTACTGGCACACCACAGACACTTCTTCAGCATAACCTCAACAAGAGACCTCTGGGAGCGCCGAGTGATGGGACCAGTTTCCTGCGGTCCACTGAGTTCATGCCCAGATGAGCATGGGGTTGCAGCTAAAACAACAACAGCAGCAACAACAACAGCAGCAGCAAAAAACAATAACAGTAATAATAATAATCACCACCACCACCACCAACAACAACAACATTGTTTCTTTTTTATATATTATTTGGGCCATACGGAAACCATTTTGGCCATGAACTCTTTTAGCCCCAGAGCGTCATTTGTAATTTAAGCTCCCCGCTGCCAGACGAAATTATTCACCTCAATAGTGCGCCACAGTAGTGAGGGAGTTAACGATGGATTATTATTATTATTATTATTTTTTTTTTTACTGAAATCCCTTGTGTTTGACAACTGTCCCCCAAACTTAATTAAAATTGGCTGTAAATAGCAATAATTATAGATAAACCACGTCCCCGGGTTGATGGGGTACATTTCTTTGTGTGAATCTCTGTCTTTATTTTTTTTCTCAAATTAAAATCCTTGGAAAGCATCATCATCATCATAATGTTATCACATCATCATCGTCGTCATCGTCATCGTCATCATCGCGTTAACTCTAATCCCCACCATTAGGTGTGAGTTAGCTAGCTTCCTGACGTGGGCTTGGCGTTTTAACCCCGCAGACGCAATGTAAATGAGGGTAACGTGTGCTCATTCCTCTTGGTGTTTTACTCTGCAGAGGCCATTTTTGCCGCCAACACGAAGCACGTGTGAAATTAGGCCACAGAAGTTTGTTTTCTTGAATTCAAAATAGATTTTCTCCTTCCCTGTTACTTGCTCAGAATTTTACAAACGTACGCATTGATAGCAACCTCCTGCTTGTTACTGATACGTCAAGGCAGACGTGGATATCACGGTGTTATTGCAACATGCATCTCTTCTGCCGGAGTACACAGAATTCTTATGATTGTTTTGATATGATTGTCATACGGAAGAGAAATTGTAGCGCTCTAATAAGTGTCTCGTCATACGAAGTTCTGTAACATGTTCCTGGTAGACGCAAGTAGACCTTCATACTTTGGCTAAACGGTCACAGTGGACTGTTTTTCCTTAACGATCAACCTACTCCTGACGTTTTTATTTTAATCGCCACTGGGACACCCCCATCCCGAATTCTAAGGGTTGATTATTAGTTTGAAGTTACATAGGCTCAACATAGAAGAAACTGGCTCTGTGATTCCGGTGGTTTTTGCTGCAGCCACAAACATCTTTACCCTGACGCCTGTCCTCTTAACCCCATAGAGCCAGGAGCCAGCAGCCGGCCAGATGTGAGGGGCTCAAGGGCCGTATACATAAACTTTCGTGGTATTAAGCTGTATGTAAGATTGTTTATAGTTTTATCTTCACCTACAGTATACTGCTACCAGACACTTCACAATCAAACAAGAACGAGAAACCGTGAAAAATATGACAGGACAGAATTATTCATGACGGTATTCTGTTGCGATGGAGGCTTCTTTTTCTTAAAAATTTGGCGAAGGTCCATTATAAATACGGCTCCAGGAGCTTTCCACGGCTCTGCCTTGATTCAGCTGAGGCGTACCCAATCCCATGGACCCTTTTCAAGTGGCGAATCGGTGTTGCCGCACGCCCATCACATAAAGGCCAAGCTTCCACAGCACTCATATTGCACGTCGGTTAGCTTCGAGCAATGCTTTACTTGTTTTTCAGACACCAAGCTCATGACGGGGTCAGCCTTGTCAATCCCCTCTGCATATGCCATGTTTGTATATTTGCCGATACATATTTCCTCAGTTACAGTCCATCGATAATTGCGGGTATTATTGTAAGGGATGATTGAGGCTTAAAATAATCTTACAGATCCTTGTGCAGTCGATGGGTATTAAGTCTACGCCTTTTTCTGTGTTTCCTCATTCGCGTTGTAGTAAAATAACGTACCGTGATACAGTAATTTGATGCTGTGGATTAATGGTAGTCATCTTTTATTGTTCATTAATATTATGATAAATAAAAATTGCTGTTGTCACTGAAGTATGATATAACTAACTGTGTGTGTGTGTGTGTGTGTGTGTGTGTGTGTGTGTGTGTGTGTGTTCATATGCACTTTTTGCCTTAGCGGGTGTGGGTGGAGTAGTGAGTGTGTGTGATGGAGGAGGTTTAGTGTGGAATGAGGGACTGCCGACGGGCCAGTATTAGATTGCGTGTTGGCATTTTTATCAAGGCTACCAGGCTGCAACGCTTATGACATTTTTCTCCGTAATAGATAGATGGACATAGAGATAGATAGATAGATAGATAGATAGATGGACAGATAGACAGACACATTGATTAATATTCAGACAGTTGATAAATAAGTACAGTAGAGGTGTAAAGACAGACGTTTGGGTCAGTATTCGTAAAAAGATAGATAGGTGGGTGGATAGATAGACGGACAGATAGATACATACACAGTAGATACATAGAGATAGATAGATAACGGATAAGATTGAGATAAGTAAATAAGCAGACAGACACAGATAGATAGATGGATAAACAGAAAGATATCCTGTACAGTATGCTATTTCCCAGTGTACTGAACTGCAATAGTCAAGCAATACCCTAGTGATAGCATGACGTGTCCAGCAGTAATTCCTTCACTTTGCCAGCCTTTTAAGTACACATGGCTTCATTATGTTGGGCCTCAGGGAAGGGACTGACTGTATGTGCTCACAGTCAGACGCATAAAAAAATTAAAAAAAAAAAAAAGTTAGAATGTCATATACTCATTTTTGGTGTAGAGATTGCATATTTGAAATTTAAATATCCCAGAAACTAATTGAGATACAGCTATTTGGTTGAAAATCAAGTGATATAAAGTTCGCTGAGAATTTTGGCTGAATATTATGTCAGTTAGCCTCTTGGATAGTACCAAATTCAAATCCGTTCATTGTTTTCTTTGTAACATGTTTAAGAGAAAACCTCAAAAGAACTAAAGCTGTAACTTCACAGAAATATAGCTGTGGTCGCTCTCAGTATTTGAAAGGAATGTGGTTACAGTTAAGCATACAGTTAGCCTTGTAGCATATATTCTCCATCATGAAAAACTGATTTTGTTGTTGTTGTTATTATTATTATTATCATTATTATTATTATTATCATTATTATTATTGTAATCATCATCATCATCATCATCATCATCATCGTAGTGAAGGGGCTAATATCCCTCATCACGTATTTTCTATCGCCTTTGAAACTGGCTCTTTTTAAAGCAAACCAAACAATTAAAAGCCTATGAGCCAAGAAGCCATTGCCGTAACTAAAGCGATGATGGCAGACACCTTTATTATTTTTGAGTGACTTCACCTTAGAGCATTAAAAAGGGGTAAGTGAAAAAATATTAATTAGCTGATAAGGTTAATGCTTCCCACGCCAGTATTAAAACGGAGAGGATAATGGGGCTGGGAAATGGTGCTGGGATGAGGGTGGGAGATGGGGAGGGAAAGGAGTGAGGTTAAACAGGAAGGGAGGGGGGAGAGGGGGGGAGGTGGTACGGTTAAAGGAGAAGGAAGTGGGGAGAAAGGGAGGGAAGGGGGTGAGGTAAAAGAGGAAGGGAGGGAGGAGCTCGGGGAGAGACTGAGAGGAAGGTGGGAGGAAGTGGGGAGGGGAGGGGACTCGAAAGAGAATGAGGGGACGGGTGGAAGAAAGAGGGAAGAGGAGGGGGAGAGGAAAAAGGGTGTGGGAGGGGAGAGGATGAGGGGCGGAAGAGGGGAGAGGTAGAAGGGGAGAAGAGAGGAAAGGAATGTGGATGGAGGAGAGAAGAGGAAGATGGGTAAGGGAGAAGAGAGGAAGAGGAGTAGAGAGAGGTGACGAGGGAGAGGTTAGGAAGGGGAGAGGAAGAAAAAGAGGGAAGGGGAGAGGAATCGTGGAGGGGAGGGTGAGAGGTAGAGAAAGAGTGGAGTGAGAAGGCATGAAGAGATGAGGAGGAGATTGGAGGAAGAGAGAAGGTGGATAAGAAGAAATGAAGGAAGAATCCGGAGAGAGGATTGAGGCTGAAAGAGGAAGTGGGGAGGAAGGTGGAGAAAGGTGGTGGAGGGAGAAAGAAAGTAGAGATGGATGGAGAGGTGGAGGGAAGTAATGGGGCACTGGAAAGAGGAGAAATTAGAGGAAGGAGAGAGGGGGGGATGTGGAGGGAAGGGGAAAGGTAGTATATAGGTAGATAGATATATAGATATAGATATGAGAGAGAGAGTCTTCATAATTCTCTCAAAAGGACGTTGCTTTGAAACTGAGAAGAAGAGTTGGAGAGGAGATGATGAGACCGAGGGAAAAGGGGGTGGAGAGAGAAGAGGAGGGGTGGATGAAGAGAGAAGGGAGGTGGATGGAAGAGCAGGGTGATGCGGATGTAGAGTAGAGAAGTGGAGGGAGAGATGGAAAGGAGATGAACAGAAAAAAAAGAACAGGATGGGAAGATGGAAAGAGGAGGAGGGAAAGGTGTGATAGAGAGAGGAGAGGAAGAGGGATTGAAAGGAGAGGGGAATTTAGGGGGGAGGAAGAGAGTAAGAAGGGAGGAGGGAATGGAGAGAGTAGGAGTGGAGAGGGAATGGAGAGTCAGTGAGTGAGCGGAGGAGGAACGAGAAAGAATTTCAGGGTGGTGGCACACTGAAGAGGATTTAGAGACATGCACGTTAAACTTACTTTCCAATTAATCACTTTCATTGATATGATGATGATTTTGTACTTGCCATGTCTTCAGCATATATATGTGACTTTCATTTCTCGAACTCCTTGAATCAGCTAACGTATTTTAAAGTTTTGTTACTTCCAGACAGTTTTATTCAACCCAGGGAAGGTCTTTTGTTTGAATAGGTTAATGAAGGATATATTTAAACCTTTTAGTTCAAGATGTCTCGCCTAAGCTGAATAAATGCGCTTAAAAGTAGTAAGAATATTTTAAAGCAGACTCCATCATAATAAAATGGTTAAATAGGTCGTCTTTAGTGGTTTATGTAATTCAGTATAATTCTTTTGTCATACATTTTAGTACAAATATTACCCAACACTGAAACTAATTATTGCTTACTCTTTCCGATGCCTCAGATGTGTCGTTTCATTCCTCTCTCAAACTCGTCCTTTCGCCTCCCTTTCTCCCCTTTCTCCCTGTCTTCGTTATTCCCTCTCCTCTCTCTTCACTCATTCCCCCTCACTCTTACCCTGTTTCTTCCATCCGTCCCTCATCATCATTCATTTCCCTTCCCCATACGCACACTCAGTCCTACTCCTTCCTTCACCCCTCCCTTCCCTATTCTTCCCTCTAACCACTCATCCCAGCCTTTTCCTTTCGTTTGTCATCTCCTCTTCTCTCCCTCAGTCTCCTTTCTCCTCTCCATATATTTGTCTTTCCTTATCTCCCCTCCGTCTATCTCTCCCCCCCTCCCTATTTCCTTTCTCCTATTTCCCCTTGTTCTCTCCCTCCCCTTTTTCCTTTCTCTCGCCTCTCCTCTCTTTCCTTTCCTTGACTCTCTCCCCTCCCTCGTTTCTCCTCCCTTGTTTCGTGTCTTCCCACCTTTCTATCCCTTTTCCCTTCATGTTATCCCCTCCCTCTCCTCCCTTCAGTCAATTAGAAATTATAGTAACTAATAATTTAAACCAGGCAAACAGTGTACAGCGGCTGATAAGAAAGCCAGCAAGCTAGTCGGATTCATTAGTAGAGCATTCGAATATAAATATCAGCCTCACATTGTTTAATTCTTCAGTACGCGCACACCTAGACTATTGTGCCCAGTTCTGGTCACCTTATTATTAAAAAAAAAAGAAAAAAAAAAGAGAGAGAAAGAAACCTGATAGAGTACAACGAAGGGTGACCAAGATGATACCTAAATTGGGAAATAAACCACACGAGGAGCGTTTAGAAACCTTGAATCTCTTTGCCTTAACACAAGGCAGGTTACGAAGAGATTAAATGGGCGTATGCAAAATATTCAGTGGACACGATAATATGGTTATCGATGAATACATTACAATTAATCGCTCATATTATACAAGAAGTAATGGGCATAAAATTATCGGGAACAAGTTTCATTCACACGAATCTAAGCATTTCTTCTTTAATAAAGTCATAATGTACGGAAGAAACAGCACTCCAGTGTAGTAAACTAATACATTACTAACCTTTAAAAATCGCGTAGATAATATCTGTCTTCTTACCTCCAACTAAGTATGTTAGTATGTTATGAATAATTCATTGTTGTAGTGTGTGTGTGTGTGTGTGTGTGTGTGTGTAGATAGATAGATATACAAATATATATATATATATATATATATATATATATATATATATATATATATATATATATATATATATATATATATATATAGTGTGTGTGTGTGTGTGTGTGTGTGTGTGTGTGTTACAGTGAATTTGCGTAACCAGCGATTTCATGAAATCCCTAGTCATTTCGTGAAATGAATGTGAATTGGGATGGATTAATTTAGGCTAGGTTAATTTAGGCTGCTGTTAGGTTAGGCTGGGATAATCTAGGTTAAGCTTAGGTTAGGTTAAGCTAGGTTAGTTAGCGATTAATTTAGATGAACGCTTAACATTACTTTGCTTTCATTTAAAATAACCTAACTGAACCCGACTAATCTAGCTTAACCTAACCTAACCTTAGATTATCCCAGCTTTTCTCTGCTGCATTATTACATGCCGCTTTCGGCTAGTGGAATGGGGGGAGCATTCCTGCTTTTCTGTCCTTGTCTTTACCGGATGGAATAGTTTTATTAGTTATAACCTTCCCTATACTAAACAGCCGCGAAAGGACCATCAGGTCTGTTGCTGTTTGCTTTCCATTGTACTCCCGCCAGTCACACCCCTTCTCTCCACACTCCAGTCACATTCCTCCCTCGCCGGGCCCCCTTCCCCCCTCATTTCCTCAGCCCCCATTGTCCTTTATCCTCCTTGTTTTGTTTTTCCCTCCTTAGTTTCTCCTCTGTCTCCATCTTTTTTTTTTTTCTCTCTCTCTCTTCCATTTTTCCCTCATGTGTTATTTATCCTCTCTTGTATTTCCTTTTCCCTCTTCGTATGTTTCCTAGTTTCTCCTGTTACTCTCGCTCTTGGAGTTTCCTCTCTCGCTCCCTTCTGCATCCACATTGTTATTGATTTAGTGGTATAATTGACTGGTGGAGGTTATCATATCCATAGTAGCAGATTTAGAAGGCGGTGATATTATGATGGTAGTGACTACGAGAGAGAGAGAGAGAGAGAGAGAGAGAGAATGTGTATGTGTGCGCATGCGCGCGTTTGTACACGTGTATGTGCCTGTGTGTGCGTGTCTGCTTGTGTGTGTGTGTGTGTTGTATGTGTGTGTGTGTGTGTGTGTGTGTGTGTGTTTGTTGTATGTGTGTGTGTGTGTGTGTGTGTGTGTGTGTGTGTGTGTGTGTGTGTGCAGTGGAAATCACAAGTCCAGGGTACACTGGGTGGCACATTGCGTCGGTCATGACAACAGTTATTAGTTTCTGTAAGTCATCATGTACCCTGCTGAACGGCCCGAAGCAGCCTCTTAAACGTGACCAAAATACAGTATTACTTGAGCACTTCTGTATGTACAAAGGACTGATCATTAAATTCTCTGTATCAAGAATTTCTGGATCAATTATGCCAACAGAATGATCGCTGTCTGTCTGTCTGAGGGTCGTCACAGAGGAGAGTGACAGTTGTACTCAAATTTGCTTAGTACGAGTAATTACATTTCGTCTGTTACTGTGGGTACTGTTCATCAAAATCGTGGTAAATATTCGTATAGATGTTCTTCGTATTTTAGAAGTAGATTTCAATGGTGGCAGTAATTCGGCTTTTGCATGAGGCCTTAATTCCCTATAATTTCAAAATACCCGACAGATAGTCCCGTCAGAATTCTTTTATTCTTTTCGCTACCTTTACTGTACGTTTTACCACAAAGATTTTGGGGATGGAGAGAATGTTGGTAAGAAGACAGCCTTTTTTTTTCCAGTGCCTATAACTGAAATACTGTAGCAGTAAGATTTTTTTTTTTACCTGTAAACTCTTTCACGCCGGTACTTTTTTTTTATGGCGATTTTTTTATTTTTTTTTCCGTGGCCGTATAGAACAGTGACTGGTGCACCTTTCTGTAACATTATTACTCCCATGTTTCAGTCTCGTACAATCGCTAACAATCTTAGGAAACACATCAATTCTGACTGATGCCTGAATACAGCATCCCCATTCTCTGTAAACAAGTATATGGGAGAAGAAAGGTGCTATATGTGTTACTTGAAAGGTATGTTTATATATTTCCATGTGAAGGAAATGGAATTATCGTATTTATGATGCATTTGCTCTCTCGTCCGCGAAAACTAATAAATGCAATGAGGCAAGATAATTATCAGTAGATTTACGAGTTTTGTATTGCATGCATTAGCGAGATATGGTAACTTAAGTGAGCAATATTGTTTATCTAAGCAATTTCCACGACAGAAATAGTGTCATGTGTTAGAAATGTATGAATGAATTTGTACATCGTATGCAATATATATGAACGTGTTGAACGCATGAGTGGCGAGTGAAAGGTGTTTTTAGATAGCAAACAGACTCAATAGCTCCCAGAATATTGCACGCACTTTTTATTAAGCCTTCTCTCTCTCTCTCTCTCTCTCTCTCTCTCTCTCTCTCTCTCCATCAACACCTCCCCTCCCCAACCCCGTCATTTCACTAATGACACTAAAAACTCGACAGGATTAACGCGGTCACTGATCTAGTTTTGCAGAGTTTGGTAACGTGTTTTGGATTTAGTCCTTGATGCAGTGATTGAGGTGGACACAAATATCTATATTGTTGTGTGCATGTGAATGTTGAGAGAGAGAGAGAGAGAGAGGGGGGGGGGGCAAACAATATAAAATGATGATGCAAACCTAGCAGTATAGTAAAGTGTGTGTGTGTGTGTGTGTGTGTGTGTGTGAAATATAAAGAAGCCTATTTTCCCGTCATTTCAGAGTCTCTCCCAAACACCTTGCGAACAGGGATATTGAAGGTAAGATTGCTAGCGTGCCTTGAGAGAGAGAGAGAGAGAGTCGATGAAAACAGTGCCGACCAGGAAAAGAAATTGAGAACGTAGGACAGAATGAGAGAAGATGAGAGCATAAAAGAAACTGTGACCTGACACGGGGAAAAAAAATCAGAGTAAGAAACATGACAAAATAAGAGCTTATAGGAAAAAAAGACAGATAAAATACGGGAATTAAATAGAAAACAGCAGAGAGAGAGATAATAAAAATCAAAGGAGACTGGACGTAGAACCAGACAAATATTAGGAAAAGAAGTAGGTAAGTTAAAGATTAAAAGAAAATTAGAGAAACTAAAGGAGAGAGAGGGAGAGAGAGAGAGAGAGAAAGAGACTAGGCAAATTAGAGAAGATAATGAAATGGTGAGAAAATAGGAAATGACAAAAATGATAAAACTGGAAAGAAAAGTGTAGCGCACGAAAATTAAAAAGAATGAAGAGTAAGAACAGGGAGTGCCAAACAGAACTCGAAAACATGAAAGATTAAACTTGAAGAGAGAATGAGGCAAGGACTGGGGACAAAAACAGAGAAATGAAAATCAGAGAATGAGGAGCGGCAGACGAATGAGAAATGGCTGCCGAATGCGAGAAGTTGGAATGAGACGAAGGAAACAAGAATGCAGAGAGAAAACAGTAGATTTTATCAGTTAAAAATTCAATGGGCAGAGATTATCTGAAAAAAGAAGAGATACTGGAGATTTGTACATGACTATCAGAGAGGAGAAATATGAATGAGGAGCGGATGGTGAATATGATATGGTGACTGAATGGGAAAAGTTAGAATGAGACGAAGAGAAAGAAAAAAGCGAATTTTAGCAAGAATAATAGCTGAGTCTAAATAATGGAGAATAGTCTAAGTGAAAAAAAGAATAATAATAATGCCATTGCGTGTTTACTTCAACCTGACAAAGATCCGTAGTCCCTGATAAGTTCAGTTGGCGGTCACGTGTAGCCAGACTGGAGGCTAGATTTGACCGACAGGTAATCAGGGAGACTCATTTCTTCTTCATAATTAAGGCTTTACAAATTCCATACAGCTACGACTTAGTATTCAGAGTGACTGATTGACCCAGTTCCGTCAAGTGAAAGCAAGCTGATTTATAGTACAGCAGGAGAGCAGGAGATAATGTTTATGAAAATTAAAGCAAAATTAGAAACTTGATAGGTAAATGAGACAAAGTAATAAACGGACAAAAAATAGAAAGAGGACAAAAAAAAAGTTAGATGAAAAAGAGAATGGAGTTAGAAAAGGGATACATTAGAAAGAGAGAGAGAGAGAGAGAGAGACGAATACCAACATAATTTAGACAGGAAAAGAGGAAACCAGAGTGCCGTAAAAATGAAATACATTAAAAGAGTTTAAAACATGCAAAACTCATGGGAGTAGCAGAGGGAAGGGTTAGGTGTCCAATTTTGCGTCAACTCTAAACAAAAATTCAGTATGCCGTCATGTTTTTCTGTATAAATGCGGGAATGTGAATCTCCGTGGATATATATATTCAAACAAACACACACATTCTCTCTCTCTCTCTCTCTCTCTCTCTCTCTCTCTCTGAACCGTGTGTGTGTGTGTGTGTGTGTGTGTGTGTGTGTGTGTGTGTGTGTGTGTTTCTCCAAATGTCTGTGTGCACTGCCAGAATATGCCCTTGTGCGTGTTGTATGTGGGGTACATGTGTTTGCGTGATTCATGTTTGTGTGCATATGTTACGTGTGTGCATATGTTAAGTGTGTGCGTGGGCGTTTGTGTGTGTGATTTAATCGATATACGTGTGTGTGTGTGTGTGTGTGTGTGTGTGTGTGTGTGTGTGTGTGTGTGTGTGTGTTTGAACTCTGCTGTAAATATTTAGCCTAAAAATGTACCTCGCTAAGTTCTCCCAAACAGACCGAGTTAAGTATTTGTCCATCTGTGTATCCACCTGTCTCTGTGTAGCTTTCACTCAGCTTTTCTGTCTCTCTGCCTTGTCTGTCTCTCTATCTTTTTTTCTGTAATCCATGTATATATATATATATATATATATATATATATATATATATATATGTGTGTGTGTGTGTGTGTGTGTGTGCCCAATTTTATTAATGTTTCTCTCTCTTCTCTTTTAGCTGTCATCCTTATTCTTTACCCCTAATTCCTTTCTTGTCTTTCTGTGCTTCTTCACTGTATGTCCTACTCTTCTTTCCTGACAGCCGTTGCCACTCTGTTCCTCCCTCACCCCTGCTCAACTCTCTGTCCTTCCTCTCCTCTCAGTCTTCATCTCTCTCTCTCACTTCCAGACTCCCTCTGTCCACCTTTCTCTCTAGTACCCTCCATCTCTATCCCTCCATCAGCCACTCTGGCACTCTTCTCGCACATATGTACCCGCTTCCCAGGCTTCCTTTCCCCTTTCTCCCTCTTCACTCTCCCCCTCAGTCTTCCTATCTTCCTCTCTCATATCTTCCCTATCTCTTCTTCCTTCTGTTATTCCTTTATTCTCCCACCCATTTCTCCATTCCTCCTCCCGTCCACTCTTCTGTCTTATCTCCCGCCCTTTCTTCCCTCCTCTCTCTCTCTCTCTCTCTCTCTCTCTCTCTCTCTCTCTCTCTCTCTCTCTCTCTCTCTCTCTCTCTCCGTTCCTCTCTATGTTCCTGCCACTCATAACAAGTTGGTAGGAGGTACAGCAATGCATCTTTATCGCTTGTGTAAGAATCTCATCACTGATCATCTTTTTGTGCCATAAACCTTACCCCAACTTCACCAATGCATCTTTCTCGCTTCCTCATCCATTGCTGCCTGGCGCCTGTACTTCACCTTGTTCTTTTTTTGTGTGTGTGGGGGGGGGGATTTGTCGAGCATTGGTTGGAAACGTTCGCGGAATTAGTTGGCTGAAAAGATTTTGAAGTGTAACTTGCGTTTTTGTTAATTTATCAGTGAATGTAAGTATTTAGATCTCAGGTGTCACTGTTGATGTTAACTATAGCTTTTTTTAATGCTGCATTTTCTTCGCTGTTCTTAGTCCTTTAATTTTTCCATTAAGTTGTCTATTAGTCAACTTAAGTATACTAATTTTTCCCCTAGCATTTTATTATTAATGTAATAATAATTTGGATTGATACAGAATGATTGTATCCCATTTAAAAACAAACAGGTATATTAATATATTTATAATATATATTAATAAATATTAACCTGAAAATTAAGCGAATAAATAGTAATGAATGTAAAGCATATACAGTAACTGAGCGCTGATAAATTTATTTAAATTAACACTAAAACCAACTTCTTTTTATGTCCTGATGCACAATTCATTGTAACGAATGTAGATATACATGGTATTTTTGTTTTCCGATAAACCCAGAGAATCAACTCGTTATGTAAAAGTAAACACGCTTTATGGTATGTACTATTCTCCAGAAATGCTTTAATAATGACAGAGAGGTACTTTAATTCATGCAGCGTCAGCAGTACTGCAAAATTATTGTTAAATGTCGACATAGCTGTCTAATGTAAAGTGTCAGTAAATGCAGCATTATTCGGTGAAGTATTATCAGTCAGTACTATAACTTGGAGACATTGGCCATTTTTGTAAGGATATGTTGAGAATACGAGTGTCATGTGCTTAGCAACGCCTTAGAGGCTTTCTGACAGTCTAATAGCAATAATTGCACCTAATGGGAATGGAGGAGGAATTTAAATTACGGGCCTACTCTAGTCAGAGTTCGATGAGGGTGTGAGAGCGGCTGCCAGATCGAGGAATAAAAGAACGAAGCTGAAGGGTGTATGCTGATGAATTATTTGGAATGAAGGAAAGGACAGTAAATAGATTAGTTCGTCAGGAATGAGGTGAGAGAAAATGCCTAGCACTCTTTGGCTCCTATGTCTCATTCTTAGCCGATTAAGATCTTCCTCTGCCTCCTGGAATATAGTACTGGCGTTATCCCGATCGTGAGACGTATAACAGAATAGTTAAAGACGATATAGAGGAAGTTCAGTTAGTCGAGAATGGGGTGTTAAAAAAAAAATGAATAAGTATAAACGGGAGGGTGTTGTATGATGAACTGAAGGGAAGGCGGGTTAAGTAGGCCAAACAGGAAAGGTGTATGGGGAAAAAAAAAAAAAAGTTTAAATTGTAAGGAGGCGGGTGCTTTGGGATGAAATGGAGACGGGGGGGGGGGTAATAAAGTAGTAAAGAATGAGATGTAAAAACGTACTGAAAAAATAGGTTATGCTGGAGGTTGGCTTGGGGTGTAGTAAGGGGGAGAGGTAAATGGGTCAGCCGAAAATAAAGCGTAAGAAAAAGTCTAAAGAGTTTATGTGGATGGGTGTTTGAAGATGGAAAGAAGGGCGGGGGAGGGGAGGGGGAATAAGTCAGTAAGAAATGAGATGTAAGAATATGCTTATAAAGAGTACATGCCGGAGGGTGGTTTGGGATGCAGTGTGGGGAAGGTATATAGGTCAGTGGGGATTAAGGTATAAGAAAAAGCTTGAAAGAGTGTGTGCTGGAGGGCTATTTGGGGTGATGTGAGGGGGAGGTAAATGTTAAGTCAAAAATTAGGTGTCAGGAAAATTAAAAGAGTGTACGCCGGAGGGTGGTTTGGGATGAAATGTGAGGGAAGGTAAACTTTGTGGTCAAAATAGGATATAAGGAAAAGCTTGCTCTCGTTGAGTCGTGTATCTTCCCGACTATTGTATTCATCCTGGGAAAGGCTCCTGGTAGTGATGGGATTATTAAAGACTGTATCTAACCTCTCCAGTTCGAAAAAAAAAAAAAAAAAGTCCCTGTTTGAAGAAGGTAAGAGTAGTTTAGGATGAAATGTGAGAGAGAAAAATAGGTTAGTCAAGAACAGTGTCAGGCAAATTCAGTTCTAGTGCGATAACACCTTTGATATTCTTGTCTTGCTATCATCAGACGTTTTCATTCAGCTGAGGGGATCGTTCGCGGTGAAGGATTTCGAAACAATGTATAATAATCCCTTCAGTACCATGACGTCTTTATAGTGTCAATCCTGCTGCCTTCAAACGACTTTACTCAGCACAAGGGGAGACCCGTACTGAAGGGTGTAAGAGAGGACACACAGCAAGTTGGTTTGAGATAGAAGGAGGAGGAGGAAAATGTATTGGTTAAAAACTTCAAGAACATATAGTGCAGGATGATGTGAACAAGAAGGAGAAGAAGCAAAGTATATTAAGGAAAAATTATGTTATTAGAAAATTCTGAAAGAGTTCGGTTGGAGCGAGGCGGAAGTGAACAGATAAGTTCAGAATGAGGTGTTGGGAAAGGGAATGAAACTTATGAAGAGACATGATATGAGATAGAGGGAGGAGGAGATCAGGGGATTAACCAAGAATTAGATGTAAAAAAAAAAAAAAAAGTTTGCGTATGATACGAAGAATTTTGGACTGGGGTGAACGAACGGAAGGAAAGAGAACGGGATGGAAGAGACTAAAAAAAATTAAAAAGCAGGAGGAGGAAGACAAGAGTGGTCGGGGATTAGGTGGAAGGACGAGATTATGGATTATATAGACGGAGCAAGATAACTTGGATAATGGTTGGGCGTAAAGACGAGGTTAAGGACTATGCAGGAGGAAGAAGATAGGTTGGACAAGGATTGGGTGCAAGAAGGAGGTTAAAGATCGTATAAGAGGATAGGTTGCCAGGATTTAGACAAAAACTTGAGGTTATGGGTGAAACATTAAGGAGGTTAGTTTGGGCCAGCATGAGAGACTGCAGCCATGCCAGGGCGAAGGCGTGTTGAAGAGGGCGAGGTGGCTTTTATTGCCCCCACACTGGATACAAAAATGTAAGATATGAATTTTAGCAAAAAATTTACGCGCAATATGTATGTATGTATATATATAGTAGAGATAGATAGATAAGGATTAATTGATAGATACGTAGATAAAGAGGAACATATATTTATATAACCAATTGGAGAACAGAAACCTAGAACTAGCTGGATTAATCGCTAAGTGGGTCACTAAGTACAGGCAGACAGACAGACAAGTAAATATTTAGAAAAAACAAAGATAGATACACAGATAGGCCTAGATATATAGGGGGAAGAGAGAGAGAGAGAGAGAGACAGACAGACAGACAGACAAGATAGGTAGACAGCGATACGGGGCTGGGGGGGGAGACAATGACACAAACATAAGAAGATAAGTAAACAGTGAGACCAAGAAACAAGGACAGCAAGATGAACACAGAGATAAGTCGGGCAGATAAGTTGACCTCTTCTCCACCTTCCCTCAGCCCTGTATGTCGGCTGTATGTGGCCCTGGGGAAAATGAGACATATAGCCAGCTGGAAACTGCTGCCTTGAAATGTAAATAACCCCGCGCACCAGCTCCCCCTGAACTACTTTCGTCTACGTCCCGATCCTTCTACTTTTCCACCAGCTGTTTTGTAGTCTGCCATGTCGTTTTTGTAGCTTTAGGAGAAAGTAAAGGAGTTATTGCCTGTATTTTTTGTATCCTAGGGCGTTTTCTTTTATTGTTTGTAACGTTGGGAGATAAGATGGATACGATTTAATATATCCTGAAATGGGAGACCGAATGTCGGCGGAGGAGTAAGGTAATTTCTCTTACAGGCAAATTAAGTTAGTCTGTTACCCAAGACTCGGAAAGAGATCTCATTACAGCTAGTCCTATGGGATGATGTTTTACCCACTTAATAAATTACCTTATCATCGGCCCGAAGCTGATGGAGTCTGGCAGTAAAACACAGTATCAGCATTTGAGTATAATTCTTCCATTTTGTTATTCACGCCACTGTGAATTTTTTTTTTTTTTTTTTTTTTTTTTTTTTTTTTTTTTTTTTTTTTGTAAGGAGGTAAGGCACAGTCGCCTCTGCATCTTTAATCCTTTGACTGCGATGAGTTTATGCCATCTGAATAAAACCATCCTTTATCAGCTATAGTAAAACACACATTCCCATCTTCTAGTTTTTATCCAAGTACCTTTTTAGTATGGTACAGTAAAAATCGCCTATCGTTTGTTGAAAAAAAAAAAAAAATCGGAGTAGATAATTCACAGCTAAAGAGTTGCAAATGCAAACGTACATTCACAAAAACATATCTTCCCAGTTCCGTCTGAAGAAAGTTCAGACTTTACGAAATACAATGAAAATACCGTACTAAAGCGTTTTGCAGATGGGTCGATTTTGTCTGCTATGTATTCGTCAAAATTTGGGAAGATGCTTATTTCTCTGCGTGGACATGACTGACGAGTGGAGAGTGTAGTCTTTTTGAGATTTCACTGCACAAGAGTCATGCCAGTGACGGGCAGTTATATCATTTTTGGGGCCAGATGAAAGACGTAATCATGTTAACCCTTTAGCTGTGATGAGTTTCTCTTGAGGTAAATAAAATCGTCCGTCGTAAGCTCGATTAAAATACAAGGTTCTCTGTTCTCGGAGAAAATGTCAAGTATATATATATATATATATATATATATATATGAGTGTGTGCGTGTGTGTATGATATAGATAGATAGATAGGTAGATAGATAAGATTTTTAAATCCTTGGATTCTCTTTGACATAGCAAAATCATCTGATATAAACAAATAAAACTCAGAGTTAGCAGCCTGCAGCCAAGAAGTTATGGCGGTGTCACTCGAGCGTTTTATTTGAATATTATTATTATTTTTGTGTGTGTGTAATAACTTAGCCAACTCGGTCTTGACGGCAGCTTTTTGTGTGCCTGCTGCCGGCTTTTCTGGTAACTGGTACTGCAGAAGCACGTGTGACAGTATTCCTTTAAAAGTTACCAAGAAAATGTCACCAGTATAGAGTTGTCAGGGAAAAGTTGCCGGAGAAACATGACTCCTGTGATACGTCCTTACGTTATTTGAGGACGAAAATTTCAGCTTTGAGGGACGAATAGACGAAAACTGACGAAAGCTGTGTGGAAGTTAGTGTAAGCGAAATGGTAAATACTCAAGTATGGTAACAAATTTTGCATAATTCGTGCTACTTCCTGACGACTTATTCATATTTGAAAACGAACTTACGTGCTGAAGTAGTCAGTGAAGGCGATATGTATGAGCCTGCACGTTTTGATAAGTATCTCTCAATCTTAATAAAATCGTCTGGAAATAGCTCAAATCGACTATAAACAAGAAGCGGTGCCAAGGAACAGGAAACCCGTCCACGGCAGTCATTTTAATACTGACGTATAAACACAATAGGATATCTAGTCAAAGATGTCACATATCAGATTTGGAGTAAATCGGGTGAAAATTGACGATTTTATGCCCATTTGAAATTTGAAGCCCGACCCACTAGACATTGACCCCCCTACCTGTACCAGGGGGGTTACCCCCCTGATGTAATGAGGCATGTTATAGGATGCAGATTTGAAAGATGCACCTTTAGGTTTTGGTTTCATGTCGATATGACGAACTTTAAGGGAGTTATGGTGAAAAGACTTTTTTTTTTTTTTTCCTTACATTTTTTTTTTTTTTTTTTGGGGGGGGGCCAATTTGGCCAATAATTTAATCGGGTGATCAGGTCATAGCCCATCATCCCAGTATTTTAGTTAAAATAGCACCCGTAGTTTTCACGCAAGTTTGTTAACAGACAGACTAACAGACAAACTTGAGTGAAAACACTACCCGTCCCCGAGCCCCTGCGGGGCGAGGATGGATAAAAAGAAGTGCCACTGTAGTGAAGGAGTTAACCTTTGGATAAGAGACAGTTTTATGATGATTAAAATCGTTTGACGGTAGCAATGATGAAACAATTTATATCTCTCACATGCTGAGAAGATTATGGGAAAGGACGTAGGAGAGTAATTCGTACATATTATATACGTAAAAAATTGTGAGTGAAGGATTGAGTGGGAGGTCTCTTGAGAGTGGGAGCAATTGAGGAGGAGTTAGACCGAGAACTAGGTGGAGGAGTAGCGAAGTGTGTGAGGGAGGGTGGTGTGACGTAGGAAGGGGAAGGGAGGGAATCGTAGTTAACCATTTCAGCCCCAGGACGTCATTTCATATTTTATTCTTCCTTTCGTCGGTTTGTTTCTCTTTGGCGGAACTAGACCACTGCCACAGCCTGAACAGGAAGTCATTGTTACAGAAAAATCATTGAGCCGTAGTTATGAGGTACGAATGAATCTCCTGGGTTTCTATGGACAAATCGACCCTTCAGGCAGGCAACACTTGGCCATCAATTGAGCTGTAGGGGGTCAGAGGTATTCGTCAAGTTAGAAGAAATGCATTATACCTCCTGACGATTTTATACAGATGAGAAGAGACTTTCCAGACTACTGTAGAGGGGTTATACACAGCTTCCACTAGCCCCTTCACAGCTTGGGTGCTGTATTATGCTGAGTAAATACTTGTGACGGTAACCGCAGTAAAATACAAAGACGTTTTCGCATTCCGAGTGAGACATAGATGCAAGGAGGTACTTTTGTGGAGATCACCCCTCACAGGATACAGGGTCTGGCAGTAGGCATTATACAGATTCTAGTTAGATAAGTAGAGAAACACTAACTACTGTAGATGGATAAGTTGAATGACTAATAGACAGACAGACAGACTGACAAATGCATATAGACATAAAATGATAAATAGTCATACTGACAGACTGACAGAAAGATGAGAAATACAGGTTTAGACACATAAGCGTATGGACAAATACACATAAAAAGAATGGAAAGTTCAGACTGAGTTAGATGGACAGATACCCACATGACCGCACAGAAGAACAGACATTTAAAGAGAAAAAAGCTGACACAAAGAAAGCTGAAGCAACAGACCAAGAGACAGACAAACAAACAGACGGCCGTACAGATTGGGTAGACAAGCCTATATCCCCTTGCCTCCGATCAAACAGCTGTAGGGCGGAAGGCAATCTCCTTGTGAGACAGAAAAGAGGTTGTAAGGCCCTTCCCCTATCTCGTCACACAAGCCTCTGTAGTAAAGAAGAACAGATCAGATAACTGCCATACCAGCATACAAGGAAAGTATACGAAACCAATCATACAGGAGATCCACTCGTATACTGTGGGAAAGGTAGTAAAAGTTGTCCCCTCGCTCATGAAACATCCCATTTTAGAAGTGAAGAACAGGTCACATAACTACCACCACATTGATCTGACGAGTTTAGGAGGCCAGTCATAAAGGAGTTTAGAATAACAGTAAATAAGGCTCCCCCCTCCGTTACATGAATAACCCCTCCGTAGAAGTGGAGAATTCACATAACTACAAAGCACACAGAGAGCGCATAACACCGCCAATGCCGTTGCTATTAAAAAGGATCCTGATCCGTGGGGATATTGTGTGGAATACATAGGATCCGGATCCGCCCCAAAATTCACTCACTTGTTCCTTGACCCATGGGCAGTCTTCCACAAAATTTTATTGAAATTCATTGAGAACTTTTGGAGATATTCTGCATAATACACAGGATCCTTATCCGGATCCGCCCCAAAATTTAATCAGTTCTTCCTTGGTCCATGGCCCATTCATCCACCAAATTTCATTGAAATTCATTGAGAACTTCTGGAGGTATCGTCTGGAGAGACAAACGTATGTGAATTCATAACCTCCTTCAACTTCGTTGGCGGAAGTAACAAGGGTCACACCAGACTTACAGGAGACGTATGCGAGGTCAGTCATACATGAATAGTAGTTCACATAACGCTATAGCACGTTTACGGGAGGAGTGTGGTCACCCTATAATCGTAGAACAACAACAACTCTCAACATTTGTCCTACGAAGTTACGGAAGAAATATGCTAAAAAAAAAAAAAAAAAAAAAAAATCAACAGTTGGCATAGTAACTTACTAGACGAGTATGCAAGACGATACAGTCATACAGGAAAGAGAGCATTGCACGAATAATTATATTACTGTCATACCAGTCTTTGATGAAGAGTGTACGAGACTATGCAGGAGTGGATACTGTAGAACACTCGTACAACAACTGTCATACAAAGCTGACAGCGATAGTGACAGTCTTACAAATGGAAACGTAAGTTACCGTCTTCCCCCCTCCCCCCCTCTCTCTCTCTCTCTCTCTCTCAGAAAAAGAAGAAAGGCTGTCAGAACTATGATAAGAAGTTTACAGAAAGAGTATACAAGATCAGTCGTACAGGAAGATTGTACTGATAAAACACCAGTCATACAAAAGGAAACAACATTAACTTCCGTACCAAGTTTGCAGGGTGAGAATACGAAACCAGTCATACGGAAGGAGTATACCATTGAACAGTCACGTACCAATTGTCATATCAGTCACACAAGAGGGTACAATAAAGGAACACTGGTAATCTTACAAGAGTAGTGTACTTTAAAAACGTTCACACGACAAACAACAAGCAACTCTTGCAGGAGTTCGTAAAGAAAGAACGTACCACTTTTACAGAAGGGTTAAAGTGTAGAAAGAACGTGCACAGCTTTTCAGAAAACTAAATTAAGAACACTCACACAACAAAAACCACATCGACCTTATGGAAGGATTTAGTGTACTTAAAATGAACGCTCACAGTCGTACCGGAAGAATACATTTAGAACACCCACACAGCTGCCATAACAGTTAAGAGGAAGTATACCGTAAAAACAAGAACACAGTAATGGTTGTGGAGAGGTTGCATTAAGACAACTAGACAAAATTCAGAATAAAGCTGTTAGAATCATTAACAACCCTGCCATTACATATAAACTACCTCCCCTGGAAGTAAGAAGGAATGTTGCCTCCCTTGCATTATTTTACAGATATTTTTTTGGCAAATGCTCAGACGAAGTTGCGTCCATGGTGCCACCTCTCCATGCCTTCCCCCGTGCTACACGGGCATCTGGTAGCGCTCATGACTGGAATGTCACTCAACCATATTGCAGAACTTCTGCCTATCAGAATTCTTTCATTCCCCGAACTGCATCTCTCTGGAACACGCTTCCCCAGAGTTGTTTTCCTCCAAATTTCAACCCACAACTGTTCAAGTCTAACTGTTACAGATATTTTATGAACAGAGGACACCAGTAATCTGGTGTATGGATTTTTTTTTTTCCCCCATTTGTTTTTCCTTCCTCCGTTCTGTTATTTTAAAAAAAAAAAAAGAAAAAAAAAACTTACCTACCGACCCATACCAAAATTTCGGGCACAGGAGACCAGATGAGGCTGGGAGAATCGTACACTCTGACATAAAATTACTGCTTGTTCCATTTATCCTCTAGTATAAATAAATTCAAAGGAAACCGTAGTCTTGTGATACTTTCACTTAGGGCGTAAAGATGTAAGCAAACCCCTAATATAAGATGCCGTTTATGGAACACCTGTAATTAATAGGTGTGATATCTTGCATCCCATATTACAGAGCGTACTTGCAATGACACAGAAAGGTCAGACATGTTCTATTATTATCACATGCTTCAGAAATTATTGTGAAAAATTGAATCTGGTCCACACCTGCATGCTGTTTTCGTAACACGGCACTTTGAGCTGGTGAAGGACATCCATACGAATATAACTGTCAGAGAAAGCGAAATGAGAGCTGTTTACCCTCCCCCGTAGAAATCTTACAACTAGAGAAAGCGAGATCAGAGCTGTTCACATTCCTCCATACAAAAATTACTGGCAGAGAAAGCAAGATGAGAGCTGTTTACCTTCATCCATATAAATCTTCGAGCAAGACTGAAGGAAATGAGAGTTGTTTACATTCCTCCATATAGATCTTACGGGTCGAGAGCGCAAGGCGAGACGAAGGGGGGTGAACTACATTTTCCTTTAAGCACAAATTCCCGCCGCTCCTCCAGTATAAATAAACAACTTCAAAGGAGCGCCGTGGTGTTGTGATACTTTGAGCTGGTCTCGATCTCGGTCATTAGTGGGGTTAATTAGACGCTGATGAGCCTGGAGTTTACCTGACCAGAGAGAGTAGTTAATGAGCTCTGGCAACAATGAGATGTGTGTGTGTGTGTGTGTGTGTGTGTGTGTGTGTGTGTGTGTGTGTGTGTGTGTGTGTTGTTTTACTGTGTCTGTGTCCGTCTGTCTCTGTCTGTCTATCTGTCTGTCTTTATATATGTATATATGAATATATGTATATATGAATATATTTACCGGTATGTATGTGTGTGTGTGTGTGTGTGTGTGTGTGTGTGTGTGTGTGTGTCTGTCTGTCTGTCTGTCTGTCTGTCTGTTTTTGTCTTTATCTGTCTGTTTGTGTGCATGTATGTATGTATGTACAGTATATACTGTAATGTGTGTGTGTGTGTGTGTGTGTGTGTGTGTGTGTGTGTGTGTGTGTGTGTGTGTGTGTGCGCACATTCATCTTTTCGTGGTAGCATCTTCTCTCGTACTTCAACTTTGACATGGATGGAGCAACTCTTATAAATAAATTCCTCTACCGCCAGGTGAGTTTATTCAGCTGAGAGTGAGTCACAGCAGCCACCAACCCTCTCGTGGTCGTATTTATCCCCGTATTTAATTCCTACTAACCATAACTACTTTATTCACCCGTGAGTGTGTCTGAGGAGCCTGGGAGTGTTAATTGGATGCTGATGAGGCTGGGGCCTACGAAGCGAGGGGCGGGTTAATGAGGTCTTGGAGCAATGAAGTGTGTACTCACTTTTAAGTAAGCGTTGGCACACACACACACACACACACACACACACACACACACACACACACACACACACACACACACACACACACACACACACACACACACACACACACACACACACCATTCTTAACATCAGTAGCCAATAATGAACCTCGAAAAATGTAGTTAATATGGCTTGTCACTCTACAACCACTCTTTAAATCAGAAATTGGAGAAGAAAATTGGAGATCAACTTCCTTATGACTAAAAACTTGATCCTTGTTTTAAAGCTTATCTCTCTGGTTAATTAAGCTGAAAATCTCTTTGTGACGTTTATGTATAAGTATTTTTTTTTTTTTCTGTGGACTGTGATCATCAGTAATTACTAGAGAAGAGAATTCGTCAGTGTCTCCTGAGATTAACTGCCTCTTAATTATCAAGTTTTTCCATGCCATAAAGCTCATGTTTCCAGTTAATCCCTTCAGCCCGTGTGCGTCATCACTCCTTCAGCCCGAGGTCGTTGTATATTTTTTTTATGCTACCTCCAGACGGTATTGGTAAGCGCTGGAGAAATAATTTTGTAGGGACGAAGTAAGAAACGATCTCCAGTATAACCTTTCACAAATTGTTTTTTTCCCTGAATTGAATATCATCGTAAGAATGCAGCAAGAATGAAATAAGAACTGCGTTATGGGAGTGACGGGGTTAAATGGGATGAACAGTATTACACATCTGCAAAACATGCAAAGATATCCACTGAATACAAAATAAATATTAAGATAAGGTTGGCCGGCATTAATTCATTCACTTCGAGAGATTCTTCCAAGAGTCAGTCACAGTGTAAGCAAAAAGAACGAGTTATTAAAAAGTAATTAAATAAAACATGATGGCATTGGAAGGGTTATCCGAGGTTGTTGCACCCCTCAGAGCTGGAAACATTCCCTGAGGTGAATAAAATACAAAATTTAAAACACACACACACACACACACACACACACACACACACACACACACACACACACACACACACACACACACACACACACACACACACACACACACACACACACACACAGAAGGGGGGGGTGGAGGGGGTCAGAGTTCAGGCCGACATACGGATAGGTCAGAATCCTCAGAATAAACAAGGAACAGTTATTATTATTTGTTATTTTCCCCCCCATCGTTTTCTCTCTATTTTTTTTCCATATTTTCGCTCCAACTCTACACCATCTTTTATTTCTGTGTGGCCCCTGCAGGTGTCGTTGTCTGGCCCACTAGTGTTATGTTTCTTGGGCCATTCTCTCCCTGGCTGGATATCCTGAACGTCATATTTGGCCATTTTTCTGGGGCCTCTGTACGGATCTTCGGGGATAAGGGCGGGAGGCTGGTGTGGGATGGGAATAAGGAGGAGGGAAGGGGAGAAATGTGGGGCAGGGGAGAAGAGAAGGACTGGAAGGGGGAGAGAGAAACAGGGAGATGGAGGAATGAAACGAGGAGGGAAGAAGAAAAAGGGGGAGGGAGGAGGTAAGGCGGGAGGGAAGGAGAGGAAACAGGGAGGGAAAGAGAAAAAGGGGGAGTGAGGAGTAACATGGAGAGGGATGGAAAAATGGGGGTGAGGGAAACAGAGGTAGGGAAATGAAGAGGTAAGTAGGGAGGAAAAAGGGATGTGCGATCGAGAGAAAAGGGGGAGGAAAAGGGAATGGAGGGGGAGAACGAGGGATGGAATGAGATAAATGGGGAAGGATTGGCGGGAGCACTATGTTATGAAGAAAGAATGGGGTGGGAAATAGGGGAAAAGGGAAGTGGAGGGTTATGGAGAAAGGATGAGGTAGGTATTGGAAGAGGGAAGAGAAAGGAAGAAGGTATTGGGGAAGGGATTAGGGAACACGTGAGGACGATGGGAAATTGGGAAACTGTTTGGTTGGTTGCGTCTGTTTGAGGAAGTGCGGAAGGGAAAAGGGTTGGGGAATGAAGAGCAACTGCATAGTGGGGTGGTATGCTTGTGTCTGCTGAAAGAGGGGAGCGGGAGAGGATGGGGGTAAGGAGAGTTTGTACGGGGTGGAATGATAAGGTTGGAGGGAGAGGAGGGAAGATGGTGACGGGGAGAGGGGAGGGGGACGGGGGATGGCTGGGGAAGTTTGATGTGGTTGTGTATATGTTGGAGAAAGGGGGAGGGGAAACGATGAGAAAAGTGGTGGGGATGGAATTGGTTAAAGTTGCGTCTTTGGGGAAGGAGCTGGAAGGTGAGGGAACGAGGAAACGGACGGTGACAAGTGTTTGGGTGATTGGTTGTGTGGTGGAGGGAGGCGAAGGGGAAAGAAGAGACAAGAAAGGGGGGACGAGAGGGAGAGTTTGGCATGGTTACGTGTGTAGAAAGGAGAGGAAGGGGAGTGAAGAGTGGGGATGGGGCGGAATGTGAGGAGTGGGATTGGTTGGTTGATTTATCTCCCTGACAGAAGAAAATCACGCAACATTTTCACCAACACCTGAAAAAGAATCTTTCGTGCTCTACCCCTCGTAGTTCTTCATCCCTCAGTACATGTTTTAGTAAAAAAAAGAAAAGAAAAAGAAAAGTTCTCCCCATTTTTGCCATCTGGCCCCCTTCCCACTTCCTCCTTCCCTTAGTACATATCCCCACAGTAATACAAAATTCTGTGAAATTCTCATCATCTCCATAATCCAGGGTCAGTATTTATCAAGTATTTTAACCAGTGTGCGGGATAAACAGTTCTCATCGCCGGGATAAACAGTTCTCATCCCCACTTCATTGTTAGTAGAAGTCGTTTTGTTTTGTTTTTGTTTTGTTTTGCTTTTTGCATTTTTCACTGGTATTCACTCAAGTTTATGAAGTGCATGGTAACTATGAGGGAAGAAAAAAAAATGTAAACAACACAGATGATACACAACATAACTCTCGGAATCACTGATATACTTGTATGTAGTGTTTTGGTCATGGTGGTGTTCCCAGACAGTATTGTGAATTTTACGAGAGAACCGGAACTAAAATCGGTTATAGAGAGCAGTCATTAACCCCTTCAGTTCAAGAGATTTGTAGACTAAAATCACAGAATTGTACACATATTAAACCAGACTAATACGCAATGACAGTGAAAGTGTGTAAATATGGCACCGGACTTCCCCTTTTCCTTTCTCCTTCCATACTTCCTTTCTTCATTCTTTCCTTCCCCTTCCTTCCTTTTTTCCCTCCACCTTCTTTGCATCTTTCCCTCCTCCTTCATTCTTTCCCCCTCCTTTCTTTTTTTCCGTCCACCTTTATTCCTTCTTCCACTCCCCATGTCCTTCCTTCTTTCCTTCACCCTTCTTTCTTTCCTTCCGCTTCTTCTTTCTTTCCCTCCCCCTTCCTTCTTTCTTTCCCTCTCCCCTTCCATCCTTCTTTCCCTCCCCATTTCTTTCTTTCTCTCTCCCATTCCCTCTTTCCCTCTCCCCTTCCTTCCTTCCTTCCCTCTCCCCTTCCTTCCTTCCTCCTTTCCCTCTCCCCCTCCATCCTTCCTTCATTCCTCCTTTCCCCTCCTCCGTCCCTCCTTCTTTACCCTCCTCCGTCCTTCCTTCTTTCCTTCCCCCTTCCTTCCTTCTTTCCCTCCCCTTCCTTCCTTCTTTCCTTCCTTCTTTGCCTCTCGTCGTCCTTCCTTTTTCTCCCCCCCCCTTCCTTGCTTCTCTTCTTCTCCCTTCCTTCTTCATTTCCCTCCCCCTTCCTTCCGTCTTTCTCTCCCTCCGTCCTTCTTCTTACACTCCCCCCCCCCCCAGGCAGTGCGTACCATGTTGACTATTAATGTGGCTCAGTGTGCTGGTGAGGGTCAGAATTATATATATTCCCTCACACACACACACACACACACACACACACACACACACACACACACACACACACACACACACACACACACACACACACACATGGAGAGAGAGAAACGGGCAATTGATAATGGAAGAGTTTTGCCGGCTTCCTGTTTCGTCTTTTCTTGGCTACGTCTGTCCCCCCCCCCCTCTCTCTCTCGTGAGATGTCTCCTTAATGCATCCATTGCTCTCCCTGTCAGTCATCTTCACTGTTTTCATCACTCTTTTTTTCCCTGCCAGCTGTCTTTAACCCTCTTCTCTCCCTCTCTCATTCCTTACCTCTTCTTTCCCTCTCTCATTCCTTACCTCTTCTTTCCCTCTCTCATTCCTTACCTCTTCTTTCCCTCTCTCATTCCTTACCTCTTCTTTCCCTCTCTCATCCCTTACCTCTTCTTTCCCTCTCTCATCCCTTACCTCGTATTTCCCTCTTTCATCCCTTCTATCTCCTTTGTCTTCCTCTGCTGTTCGCGCATGCCATCACTCCTCTCACTCTCCTTCCCCTGTCGGGCCCATTGAAAGTTCTCCTTGATTCCCTCCTTCCAGTAATTCCTCTCTCCGTCGTGGTTACTAATTCCATGACTTTTATTCCCTGCCAGTTAACTCTAGCCGTTCCTTTTACCTCGCTCATCCCTTGCCAGTCATCGTTAATATATCATCACTTTGCTTTCTTGCCGGTTCCTCAGAACCACGAAGACGTTTAGTGGGGTCGCAGAATGGTCTCAGGAGAATGTAGAAATAAACCAGAAGTGGTGCCAAGGCACAGCAAACTTGCCCCCGGCTGTCATTGTAGTGCTGACGTATAAACGCAACAAGGTATCTAGTCAAAGATTTCACATATCAGATTTGGAGTAAATAGGGTGATAATTGACGGTTTTATGCCCATTTGAAATTTTAGGCCTGACCCACCTGACAGTGACCCCCCCTATCGCTAACTGGAGGGTGACACCCCTGATGTAATGAAGCATGTTAAAGGATGCAGATTTGAAAGATGCACATTTAAGTTCTGGTTTCATATCGGTATGACGAATTTGAAAGGTTATGGCGAAAAAGCTATTTTTTTTTTTTTTTCCACAGCATGGACCTTGGCCCAGTTTGGCCCAAAATTTAATCAGGTGATCAGAGGGTCATAGCCCATCATCCCAGTAATTTTAGTCAAAATCGCACGAGTAGTTTTCCCGTAAAGTTAACAGACAGACAAACAGACAAACCGAGTGAAAACAATACCCGTCCTCGAGCCCCTCCGGGGCGGCAGCGGGTAATAAGTATTTATATATCGGAAGGGTGCTTAGTGAGTCGCGTGGAGGTCTCTGAAAAATTTAGGTAAATCTTATGTATATAAATCCCATTGGAGCCCAGTGTCCGGAGTATTGGACAGAACTGGGATTTTTCAAGCCTTTATAAAGTAGGGAATCCCCGGGTAGGGACCTATGAGCTTCGCGACTATGAGCCGATAGGCGGAGGGCGGCACCCTTAGTGCCGTCCCGGTGCAATGCCTCGCGCAGCACCCCTGGAATCCAATGGGATATATATATATATATATATATATATATATATATATATATATATATATATATATATATATATATATATATATTAGAGGGTATAACGTGACGTATGACAGTAACTTACACTAATGATCTATCATGTAATTTGAGTATATTTTGTTCTATAAACATATGCTCTCTGCGACTCTAGTTCAGTACCCAGCATTCGGCTGTTTAAGTGTAAAAGTTTTGTGTCTTGAATGTGTCGTCGGGTGGGAGCTTCGCAGGGTGATGGGAGACGGGTATTATTAGCGTATACTGTATTGTACATAAAAATCCCATATCCTGTCAGTATAAACGAGTTTTAAGAAGAAACGTTACGTAGTTTATTGATTCTTTAACATTAAGTCATGCATTCCAGCAGTTCTTTTGCACAAATCGACCGTAATTAAGGATTAAATTCAAATCTCAAGGATTGCAAGGGAGTAGGGAGGAGAGGCTGGTGTGTTGTTGCCAGTTATGTAATGTTTGGTTTGTAGGATAATACTACCAGCATTATCATAACACCCGGAGCTCATTCAGTGAAGAAATATTATTGTAATGCATGATTAGCGTCATTTTAAGTCAGGAGTAATATTATTATTTTTTACAGTTGTTCTACTGAAAGTAAATGTGGCACCATTCCTTTCATCTGATGGTGGTAGGGTGTCGGGGTTAATCGTGAGGTTGCAAGTTCCCGCCCCGCCCGGTGGCTGCTGTGTTGGGAGGGGTAGCGCTCTCCTGTAACCCTAGCAGGGCTATATGATCTGATGAGGTCTAGCTCGGGGATTTAATCCCTTCATCTGACGAGGGAATAGCCACACTTATTCAGTGAGGAAACATTATTAGTGTATTTTTTCAAAAATTGGAATTGGTTATTTTTCTGGGAGGGGTAGCGCTCTCCTGTAACCCTAGCAGGGCTATATGATCTGATGAGGTCTAGCTCGGGAATTTAATCCCTTCATCTGACGAGGGAATAGCCACACTTATTCAGTGAGGAAACATTATTAGTGTATTTTTTCAAAAATTGGAATTGGTTATTTTTCTTTCACCGAAATCTATGTTTATCTTGTTCAATTATTCAGTTTTCCTTTTACTTAGTGATACTCTCACTCATTAGATAAAACAACTCAGCCACACAACCTACGAAAGGTGTACTAATATTAGGGTACGGTTGTGAAAGCTTTGTTTTTATCTTATTTTTTAATGTTTTGCTTTAACTATTGATTATTTACAGTGGTTAAGTAAGCAATATACAGTTTGGAGGACATTCAAAAGTCAAGGTCTGAAACCATATCATTTACAGGATGTTCAGTATCTTAACCCTGAAGATTTTGATAGACGCCTTGTGTACTGTACGTGGCTAGAAAATAATCCCCAGATCAGTAACAAATGTAAAGCATAAGTAAACATGTTTGGGAATCACGGCTCTAAACCTTCCCTTTACTTCCCTCACCCCTTGCCATCCCATCCATACCCTGTCTTGTCCTCTCCCTCTTTCCTGTCTCTACCATCCCTCCTCTCTCTCATTTTCTTGTCTGGCCCTGTGAGCGTACTCTTAAATTTACCCCTTCCTTTGTCTGCCACTCATCCCTGTCAACTCTCCCTAACCTATAAGTATCCAGGCTGGCGTCCTATGCCCAAAGTTGCGTGATGTGAACTTTCTGTAAAAATAATAACAGACCAGTACTTTCAGATTCCATATATTTAAACGATCCAGTAAAGCAAAGGACTGAGCAGCATAAAAATTTGTTCATTGCAACTCCAGAAGGCTGACATGTTAAAACTAAGCTACAGGAAATTTGCTCACAATGCCTCAGTTTTGTCTTCCCTTTAAGAAGTCAGGCAAATATAAGCAACGCAAGCCAGTCATTTATTTTATTATTGTTCATGATGGTGATGATGACATTGATGATATTTACCAGCCGTGATAGCGAAGCTGGTATTGTTTTCAGTTTGCCTGTCTATCTGTATGTGTATCTGTTAGCACGATAACTACGCAACCGCTGAAGATATCATTACAAAAGAGCACAGGTGTGTAGTAGGGACGAAAATCTACGATTTGGAAATTAGTGAAAGTAGATCAAGGTCTGTGTGTTTGTTAGCACGATAACTTGCGCAGCGCAAAAGATATCATCACAAAATTTTGCAGGTGTGTAGTAGGGATAAAAATCTCCTACGAGTTCAAAAATTGGTGCAAGTAGGTCAAGGTCAAGGTCATATTCCGAGCCGTGCTAGATATGTACCGGCTGGCGGCTGGTGTGATTCCCCCCTTAGGGGAGCCTCTAGTTTGTGTTACTTTCGTTTTGTAGCACGAGAAGGCTTTAAAACAGACTTATTGCATTTAAAAAATTGATTTTGCAGCACCAGTTTTCACAGGATTTAATCTCATGCCTTCCTTCCCCCCACAGCTCCAGCTCATCCCACCCTTTTATTATTATTATTATTATTATTATTGTTGTTGTTGTTGTTGTTGTTGTTGTTGTTCTTCTTCTTCTTCTTCTTGTTATTCCCATTTCTGTACCCTCCACCTCTCGATACTTTCATTCTTGAAGGATAATTTTAAATAAGCCTTCACTCTACTCAAACCACTAAGCCTACATCACCCATTTCACAGGGTATACGGTCCTGCCCAAAACCAACCGCCCACTAAAACTACCATCCCATCCCACCCATTCCTTTGCTTACCGCACCCATATCCTTACGTTCCCTTTCTTGCGGCGACGCAAGTTACGCGGTCGACGAATGTACTTGTTAAAAATGATCTTAGGGAGTAAGGAGTCGGGACAGATCACAGGAAATTTAGATGAAAAAAGCCAAGAATCCTTGCTCTCCTCCTCCTCCCTCCTTCTCATTTCTTGCCTCCCCCACCATCTCCTCTCTCTTACTTTCGCGCTTGATTTTCTCCCACTCCTTCTTCAGTCTTTCCTTCCCCTCATATATCTCCCCTCCTCCTGTAACATCACTCTTCATCGTCTGCCTCCCCCCACCCCCCGTTTTTTTCATTGTCGCTCCATCTTCTCTTCAGACTCCTAATTTGTCGCTTTTCCTCCTGCCTGAAGTGTATATTCCTTTATTAGTTTCATCCTTCGCTACTTCATCGCTCTTTTCATCCTTTCACTCATGCTCTCTTTTTCTTAGTTATGTTCACCCCATCTTATTTCTTTCTCCCTTCTACCGTCACCTTTCTTCCATACTACTTATCGTTCTTAATTTCCCTAGTCCTTTGATTCTTTCCCCCTCTTTTTTTTTTTTTTTTTTTCATCCATTTCCAGCTGTCATCATCAGTCTCAGTAACAGAGGTCTTTCCCCAGTCTTCAGTTTTCTTCATTTTCGTCACACTCCATCATTTCTTTCCAATTTTATATTATTTCATCCTCTCTTTCCTCCCTTTGCTTCCTCCCCCTCTTTCCTACCTTTCCTTCCTCCTCCTCTTTCCTACCTTTCCTTCCTCCTCCCCTTTCCTACCTTTCCTTTCTCCTTTCTTCCCCGCCCTTTCTTCCTCCTCCTCTCCTCCTTGTCCCATCCCTCATTCCATTAACCAATCCCCCACATCCGTCTTCATTCATCCTCGATCTTCCCCTCCATTTGTCACTCTCCCTATTTAGCTTTTCCATCCATTGCCTGCACCCTTTCTCCCGCATCCTTTCTTTTCCTCACACCTCCCTGACTTAAAATTTACTCAGTTCTCAATACTATCCAGACAGCTGTATTCCTCCTGCTCGCTCTCTCTCTCTCTCTCTCTCTGCTCCTCGTTAATCCACATGTACTTCCATTATTTCTCTTTTGTTGTCCCTTTTTCGCTTTTTTTTTTTTTTTTTTCATAGTCCTACCGATACCTTTACCTCACGTTGCCTCGTTTTCTTCTATTCTCGCTTCAGTATTTCTCATTTTATTCCCTATTTCTGTTTGCTTTCTTTCAATTTTTCTCGTTATTCCCTCCTCCATCCTCCACACCCAATTTCTCTCTCTCTCTCTCTCTCTCTCTCTCTCTCTCTCTCTCTCTCTCTCTCTCCTTCACAATTTCCCTTGGTCTCACATTAGCTTTTCTTCCATCTCCGCCTTCTCATCCTTTCCGTTTTCTCCATTTCCTCTAACTTCCATTCGTCTTGATTCTTCGCTCTCCCCTTTCCCAAACACATTACTCATTCTCTCTCTCTCTCTCTCTCTCTCTCTCTCTCTCTCTCTCTCTCTCTCTCTCTCTCGGTAAAGCCACCAGTTCGTCATGTTTAACCTTGCCCCCATGGGTTTCAAGCTCCAGCAGGTGTCTGGTGTTTTTGTCGCTCATTTAATACCATCAGAGTCTTAGGCTTGTCTTTTATCCAGAGTTTATTATCCTATTTTTTATATAGACAGATGTTTGCATTAAGCCCCCTTCACACCTACACGATCTTTTAACCGACCGCAACGCGATTAGAGATCGTGCTGCGGTCAGGTAGTCATCGTTTGGCATCGCAACGCAGTCTAGCACATTGCCATGGAGTCCTGGAACTTCAGGATTTTTTAATACTTGCATAAAAAAATCGTGAACCTAGGCGATTGTCAGATCCATCAGAGAGCAGTCGGGGTACAATCGGGTATCATCGTGATACAGTCCATTTGCAGTCCTGATAAATCGTGGTTTCATCGCCGGGAAAAAAGCCGTTAACGAGATGTGGCAACAGCGTATATACAATTGGCATAGGCGCACACAGCCATAAAATGTGTGGCGTGTGACTCCCTCAAGTTCACAGTCTATAGTCGTTCCATTTTATGAAGGCAGTTTGGGGGGGGCAGCCTAAGACCTCACACCACTAGCTCTGTTGCCACATCACCACCGCCACACACGTGTAATTACACCTGCTCACCTCTCTCTCCGTCTCTCTCTCTCCTATTTTAAGTTAGTAACTACGTATAAATGAATTTTAAATACTCTGAATAGATGTAATTAAATATATATATATATATATATATATATATATATATATATATATATATATATATATATATATATATATATAGATATAGATATATATACAGTATATATATATAGTATAGTATAAATCCGGTAAGACTTGTCAGCGTTGCTTTTGCGACGTTGTCAAGTGGAGTGACATTGGGGATAGCCTTGTGTGTGCGGCTCATACTCGGTCAGTCTCCCGCCATGGAAGCTTGCCCATCAAAATTCAAAACAAGAGAAGAAATAAAGAAAAAAACAGAAGTAGTTAATATAAATATGTGAGAGAGAGAGAGAGAGAGAGAGAGAGAGAGAGAGGAGGGGGGGAGAGAAGCACGTGTGTGGCGGTGATGTGGCAGAGGAGCTTGCGGTGTGAGCTCTTAGGAGGCCCCACCCAAACCGCCTTCATAAAATAGAAAGCTGATAGTGCGCGCGTGCCCTGACCGTAACATACGTGTCTGTCAGTGTCGCCATGGCTATAGATTGTCATGATGGGTGGCTCAGGGACTCTTGCTAGTATGGTGGTCACAGCTGATCTGATTCAACGAGGGGCGTGGGGGGCTTCTTATATTGTGCCGGGGCTTCCACTGATGGTCGTCTCATAATCGCAGTGTCGTCGTCCTATCGTCTTGATGCAATCATTCTTATCCATGCACTGTCGGTGTGTAGTCGGGAACCGGAAATGACCGTTATTTTTCAATTTTGTACCCATCCGGATGCAGGCGTAGGGGGTTCCCAGTGCCATCTGGACAACATCGTCATTCGTCTCAGTGTGCGCGTAGTGTTATCAGATTGGGTCAAAAATCGCACGATTTCAGGGCGATTTCAAGTCGCTGAGCTGTCGTTATCACCATCGTGAAAGTGTGAAGGGGGCTTTAAGGGTTTTGAGAGTTTTCGAAGTATTGGATATGGATATGTCTTTCGATAACCTCTGTACTACTAGGAGTCTCTTTTGTCTGACAAAAACCGTCAGGCAGTAGGGAGAGTATCCTACAAAAGAGTCACTATAGTAAAGGACTGAAATGCTCAATATCATGGGTAGTGGAACTCTGTTGCTCATATTATACTTATCGTTATCTCCCTCTCCATTTTTTCTCTCCTTCCTCTCGTCTTCCCTTCGCCCTCTTCATCTAATTTCCTCCTGCCAGTTCACGCGCAATATCTCATTTCCTTCCTGTTCCTCTCCCTTTCTGTGTGTGTGTATATATATATATATATATATATATATATATATATATATATATATATATATATATATATATCTGGATAACTAATAATGATAAAACTAGTCTCAGAATAGCGGAATCATTGTTTATAGATGACTTAAAGCCTTCACTGAATACCTATGATTTTTCCATTAAATTATTTACCCACTGAGTCATTGTGATTCGATTCAGCTGTCTCATACAGCTCAGCCAAGTTTACTTTTCCATAGACTTAAATAATCCTTCTCTCCTTACCCTTCTCCTTTCCTCCTCTCTCACGTTCCCTCTTAGCTTTCCCAAATTCTCTTCACCTCCCTGTATGTCTCTCTCAGGGTCCTTTTCTTTGCATTCTTTTTCTTTCCAGCCACTCTTCTCCCCGTTTTTCTTTCTCTCTCTCTCTCTTTCTCTCTCTCTCCGTTCTCGCTCCACCTCCCCCGTTTCTCACGTTCCCTCATAGCTTTTTCAACACTCCATCTCCCCTTTCTCCCTCTGTCATGTTTACTTTCTCAGTTCTATTTTTCTTTCCCTCTGCCTTTTTATCGCTGTGTCTTCTTCCTTTCCCAGTCTCTTCGCCTTCTCCTCTCTTCATCTGAGGTCTCCCTTTCTCTCTCTGCATTCACTTTCCTCTTTCATGATCTTTTCTCTCATTACTGTCATTCTCTATTTCCCCATTCTCTCTCTTTCTCTCTCTCTCTCTCTCTCTCTCTCTCTCTCTCTCTCTCTGTGATTCCACTCTTTTTTCTCCGTCTCAAAATCCTACTTAATTCTTTACCTCATATTCCACTTCTCTCTTTCAACCTCTCCGTTATCCCCTCCCTCCACCCTCGCGTATCCTGACGCCTTCTCCTCTCTTTTTCCATTTCTCCCTGTCTCACATTCCCACTCTGCACTCCACCTCCCTCCCTGCTCCCGCTCACGTCCCCAGTCACCCTCGCTCACAAAGGCAAGCAATGGCGGGAAGCAGACCACAGGGGGGAGTCGAGACGTGATGGGAATTAATAACCCCCTCTCTCGCCAAGTAGGTTAAGCCCCACCATAAAAAAAAAAAAAAAAAAGTATAAGAAAAAGAAAGGCCCATTGAGAGCTAATATCCCTTATGACTCCAATACCCACCATCCTTCTTTTCCCTCCACGCCCCCAGCCCAGCACATTATAGCGAGTTTTTGTTTCACCTGATTCAGTACGCCATTAACACCTTGCTTATTAATGCCACGACAGCCTCAGGAGATGTGGTCTCTGTGTTTCTTCTTTGTTCCCTGCCGCTAGGGTGTCGTAGGACCGAGAGAATATTCTAATTTTTAACCGTGTAAGAAGTTTGCCTACATTTTTTGTACTTAATGTGACAAAAAAAAAAAAAAAAAAACTTATTCTTCCTTGTGTGATGAAGTAGCTTTGGAGTCGGGTTGATTTTTTCCTTTGTTTCTCCCCCCCCCTCTTTTTTTTTTGACATTCGAAGTGTTCATACACTGTTCAGCGCATGAAATAAGACTCTTCAAATAGTCTTCGTTTTCCTTTAGTTCACTACTGGTGTATCCTAAGGACTAAGTCAGTATGTCTTTGTTTTCAGGATTTAGCGTATTCAAAGTTTACCCACTTTTTCAGTGCATAATATAATACAAAAATTGGCTTAATTTTTCTTCCATGTTTGCAGCAAGATTGTGTTCGAAGTCACCTTGATATTTTTTCTTTCTCTAGTTTCAGCATATTCGAGGTCCCCCCTCCCCCAACTTTTTTTTTTTTTTTTTTAATACGAGACATGAACAAGAAAGTATACGTATTGTTTTTCTTCCCTGTCCTCTGGTAGTCTCTTGGGGTTCGGGTTCCCAGTGTGTCTCTCACTGCCACTAACACTTATTCACTTACTTAATCAGTTACTGAGTCAGTGTACAGTTTTCAAGGATGCAGTCCAGACCTAGTTAGGGGAGGGGGTGTAAAGGGGTGAGAAGTATACCTACACAGAAATACACATGGCACTAGCAGTAGTTAACCATGTGCCCACGTCATGCCGGAATAGCCGTAAATATGACACAGAGGGGCAGGGAAAATGATTGCATCTATATACATATTTACATACATGCATACACACAGATTTACACAGTGTAAGAGTACAAGTCGGGCGTGTACCTGTGTCGTGCCGCAATAGCCGTAAATATAATACAGAGGGGCGGGGTATAGCTCTGGGCTGTTTGCTGTACTGGGACAGCCTGTGAGCCTGGATGGTGTCACTAAGTGCTTAAGCAATACAGTAATTAATCACATCCATGCTGGCGAAGGAAGAAGGGAGTCATGTTTTCCCCGACGTATGTGTGTGTGTGTGTGTGTGTGTGTGTGTGTGTGTGTGTGTGTGTGTGTGTTTTGGACATTCGAAGCACTGCTACATTTACCTATTCATAACATAAACTAATTAGTAGGGTCACAAATTCTTTCTTGTTTGTTGTTAGTTTTCAGAATCAGGTTAAATATTTCCCTTGACGGTATTTCAAGAAGCTTTTATGAATTTTTAAGGGCATAGCATATTTTTTTTATTCATTTGTTTTTCCTTCGTCTGTTCTGTTATAAAAAAATATCTGAAGATGTAGGCTTATTTATTTTTTATTGTATAACGACTCCACCATCGTTCGTCATTAATGTGTCTCGCCAGCAAGGTCTCTCTCTCTCTCTCTCTCTCTCTCTCTGCCACTTCTTGTTATTCCATGGAAATTATAGGCTTGATTTTCTTCATCCTGTGTAACCCTTCCTCTCAGCAATCATCATTAGACCATCAGAGTGTCCCAGGGGTCACGTTACATTGTCCGATTTTTGTCATATTTAGTCTCTTCAATCATCCTACTTTTATTTTCGGTGCATCAAGTAATCTGGGAACGTTGGCTTGCTTTTTCCCTCTTGTACTATGGACCCCTTTACTCATTGTGTGTTATTAGTATATTTCCTTATTCTTCGTTTTTTTCCCCCAAAGATTTTCTATTTTGCCAGTCTATGATGTTGCCTGGAAATGATGGGCGTATTTCTCTATCCCTCTTTAACCCCCTTGCCCATAGATTACTTTATAAATATTGCATTGTCTAAGTAGGCAGGTTACAGTTTTAATTTTTCCTTTTTTTTTCACAACAATCTTCTTACAATTTCCGGTGCATAAAATAATCTTGAAAATATAGGCTTGCCTTTTCTCGCATGCCCTAGAGTGCTCCGTAATCATGGTGGATTCTCTCTCTCTCTCTCTCTCTCTCTCTCTCTCTCTCTCTCTCTCTCTCTCTCTCTCTCTCTCTCTCTCTCTCTCGTGTGTGTGTGTGTGTGTGTGTGTGTGTGTGTGTGTGTGTGTGTGTGCACGTTTCCCTAGTGCCTAATGTACAGGCTAAATCTTTCATTCCTTTGGAACCTTTCTGCCTACCAGTCACCATTAGACCATTAACGTATGTCTTTAGTAATGTTACATGTTTTATTATTATTATTATTATTATTATTATTATAGCTTCGTACACTTTTTATAGGATTGTTTTGGATGTTTATGAAATTTTTAGGCTTATTTTCTTTCTTGCACAGCCTCTCAAGCCATCGTTGGCCATAAGCGTATCTAGGGAGTAAGGTTAAATGTCCCTTTTATTTTTAGGCTTTTAAGATATTTTCCCAACAGTGCCTGATGCTGCTTACTTTTATTCTCGCGTGTAACCCCACCTCCCGCCGACCACCATTACACCATTAGAGCCTCTCACGTCTCGGGTTGCATACTCCTACCTTTTTGTTACACTTTTTTAACCACCTTTTACACTTTTCACTGCATAAAATGATGAAAAAGGATTTAGTTTTTTATTCTTTATTTTTTTTTTAAGCCTTTCACAAACGCTGTACTCATTGCTCGTGTACAGCATAGCTCAGTAGGCAATTTATATGCTCCACAATTCAGCCCATGCAGTACAGTGAATTTTTGCTTTATTCTTGCTTCCTGCAGAAGATTTTATGTAGCTTTAGCGAAAATTTCCGAGCTGGGGATAAGATACAACCTTTATTATAATTAAGGTTAAATTAGACTGTCAGGTTGTTAGGTTAGTTTAAGTTAGGTGAGGTTAAGTAAGGTGTGGTGAGGTTAGGTTTGGTTAGGTTAGCACGGTCACTACGAGGGGAGTTTTCCAAAAATGCATAAAAAACGTACGGATAGGTTAACTTCTCAAGCCTCCTGATATACCCTGCAGATTATTATTATTATTATTATTATTATTATTATTATTATTATTATTTTTACCAAGGTAATTCTTGACCTAACGGGCGCGGCGATTCCACCTATATCATAACAAACTCACAATTTCAAAGTATGTAATTTTGGTACATAAGCAACACAGATAGTAAACTGTTCCATTGTGACTGCAACAAGTGATTGGAAAAAAAAATAAAGCATACCTGTTTAGGAGCATTTAAGGAAGCGGCCAGGTTTCCCGGGGCGATGTTCATCGATCTCTCTGACTGGCCGCGTTGTTTACCAACCGTCGCACCGACTGGTCGTGTCAGTGTATCCCGTATCAAAGCATTATGATTTAACCAAACCTAACCTAACCAAACAAAACCTAATCCAGCCTAACCTCACTTGCATTTGACAGTCAACTATCAAATTTAAAAATATGCTTTAGGAATGTTAAATATGGCCGGCTGCTGGCAGACGTCGGCGGAATATTTATGATTCTAAGTCCTCATTTATAGCTTTCAGAGGTAAGATTATAATAATCCCCAGTAGCTGTGGTAATCCAGGAATAATAACAAGTAACCTGTGAAAGACTCATTTCAATAAAAAATTTGGAAAGGCTGCGCCCGTGTGGTAAAGAATTATTATTATTATTATTATATTTTATATTATTATTATTATTATTATTATTATTATTATTATTATTGTTGTTATTATTATTATTATTATTATTATTATTATTATTATTATTATTAATCTTTTCCTTGCAGCCCCTCCCCTCCCACACATCACCAGTAGACCATTATTGTGTCTTCGTAATTTGGTTGCATTTTGTCTTTTATTATTTTTTTCTCCACTTTTTCCATTTTCTCAGAGCGTAACATAATCGGAAAAATACGTTTCTACTATTTCCTTTTTACACAGTTGCTCTACCCACTAGTCGCCAATAGTTTTTCTCAGTAGTCATAATAAGTACTCTTTATTGCAACTTTTACGACTTTCCTGATATATCCAAAAGATTACTGGCTTAGATTTTCCTTTCACGAGCAACTCTTTCTCACCCCTCACCCCAGCTGGTCGCCATTGGACTATACAGGGTTTCTGTCGTCCGGTTTCACATTTCTCCCCTCTCCTCCTCCTTTTTTTTTTCTTTCTTTCTTTTTTTTTTTTCCTAGCAGTTTTTCCTTGTCTTCAAGTAACATAGTCTTGAAAGTAACTGCTCACTTTTCCTTTTGTTCAGTCGCTCAGCCCACCGTTGACCCTTAGTGTGCCTCCACAGTCTGAGTAATTGGTATACATTTAACGTAGTATTTATTTTGCATTTTCATTTTCCATTCCTGAATTTTGTCATCACTGTTGGGCTGCTTCGTCCACTGGTCGCCATTAGACAGTATTTGCATATAAGTTTCATGACTTCCTTCTTGTATTTTTCCTGGATTATCCCTAAATTCTGTTGAATATTCGAAACTTACATGTTTCGTTCGTTCTGTGCACCTGACAGTAAGCTCTTACTTTCCTGGACAAAAAAAAAAAAAAAAAAAAAAAAACTAGGGTTGACCAGAATAAAACAGAATTGTTGTTATCTCAGTGAAGAAGTTAATGAAGGCCGTTTAATCTTAACTGTGCGCCGGATCCTTCCTGAAAAAAAAAAAAAAAAAAAAAAAAAGTGGGTGAGGCCAGAATAGTGAGGAAATGTCATCGTAATGGGGTTAACTGCTTCACTTCTGTGACACATTTTTCATTTACTCTGAACTACCACCAGACGATTTTGGTCAGCTTTATAGAGATATCATATTGTGAATGTAATTATGAAGGCTGTGCCAAACCCCTCAGATTGGAAGTCTTTTTCCAAAATGTCACTAGCAAGGATTAGGTAAAAAAAGATCATCTGAATAAAGGGGTTAATATGCCTTCGTACTTTGCATACATATTCCCACTTTCAGGTGGGTCCAAGTTTTTCTTTTTTACGCTTTTCAATACATAATATTCCTGGTGGTCACAAAATCCCCCTCAACCACCTGCCTCCTCTCGTAAGACGCAGGGACGGAGAGCTATGAGAGGTGGGGGCAAGTGGCGAGGCTCTGGGGGGAGGGGACTGAGGAAAAATTACAATAGGGAGAATGTGTGAGAACAGAGAGGAAGAGAAGGAGGGCGGGGATATATTATAGGGGGTATAGAGCAGGGGAGGGGAAGGGAAGGGAAGGGAGGGACAGGGATGAATGATGGTAGGGGGAAAGGGGAAAAGTGTCTGACAGGTGAAAATTGTAGGGACATGATAGGGGATTAGGGTGGCAGAAGAGCTATGACCTGGGATGATTGGCTGAAGTAGGGGTGTTTGATGTAAGATGCAAAAGGAGACTGGAGAGATGGGAGCCACTGGGTGAGAATAAAGGAGGATGAGATGGAGAATACGGGTGCAGGGATGGTTGACGTATACTGTTGTGAGTTTGATCATACCTGACAGATTTGCATCCCTTTTAACTCGATTACCTGTTACTTAATGGTAGAGTAAGATAATATTACATTTATACATTATTTCCTTAACATGTCTTCTTAGCTAACGACATAGTTAATTACATGTCTTCTATGACGGGTCAGCGTTCGATATGGAGAGGTGGCAGTTTTTTGTCAGGCAAGAGTGAACCAGCGAAGTAGTGATGAAGAAGGGATGGGAAGGGGTGACAAGGATGGGTAGCAAGGGTAGAAGAGTGCTTGAGCAGGGATGAATGGTAGGGGTTTGGAGTGAAAGAGACGTTGATAGGAAGATGTAACGACGAGTGACAGGAACAAGAATAAAGATGACGTGACAGAATGAATTAATGCAGGGATGAATGGCAAGAGTTAAAAGTCAGTGAAATGAGATGGAAAGAATGTGTTACGAAAACAAGAAAGTGGAATGGAGATAACGGAAGGATGAAGAAGGAGAGGGGAGTTGCTGTGAGAAGAAAGGACGAGAGAAGAAGCTATTAAGGAGAGGCATTATATTATGAAGAAGAAAGAGATGGCTGGGAGAAGAGGAAGGGGAAAGGAGAAAATTATGGGAAGAAAAGGTGATAGGTAGGAAGAGCAGAGGGGGAGGAGAGGAAGATGCAAGAGATGGCCTGCGGAAGAGGAAGAAGGAAAAGAGAAATTTATGGGGAGAGAAAGATGACTGAAAGAAAGAGCAGAGATGGAGAAGACGAAAAAAACACACGGGACGAAGACAAGGGGTGACAGAGTGAAGTAAATGCGTGTGAACTGGAGACTGGCATAGAAGACATTTATTAGGCAGAAAGGACTAAAGGGAAAAGACAGAGACGACAGGGTGACTGGAAGGGGAGACGAAATTGGTAAAGGAAGAAGGAATGTAGGGAACGAGAAAGGACGTAGGAATGGGAGGGGAAGACACGAGACCTGGCAGGGAAGGTGAAATGGAAGAAGAGGGGAGGCTTGCAGATGGAAATGAATGAGGGATTGTTGGTGAGAGGAAGGAGGAAGGCAGGCCACAGAAAGAGGGAAGGGTGTGTTTGTGTGACAGGAGAGGGGAGAGGGACCCTAGAAGAGACATATATACTCGTACATACATCCATACATACACTCACACAGATAGACACAGAAGATGCAGACACACGGGCAGACAGACAAACAGACTGACAGACTAGAGGGAAAGAACAAAGAGATAGATAGACAGATATAGATAATTATACAAAAATCCGTTGATTGATTAATGGATTGATTGAGAGAGAGAGAGAGAGAGAGAGAGAGTCAGGCATAGAAATGGGAATAAGGATCCATAAGAACGAGTATGTGAGAGAGAGGAGGGAGGGGAACATAATATGAGAGAGGGGACAGGTGACAGTATCAGGGAGTGAAGGGAGAATATGTTACTGAGAGTGAGAACCGGTCAAACAGACAGGGGAAAACATTGACAGAAACAGACAGACAAACAGGATGAGGGAGAGAGGGGAGAAAGAAAGAGGTGAGAAATTGAGAGGGAAGTGAGAAAAAAGCGAGGAAGAGTGGCAATCCGGGACAAAGGGAGGGAGAGACGTGTTGTTTTAGTTGATCGAACCAGTGTGTGATCTGGACTCTGGTGTAAAGCAACCACACACAGCAGGAGAGGACGTAGTAGGGGTCCTGAGAGAGAGAGAGAGAATTTTTGGGTAAGCAGTAGTGTGTGTGTGTGTGTGTGTGTGTGTGTGTGTGTGTGTGTGTGTGTGTGTGTGTGAGACCTTGTACCAGCTTTTCCTGAGAGAAAGCTGGAAAAAAAAAATGCTAGAGACCTTCCACAAGGCTTACAAATGTTTCCAACGTGCCACCTTAGCGAATAGGAGTGACTGGGAGAGAGAGAGAGAGAGAGGGGGGGGGGAGGATAAAGAAATATATGACGATAGATTTTTTTCTCCCCATCATCGCCTCGAGCAGATTATTTTCATAAATCAAGACATTAATTTTTTATGCATCGAGAGTAAGATGAATGAGACATGTCCTTGTCCTTCATTTTTTTTACATTTTCACGTTTTACCTCTTATTTTCCGTGTAAATTTAATCCCCGATGCATTTTCAATCCCATTTCCAGAAGCAGAGTCTTTTCCAAACTTCACTTTCCTCATATCGGGCGGGATCAGAGACTCTCAGGCGTGATGCAGGGTGAAGTTTAGTTATACAGAATGCTCGGAAAGTCTCCTTGCTGTGAGAGACGGGAGGTGTGGCGGTGAGGTGTGATTGTGAGCAGTGCTAGTGTGAGATGTGGCAGCAGGGGTGTGGCAAGGTAAGGTGTGTCAGTGTGAGATGTGGCGGTGTGAAGTGTGGTTGTGAGAGGTATGATAGTATGAGATGTGGCAATGTGAAGTGTGGTTGTGAGAGGTGTGGCAGTATGAGGTGTAGCAGGAGGTGTGGTGAGAGGTGTAGTAGAGTGTACTCGTATGGTATGAAAGTGTGAAGTGTGGTGATGTGAGTTGTAGAAGTTTGAAGTGTGGGAGTGTGTGGTGTGGAAATGTATGATGCTGCTGTGAGGTGTGGTAGTGTGAGATGTGACTGCTAGGTATGGTAGTGTGAGATGTGACTGTGAGGTGTGGTAGTGTGAGATGTGACTGTGAGGTGTGGTAGTGTGAGATGTGACTGTGAGGTGTGGTAGTGTGAGATGTGACTGTGAGGTGTGGTAGTGTGAAATGTGACTGTGAGGTGTGGTAGTGTGAGATGTGACTGTGAGGTGTGGTAGTGTGAGATGTGACTGTGAGGTGTGGTAGTGTGAGACGTGACTGTGAAGTGTTGTAATGTGAGATGTGACTGAGGTGTGGCAATATGAGATGTGACTGGGGTGTGGTAGTGTGAGACGTGACTGTGAGGTGTGGCTGTGTGAGACGTGACTGTGAGGTGTGGCAGTGTGAGACGTGACTGTGAAGTGTGGTAGTGTGAGACGTGACTATGAGGTGTGGCAGTGTGAGACGTGACTGTGAGATGTGGCTGAGGTGTGGCAGTGTGAGACGTGACTGTGAGGTGTGGCTGTGTGAGACGTGACTGTGAGGTGTGGCAGTGTGAGACGTGACTGTGAGGTGTGGCAGTGTGAGACGTGACTGTGAGGTGTGGCAGTGTGACTTGTGACAGTGTAAGATGTGGTACTGTAAGGTATGACAGTGTGTAGTGTAACTATAAAGTGTGGCTGTGTGAGATTTGGCAGCGTTTGGTGCGACCGAAATGTGGTAGTGCGAGGTGCGGCGGTGTGTTGTGTGGCTGAGATGTGCACTGCAAGGCGTGACAGTGTAAGGTTTGGCAGTGTAAAATGGGGTTTAGTGTCTTTTGTTTCAAGGAGTCTGTTTTAATTCCCTTGAACTTCATTTCTTTCAAATTCTTCACCTCCATTCCTTGACTTTGCCAGTATTTTTCTCAATTTATTTCCTTTTGTCTGTGACCTTCCTTCTCTCCTCTCCAGCATTTATTTTTCCCAGCCCCCTTTCGTTTTTTCTTCCGTCTTCATTTTTCCTTCTCATACTTCCCTCCATCTCCTCTCTTCTTTTCATCCGTTCTTTCCTTCTTCCTTCTTTTTTTTTTTTTATTCCTTCCACTCATTCCTTCCTATTTGCAGCTCTCCCCCTCACTCTTTTTCCCAGTCATCTCCTCCCATTCTTCTCCACTGTCTGTTCTACCGTTTCTCCCTTCCCTTTCATCCCTTTCCAACCTTTTTCTTCCTTCTTGCGTTTTCTATATTGCCTCCATCTTCCTTCTTTCACTTCCGTCATCGGGTCTTGTATCACAATCTTTTCAGTTGACGAATATGATCTTAATGGCGTCCCAATAGCCCCAGCTTGTCGCATTTACCTCCCCCACCCTCCCTCCCTTTCCTCTCTCCACACACACACACACACACACACACACACACACACACACACACACACACACACACACACACACACACACACACACACACACACACACACACACACACACACACACACACACACACACACACACACACACACACACACACACACTCTCTCTCTCTCTCTCTCTCTCTCTCTCTCTCTCTCTCTCACCCTAAAAATATAATAACAAGGCATGTAATCAACCCAACCCTCATCTTTCTTCCTTTGATTACTCTTATTTCTCTCCTCCCTCCATCCATCTCTTCGTCCAGTTTTTCTCCCCCTTCACTCTTCCTCGTAGTTAACGAAAATATTATCAATGGCATCCCAATTAGTCCAGCGTCTTGCATTCTCCTCTTGTCTTCCTGCCCTCCACCTTCCGAACCAGCCTGGCCCCCTTTCTAATCCTGTCATCAAAGCCACTTCTCCCTCAGCACCCTGCCCACCCATCCTAACGTCTTTCTTTATTTTCGTCAGTTTACAAGATTTTTTTTATTCAGCGTAGGAAGGACCTCTTGTTGCCATTATTCCTGTTGCTGTTGTTGTTGCTTAACCCGGTCTTTATAGCCGAGCAGATCCATCGACCACAGGTAAGCAACTGCCTCCTGTACGTGCAGTAGGCTACAGTACATGTACGGTTTGGGATCCGACGCATCCTTGTAGTTGACAGCGTTTCACTAGTCCTTCCCGCGGCGAGGTACAGGGAAATATGATGAGATTTTGACTCCCTGGTAGACGCTGCAGCTGCGACACCTAGAGTGCACTGCGTCACCACGTGTAGGCTCCCATTACCTCTAGTAACACAGGGGTTCATTAAGACTGTGCATACTATAGTTTTTCGGATTTGATAAATGTCTGCTATATCTCACTGGCCGAATGAAATAGTCTGGTAGTAGCAGGAATAACATGAAAGACCTCTTTGGTCTGAAAGTTTTTTTCTTTTTATATACATTCATCCCTCCATCCAGCCTTTTCTCCCTTCCTTCAGTCTTGCCATTCTTTCTGTCAATTAATGAAAATATTCTAGTGGTTTTTCAATCAGTTCAGTGCCTCACGTTCTCCTCCTGCCTCCTCCTTTCCATCTCACATTCATCTTTTCTTTTCCAGTCCTTCTCCTGCCCTTCATTTAACCTTTTTCCTCCCTCCAGTCCTTCTGTTCTTCCTTCCAGTTGACGCACATAAGATAATGGCCATCTGAATTGGTTCACCACCTCATACCCTTTTTCCCCATTCCCGTCTTACTTCTTTTTGTTTCTTTCGTCTTTAGTTGATCTCTCATCCAACTTTTTCTCCCTCCCTCCAATCCTTTAATCCCCTGTCAGAGATGAGGTCATTTATAATATGGTTTTTCATGAGACAAAGCCTTCCAATGTTTGATATATCCCCGTTTATATTCGTACCCAGTATCCACCTGTCTTCTGTCCAACATTTTCATCCCTGCCCACAATCGTTTTATTCTTCTTCCCTGTTGACAAAAGTAATGTAGGTTTCTACATTAGTGCAATGCATAACATTATCCTTTACCCTTCCCAACCTAAAACCGCATCTTTCTTCTCGGTCCTCTTTGTCCCTCCACTCCGTCTTCCTCCTTCCCACATTCCTCTCATCTTGCCCATCACTCCACCCAGTTAAGTAAAATACTATAATGGTTTCTCATTTAATCGAAAGTCACATTCACCTCCTCTTCCACCCCCGTATTTCCTTTGTCTGAGTCCTTTTGTCTCCTTATTCAACTATTTCCTCCTCCTTTGAGCCCTATCATTCCTCCCATTTGACGACAATAAAGTACTGGGCATGTGTATCAGGCCAGCGCCTCTCATTTACATCCTGCCACACGCTCGTCTTTATTCCGTTAATTGCTTTCCTCTTCTCCCTCATTTTATCCTTTTCCCCACAGTCCTTCCATCATTCCTTTTACTGGACGGAAACAGTATTATGGCCTTCTGAATCTGTCCAGCATCTCACATTCACATGAAGCCTGACATCCCTCTTTTGATTTCCCTCCCGTTTCCATCCTAGTAACCCGCCAGTCACCCTATTCACCTCCCTACAATCCTACCATCATTGTTTAAACGACGAAAATAATGTGATAGGCATTTGAATCAGTTCAGCGCCCTCCACTCACCTCTTCCGCCCCAAGCCCCACCCAACCCCACCCCGTCCCACCTTCCCTTATTGTTAGTCATCTTCCATTCAACTTTTCCTTTTTCCCTGCATCTACCCATTATTGCTCCTGGGTCACTTAAATAATAACATGGGCATCTGAATCAGTCCAAGGCCTCACTTCACCTACGCCACTCTCCTCCACCCACACCCTTTCCCCCGTCTCGAATTATGGTGTCGGAGGAAACTGGGAAATCAGGCTTATTTTGTGCCTCATTTTCAAGACGAGTGCGTCCCTGTCTCGCCGCTAAAAAGGTCCTACCTCCCTTGGCTGTCATTCTTTCGGTAACGCGAGGCAGTGGCTGTTGTTTCCTAAGGTCCATTGAAATACATTCGTTTTCTCTGTGTTATAGACTGTGCAAACCGGAAGAAGGAACTGCTTGTGTTTTTTGTCGCGTGAGAAGAAAATTTATGTAAGTAATCGAACTTCCTGGCTTGAATATTATTTTGTTGATCTATTTGATGCACTGTAGCTCACTGCACTGGCCTCACAGGCTTTGTTGATCGAACTGCAAAGCTGGCCCACCGTCTGTGCCTCATGGTAACATATTTCAGCATTTCCGACAGACATCATTCTAACCAGCTTAACCGAACTTATTTTCTTTAATGATATATATACACCCGGTACATTGTTGATTTGAGGACGCCAATAAAGGCGACGATCATGTACAACTCGTAGGTCTGATTCCTTTAGGAGGCAGCTAGGGGTTTATCAGTCATATAATAATTCACAGGGTGCAGACCAGTCACCTCCTTTAATGTTCCGGACCACGGTATCCTAATGTCGAATCCCAACACCTCTAATGAGGTAATACAATGGTGACTTACGGTTTTCATTTCATTTGTACAGTATCTCCTTTACAGCGATGACGCCTTGATCCCTCCAGACGATTTTAGTTTGCTTCAGAGAGATTTCATAGTGAAAGGGTTCGTTCGAAAAGTCTCACCTAACCTGAGTATTACTGTCTGATGATAACGAACGCAGAATATTAAGGATGGCATCGTACCGTAATGGCTAAAATAAGTCTCATTTGCATCCACTCTACTATACTTTAAGAGGAAGCCGGCAGCTCCTCCATCAAGAAATGTTTACATTCATGGTATGCGGCGAGGAAGCACATTTGCGTTCTTGCGTACGCGAAGGTGAATTTTGCATCCCTTGCATGCAGGAACAGCCACTTTGGTATCCACTTCATAACCAGAGGAATTTTTCATCCTTTACATCATGTATCAGAATTTTTTATTAGCGTCCGGTGAAAGATTTTTTTGTTACATGTCCTCTATGAGAATTTATTATACATCTTGTATAAATTTATTTTTCTTTTTCATTCTGCATATTATATGCCATTTACTTAACCTCTATCCTGTATGACTTTTTCTTTTATCTTGTTCTGCATATATGAGATTTTTTCTTTCATGAATGACAGTTTTTTTTATGTACATCATAAGAACTTTGTAGCCCCGTCATGATTTTTTTTTTTCCACAGTGAATAAGAATTCTGTGTCTGAACCCAGTATTACAATTTTTGATGCGTCCTGAATTAGAATGGTTTCATCTGCGTCATAAAAAACATCTGCGTCCTATATGATTATTTTATTTCCCCATGAAACTAACACACACACACACACACACACACATATATATATATATATATATATATATATATATACACTTTCAGGGCGCAAATAAGATAATCTTATGGGACACAGATTTTTTTCTTGACGTAGATGCATGTCATAGGATTTTTTTTAAAATATGCCTCTATATATTATCTGTACCTCATATAAGGCTTGTCTATTGGCATCCCGTATTTTTATCCTATGTAAAATATTTTTTTTCCGGATTTTTTTTTTCTCGTATATGAATTATTGTGTGTACTTTTTCCGCCTTCACACTTGAGAGGGTTTCTTTTCTCACTTTGCATATTGGCGCACATATATATATATATATATATATATATATATATATATATATATATATATATTGTGGTAGGTGGGGGCGCTCACCATCCGCTCACTCAATGTAGTGCTGTTCTCGTGTGTCTGCCCTGTCCTCTCCTCCATCCTTCTTTCCTTCCATCTTCTTCTGTCTTTCCTTCATTCTTTCCTCGTCCTTCTGTCTACGGGTAACTTTACACCCCCTCTTCTGTCTTTCATTCCTTCATTCTTTCCTCTTCCTTCTGCATGTGGGTGACTCTACACTGAGTGACAAGCCAAATGGTTTCCTGTACACCAGGAAACCATTTACTACGCTGGGTGGTAACCATATAACCAAATTTTGGCGCCTGGTGGTTTAGTGGGTAATTATTGTGCTCCAATCGGATTGAGCCATTGAAGGTTTATATCCAAGGGATGGTTGGGGTTTATTGCTCACTTAATGCCACTCAAGGATGAGTGAGGTTGGTCACTCTCATCTTAAATGTCAGGACCAACTGCCTAGTCCCGGGCTCCTACGCTCCTCTTGGGCCAATGTAGGATTGGATGATGGATGGACGGATATATATATATATATATATATATATATATATATATATATATATATATATATATATATATATATATATATATATATATATATACGTGTGTGTGTGTGATATATATATATATATATATATATATATATATATGTGTGTGTGTGTGTGTGTGTGTGAGGGTATGTATGTGTGTGTGTGTGTGTGTACTGACATAGCCTAGTCGGGTTATTCCTACATTAAGCTCTCATCTAGGTTATCGAGAATGTGGTGTTCAGAGGATATGTTTTACCATGGAAGGCCAGTAACTTGCGGCACCTTAGGTAAATTGCAAGTGTTATGGACCGGAAGCCTAAGTTTATAGGAATTCAATACCGAGAAAATACAACCTCACTTTATTTTATAGCACCGGACATCTAAACACCTGGAACAAATTTGTAACGATCCTCCTAAGTGTAAAGGAATGTGCGAGTGTGTGTATTATATATATATATATATATATATATATATATATATATATATATATATATATATATATATATATATATATATAATATGATTACACGTGATTCAGTGATATGCTGATAATATGCTGATATCCATGTGGAAAAAGGGTAGTCGAATATGTATATGTGGTGGAGTGGTTTTACACGACTTATGAATTCGAAATTAGTATCGTAACGAGATCTGTTTCATATATATGTTTATTATATAAAAACAAGAGAGAGAGAGAGAGAGAGAGAGAGAGAGAGAGAGAGAGAGAATTTATCATTCAATGGAGTGTACAACTCATCGGAATATACAACATTCAAACTTAGTGCTGCTCCATAAATATAAATTCTCATCGTACTTATTAATAGCAGAAGTGATAATGAATTCGCAAGTGTGCATTGGTAGAGACCGGATGTGGACTTTAACTTGTTTCATGTAAAAATATTTATACTCTGTTTCCTTGAATTGTCAACAGATGGCGCAGTGAGCGACTGAGGGACGTCAGGTGATGTGCTTGTTAACAGATTCCCGGAGTGGCAAGATGGAGGTAGGAAAATATAACTTTTTTTTTTTTTCCACCCAAAGTGTTGTTCTCCATTTTAAGTTGATTTGCTCTGTGTATAGCACAAGCTTGGATAGTGTTGCAATGACATGAAGAAGCTGTGAAATGTGCGTTGCTGATAATGGTGTCATTTATCTAATGTGACACCGTCAGCTGAATGGAAGGAAAACCACTGTCGGGATTCAGTGTCGCGGACCTGCTATTACTGTATCAAAGAATATGTGGAAGTACATGACTTCCAGTTGTTGTTACACAAGACTTCATCCCCGAATGGATCCAGTGTATGGCATGTTGAAAGTGGGAGTGTATGTTTAGAGTGGGCCAACATTGATTCTGTGAGTTATGTTCAGGTGTGACATTTACAAGCAGACAGCTGATAGTGAGTAATGGAGGTGCCCCACCACTTAATACAGTGCTGCCAGAAATTCAGGTTACAGTTCACTCAATGACAAGCAAAATACATACTGTAACTGTGGCTCAGGAAGCCATTGCTTTGTTAGGTGGACGCCTAATGGTCTGTGGTTATGGATTAATGCTGTTCAGCCGGATGTGGTCCATCCGAGGGATGGTTGGTGTTTATTACACATGCAGCTAGCAAAGTGAGAGTGGGTGATGTTTTGGCTAGTGCTTGCGCGCGAGCGAACGAGCTAGCGAGAGAAAGAGAGAGAGAGAGAGAGAGAGAGAGAGAGTGCGTGTGTGTGAACAAAAGAACTCGAATTTTTTTTACCGATTTTAGTCAGACATGGTGGAAGGGTTGAGGATTTTCCCATGAGTAATCTTGTTTTGTAGAACGCTGCGTCAAAGGCCAAGGTCACAGAGCTGGGTCAAACGTTGACGTAGCAAAAGCAACGTAATGGTTTTAATCCAGTTTACACCAAACATGGGGTAATGGTTGATGGTACCGCAAGAAGGGAGTGATTCAGATTTGAGAAGAGCGAGTCAGAGGTCAAGGTCACAGGTCAGGGTTGAGATTTGACCCGTGTGTGTGTTTCTTAACAAAATAAACAGTTTTTATTCGATTTTAACCAGTTTTGGTGGAAGTGTTGATAGTCAGCCAAGGAGTATACTCTTGTTTTTGAGAATAATTGATCTACAGTAAGGTCATGGTCAGAGGGCAAGGTCATTTTAAGCCTTTTTATATCCGATTTTTACCAGAATTTGTGGAAGGGTTAAGTTTGAAACAAGGCTAAAGAAATTCGATTTTGAGAACAATCAGTCACAGGCCAACTTCGCTGGGAAACATCAAAGGTCAAGGTCACTGGGCAAAGTCAACTCAGATGGATTTGGTCTGATTGGGCCAAAGTTGGTGGAAGTGTTAAGGATTAGGCAAGAATGATGTGTTTCGATTTTAAGTGTAATCTTTCGAAGGTCGAGGTCACAGGACAAAGGCAACTATTCGGTCCTTAGACCAGTTGGTGGTCGTGGGTGTTGCAGTCTCTTGAGTTTTGTTTCTTGTTCCTTTTATATTATAGATCTGGGGAAAGCGGCTGGTCATGCGTTCTTTAAATATCTGATCTTTGTAGCATGTTCATGATGTGGGCAATGACGGAATTACTGGTAAATGGATAGTAAACTTTATATCAAACATTTTCATTTTCATTTCTTACTGGAAAGAAGTTAAAGCAATTAAGTTGTTTATATGCAATAGACCAGTACTCGTCTGCTCGCGTATTCACGATATCAGATTAACGTAAACGTATTTGGTTTCTGTACATAACAAGTTGCCCATGTCCTTACATCTTACCGGGAGAAATAAAATATATATATATTTTTAGCAAATATTCGAGTAGTAAACCATATTTTATATATGTAGACAAAAACTGTTTTATGAAGTTTGCTAGTTGTTATGAGAAGCATAAAAACCCACGACCAGACCCATTCACCCCCACTTTTAACTCATCCCTGCAGAGATATTATTTCATGCGTGATGGTTGTATTCAGTTCAAGAAGGATCTCTGACTAAAGGAATTATAAACAGTCTACGAGTACACCCAACCTGCCACTAATATTATCCCTCTTTTCCACCGCCAGACGGTTTTATTCAGCTAAGGAAGGACGTCTGGCAGTAAAGGGATTATAGAATTTCGCTTCCCGGGTAACGGTGTATTATCGCTTTCATGGCGGCTGAGTTGGTAAATGCATTACACGTTTCTCTCACGGCATTTATACTTCATTAGCTTAATCACCTAAGCTCGGAAGGCGACTGGAATAATCATCACAGGCATCCTTTCACTTTGCCCTCGGTCTGTCCTTGTCTCTCTTTCTCTCCACTTTCTCGCCCAGCATTTCTCCTTCTCTCCATCTCTCTCTTCCTACTTCCTGCCTCTGTTATCTTTTCCTTCTTCCTTTCTCTTCACTTGCTTTTCATCTTTTTTTTTTTTTCTTCCCTGATTTCGTTAACCTTTACTGCCCTCTTTCTTAAGTTCACCTTTACTTCTTTTTTCACCTCCTCTTCTCCCTTCTGTTCTTCCCTCCTTCACCTCTCTCTCTCTCTCTCTCTCTCTCTCTCTCTCTCTCTCTTTATGCCGTATATTCTGCCCCCTTGGATCACATCTTCTATTTTCCTTTTGGCTTCTGGCTTTTCTCCTTTCTATTTTCAGCCTAGCCTTCCACTTTCCACTCCCCCTTCCTTATGTCTTTCTTATTTCATCCTTCCCTGTTAACAAATTCCTAACCTTCCCATTTCCCTTCTTTCCTTCCCTACTCCTCCCTCTTCTTCTTTCCTCTTCCGTCTTTCTTCCTTCCTCCTTGACTCTCTCTCTCTCTCTCTCTCTCTCTCTCTCTCTCTCTCTCTCTCTCTCTCTCTCTCTCTCTCTCTCTCTAACAGCCCCTCACCTCTCCCTCTTCCCTCCTTCTCCTTCCCCTCCCGCCCCCTCACCCCCATAGCCAGCAACATGGGGTAATTAAAAAACTTGACTGCTGCAAGTGTGCCAGTAACCCCGCGGCACGTGGAGGCGAACAGGCAAGTTTTAACGAAGCCATCAACCAAATCCAGAAAAGGAGATGAGAGGGTGTGAGTAAGTGAGTGAGCGAGGCGGTGAAAGGGTGAGAGTGGGAGTGTGGGGGAGGATGTGAGCGAGTATGAAAGGGTGATTGAGGGGGTGAGTGAACGAGTGAGTGAGGCGGTGAAAGGGTGTGAGTGAGGAAGAGTGTGGGGGAGGGTGTGAGCGAGTAAGAAAAGGGTGATTGAGAGGGTGAGAGTTGGAAATTGTGTGAGGGTGGGTGAGAGTGGGAAAGTGGTGTGTGTGTGGGGGGGGGGAAGTGTGTGAGGGGGGGTGAGAGTGGGAAAGTGGTGTGTGTGTGTGTGTGACGGGGTGGGAAGTGTGTGAAGGGGGGGGTGAGAGTGGGAAAGTGGTGTGTGGAGGGGAGGGAAGTGTGTGAGGATGGGTGAGAATGGGACAGTGGTGTGTGTGTGTGTGTATGAGTCGATGACAGGGTGTGGTATGAGAAATTGGGTGAATGTGAGTGAGGGTGTGCGCTAGAGAGAGAGAGAGAGGGGTATGAGACGGCGTGAGTGTAAGAGTGACAACAAAATATAAGAGTGGGAGAGAAAAGAATGTGAGTGTGACTGACTAGAAGTGAGAGAATGAGAGAGAAGTTTGAGAGAATATGAATCAAAGAGTGACACGATATAAGAGATGAAGAGAGGGGTTAGAGATTACGAGTGAGAGAGTGGAGTGAGAGAGAACAGTATGAGTAAGAGGAGGTGTGAAAATGGAACGGGGGATCGAGTAATTAGGGTGAGAAAGAGTGCGAATAAGTGTGAGTGAAGATGTGAGATGTGACCTAGTGTGAGAGTGAGGGAGGAAGATGGTGAAAAAGACTGTGAGTGTGAATTGAGAATTGAGCGGATGTGAGAGAGAGAGAGAGTAGAAGTAGACGAGCTTATGTGTGAATGAAAGTGTGAAGATCGTTTGAGGAATATAAATGAAAGTACAAATTAGTGTGAGCGTGAGTTGAGAAATGCAAGGGATCGAGGAAGTGGATGGGAAGTGGTGTGCATGAAGTGTGAATGAACTTGAGACGACGTGTGAGCTAGTGTGAGGGAGCCGAGAGAAAGAGCTTGGAAGGGGTAAGTGTTGGGAAGGGTGGATAACGATGTAAGTGTGGGTAAGGGTGTAAGTGTGGATAAGGGTGTAAGTGAGGATCAGGATGCAAATCTGAGTAAGGGTATAAGTGTGAATTCGGATAAGGGCATGACAAGGTGTGGATAAGGGTGTGAGTAAGCAAGGATGGAGTCAGGTTAAAGGTTGGAAGGGTGCAGTCAGATAGGGGTGTGAATAAGTGTGCATAAGAATATAAGTAAGTATGGAGTAGGAGGTGAACAAGTATGAATGAAGGTATAAGTTATTTGGGAAAATGATAAGTAACTCGGGAAGTGGGGAAGAAAAGAATATTTGTAAGAGTGGGAAAGACGGACATGAGTTTGATGTGAATATTGATGAATGTTGAAATAAAAACTGATGAATGATGGTGAGAATGAAGTGTGCCAGGAGAAGGTAATGAGGACACGAATATATGAATAAAAAAAAACTGTGAAAAGAAAGAAGCAAATTGAAAGAAAAATGGAAGGGAATATTATCAAGTTAACAGCGATTTTTTTTTTTCTTTTCATCGTTTCTTTGTTTCTTATTCATCATCAACATCGTCATCATCATCGTCGTCATCATCATGATCATCATCGTTGTCATCATCATCATCATCAGTCATACTTCCTCATTGTTCTTCAGTTGTGGTCGCCATTAAACTTCGTACTGGTTATGGGTTATAATGTTGATGTGAATTATCTGTATATTGTGACTTGTCCATCGTAGTAGTAGTAGTAGTAGTAGCAGTACCGTTAAAATTTTAGTTACATAAAGTATATTAATGCCATTTTTATGAATGGCAGTAGTACATAGTTATTTCCTTTTTCCCTTCAGGCTTTTTTTTTTTTTATGAATTTCCATTTTAACTCAATTAGATCAGCGGTAACTTTTTTAGCCTTGGTCTGTTTCTGCACGATTTTACTTATAACAGGCTTCTCGAACTGGAGGAGTTGGATAAAGCATTCATTAATCCCATCACTACTTGGGAATTCTTGTCAAACTGAGCGAGTTTCGTCAGGTGGATATAATTTATCAATCTATCTATTGCCAGACGGCCTAATCCCATACGGGGTGGCCACAAACAAATCGCCTCCAAGTCACCCTTTCCCCCGCCATTTCACTGCCCTGCTCCCAATTCACACACCCATCTCTCATATACCTCTCCACTCCATCCCTCCACCTCATCCTTGGCCTTCCCATCCCTCTCTCCCCCTCCACCTCACTCACATACACTCTTCTCGTCAGTCTCTGGGGTTAATCTGGCCATGAAAAGCATCCCCCATGTCGCATTTTTATTTTCCATTCATGGCCAGCAGCAGCGCCTTCAACTGCAACTAGACATGAAGTGTTACACCCCCGTATCTTTAACCATCTTCTCGTCACGACTGTAGTGGTCTTTTCCAGCTAACGCCAGACGATTTTATTCAAGGCAGAGTGAATCACAGAGGCTTGAATCTTAAAACTATTGGCATTAACCCTCTGATGATCGAAACCATTGTAGTAGTACAGTATTTAACGTAAGACGATTTTATTTAGCCCAGAGTGAGCCTGGGTGTTAATGCAACATCAGTGAAAAGGGTTCTTCCTGTGGCATATATTTTTTTTTTCCCACTGTTCGCCTGTAGTAACACCAGTAATGTTACTGGAGCTGTGCACACTGGACGGAAAGTGTCATGCCTTTACCATTTACCGGTGAATAATCACATTTTTATTTAACTTTCCTGTTATCTCCTCACCCCCTTCCTCTTTTTCTGTCTCCCACTACTCTCCCTCATTTCCCTCTCCCTTTTCACCCCGTCCTTTTCATTTCACCTTCTTCTTCCTGGCTTTCTTTCTATTCCTCGCCTTTTCATTCCTTTCCCCTCACTCTTTATCCCCATCCTTCCCCTTCTCTTTTTCACTCCCCTCCCTCATCTTTTCTTCCTCTTCCTTCCCTTTCCTCTTTCTTCCCATTTATTCCTTCTAATTTTTCTTCCACCGTCCCTCCCTTTCATATGCCACCCTTCTGCCCCTCACGTCCCTCAAAAATAACATCAGGACTGTTTCTGTTTGCTTTCCTTTCCTTTGTACTCTCTTCCCACCTTCCTCCTTCATTATTCTCCCGCTTTCCCTCCCTCCCCCTCCTCTTCCTTCCGCACACTTCCCTTCTTCTCATCTCTCTTCCTGTCCCTTCCTCCTGATACATACAGAGTCAGCTTCAACCTCCCTGACTGCTCCCCCATCCCACACCGCGACCTCTCTCGTTATAGCCAGAAGAGTTCTCCCTTTCCTCTTTCCTCCCTTTCAGCTTTCCTCATGCTCTTCGTCCTCCTCTTCCTCCCCCCTCTTCCCTGCCCGTTATTTTTCTTCCACTTCCTCCCTTCCTTCTCATTCCTTTCCTCGTCCTTTCCTTTTCATACATACACAGTCAGTCTAACCTCCCAGTCCAACCTCCCCTTACCTCCACCATCTCTCTCGCATCCACAAAACTATCCTTCACCTTTCCGTCCCTCACCTCTTACTCTTTTCTTCGCTTCGTCTGTGCTATCATATCCTTCCATTTTTCCCCCTCTCCCCTTCCTCCTCCTCCACTTCGTCCCTTGCCTCTTCCCTTTTCCTTTCTTCTTTCTCTTCTTCCTTTCATTTCCTTCACTCTTCGTCCCTTTCCTTCCTCCTCCTCTTCTTCCCTCTCCTCCTCTCCTCCCTCTCTTCTTCTTCCCACCTTCCTTCCCTTTTCACTTTTCACCATTTCCCTCATAATTTTCACCCTAGCTTCCCTCCCTCTCCCCATGTACCCGCTACCCTCCCTTTCATCCCTTTCCAAGAGTCCCTCTGACTCTCTTCTGCTTTCCGTCTCTTTCTCCATTTCCTCTTATCTCTCTCCCTCCCTCTCCTTCCCTCCGTTTCATTTCCCTCCTACCTTCCTTCTATGTCATTTTCCGCTTACTTTCCCACCTCCCCTCTCAAATTCACACATACACATGCACCTTCTACCTCCACCCCCCCCCTCCCCTCTCAAATTCACACATACACATGCACCTTCTACCTCCACCCCCCCCCTCCCCTTTCACCTCTTCATACAGTCACCTCACATCTCCCTTCCCCTTCCCCATCACTCCCACTCTTCCCTTCCCCTCCTTTTCCCTCGTGACCTCTCTCGTTACCACCACAGAACTCCTGGTATGGAAATAACCTGACCTGGAATGGTAGCCAAGAGTACCACACACGCCTCCTTTTCATCCACCCACTTCCACTTGTTTATTTCACCTGTCTGACTCACTGTTTGTCCCGGTGTTTTGTGACGTGTATTTTTCTTTCAGGTGTTGAATGGCGTGTATTTTTCTTTCAGGATAATTGCCTACACATTTCACCCCTAAACCATCACAAGCAACAACAACAGTAACAAGAATTCCGACGACTTTTTTCACTGTATATTTCCTATGTCCAGACGATTTTAATGAGCTGAAGGGAGACCGCTTATAATGAAATGGATTAATGAAGGATGGTTCTAACCCCTCCAGTTAGGAAAATCTACCCTACGCTGAAGAGAATCGTCAGGCGACAGCAAAAATAAAATGAAAATGCGTCATCGTTGTGAAAGGGTGAACCACTCCACTCCTATAACATGTTTTCAGTCATGTTCTTGCTGCTTACATGCGATTTGCTTCAGACTTACAGAACTAGAGGAGTCTAATTAGATGTGGCCTTCATCCACTCCCCCCGTTCTATACTCTGTTCACTTTAATTAGGCGTATACTTGGCATGTTTCCCTCTTGAATGCTGAGGTATAACAAAATAGTAACATTACAATATGGCTTTAGTCATAAAGAAGTGCTATGGAAAGGATGTAGAGCCGTGGTATTGCCCTATTCTGCCGTTGAGATACAAGACATAAGCTACAAAAGAAGGAAAATCGCCGCCAAGCTGAAGTGATTGGTGTATAAACTTTATTAAAATCGCTGAATAAAATCGTGTGATGGTAGTGTGTTTGAAATAAAAAAAAATACTTGATCGTAAGGGTAGCGATTAAATTTTCTTACTTTTCAATTGTTTGTGTCCGGCATGTTTGACGTGCAGTATAAATATTTGCTTTAGTCTGCTGTCTCTAGTGTTTCTTTTTTTCTTTTTTCTTTTTTTTTCTCTCTCTCTCTTTGTCATCCGTCAACCCGTTTATCTCGAGAGCTTAATTTTTAAATTATTTTTGTTGCTGCTGACGATTTTATCGTGCTTGGGGAGCGATCCATTTGTATAGGGTTATCCATTTGAATCCTGATAAATATTTTGTTACTCTTGGTGCAAGACGATTTTATTCAACTTAGGAGACATCTGCCACTGTTTTTTTATTTTTTATTCAGGGAAGATGAACCAAAGGCTAGAATCCCGAAAGATTGTTCCCTCTTTAAAATAATGAATAAGCAAATAACAGCCAGATTCAAGATCAGTTCATCTCGAGGTGTCTGGATACATTTCATTTAAAAGGCTGGGGTCCTAGGCAGAAGGAAGGCTATCCACTTCAGAAATTTTATGCTAAGGTGAATTCAGTTGTCCACAGATGGCAAGAATTAAAAAAAAAAAAAAAGTAGGACAGTGGGCTAATTGAGGCTATATCATTCCCGGTGCGGTTCATGAACCTTTTCATGAATTTAAAATAGTTTTGTTTATACGTAGGCAAAGATAAAATAAGTGACGTCATCGTATTGAAAAATATTTAATGTAAGTTAGCGGACATTGATCCACATATTACGATACACAACGGAACAGTTAGCAGTGACTTTGCAAACCCAGTGATGTGGTCTTTACAACCGGATAACTTTTCAAAATACTCCGACTTTCATAAATATGCGACTAAAAAGTGGAACAGAATTTTTTTCTGCAACTGCATTATTCTCTCTCTCTCTCTCTCTCTCTCTCTCTCTCTCTCTCTCTCTCTCTCTCTCTCTCTCTCTCTCTCTCTCTCTCTCTCTCTCCATATGTATGTATGTGTGTATACATACATATATATACATTCATACATACCACATACCCAGCAACCCATCCATCGATACCTGTACTTTTTGGTTCAGCTTACATATATAAAAGTCCCTTGTCGACTCAGTACGCATATAACAAATTCAGCAGACAAACGAATATTTTCCACTCACTGCGTTTTTCATTTACTTACCAATTTGTAAACGTCCCCCAGTATTCTCCTGCACGGCTCTGAAAGTAGAGAAAATGTAATATTAATTGTTTGCTTTTAATACTTCACCTTTTTACCAGGTGGGTGGGTTCTGGGTATTTTTACTGTCATCAAATGAGTTTCTTCAGCTTAAGAGTCACTTTTCGATCAGCAGGGGTTAGGTCAAGCATTCATTAACCCCTTCACAGCAAGGAGTTTGATTGAAGCTAAATATAATTGTCTGAAGTAAGCAAGAACGAGGTCCAAAAATACATAATCGTACAGAAGAGGTTAAATATACTATAGGCGATAATGGAAGCTCCTCCGTTAACCCCTTCAGGCCGATGAGTTATTTTTAGTTATTCTGGCTTCCTCCACACGATTTTGTATGGCTTTGAGGGAGACCTATTGTGTTGAAGGAGTGATTGATGCTGGATGTCTCTAGTCTCTCCAGTTTGAAAAGAGTTCCATAAAACAGAATCAGATCGCGTGGAGATAGCAAGCATACAATAAAGAATACATCATAGGATACAGGAGGTTAATCCCCTGAACCAGGTGACGTATTCTGTTGGATTATTGCTATCTTAGAGGAGAACGTTTGTAGTGAAGGGCCATCGGAAAACTACTTATAACCCCCTAGTTCAAAAAGTGTCCTAAAGTGAATAACATCGTGGGGAGGTTGCAAGAACAAAATGAAAATCGCATCATGGGACTGAAGAGACTAATTAGTATGCAAATTACGTAAGGTACCTAAAATTACTATGTAAACTGCCCTACTTCCTTAAACGACTATGAAAAAATACCTAAGCTCCCTATATGAATATGTAGCACCAAAGGACCCCCTCCGAGCGATTATGTTAAACTTTAATAGCTCCGCCTTGATGAGCACATTACACTTGTTTAAACGCGTCCATCCCTCCCTTCAATACGCCCAGAATGAAAAAAAGGAAAAAAAAAAAACTGAATCCTCCTTGACCTATACTCTGTTCAGTTTAACACGGACTAATGGAGTCCTCGTTCAGTTTTGAACGTTGTGTAGTAACAAGAAATGAACACCTGAGGATGATGCTGGTCACGCAGAAGTGCAACGGATGGAATGTAGAACCATAGTATTGTCTTATTCTGTCAGTGTCCTAAGGGAAATAATCTAGAAAAAAAACTCCCAGGAAGCACTCAGAGAGCGCATACCTCCGCCAGTGCCATTGCAGGATCCGGATCCACCCCCAAATTTAATAAATTCTTTCTTGGCCCATGGCCCACCCTTGCACTGAATTTCATATAAATTAATAGAGAATATTTGGAGATATCTTATGGACAAACTAAAAATTCCTGGATCCGGATGATGATTCGGATCAGCACCAAAATCTAATGGATTGTTCCTTGAAGAGAACCCTACCCCTCAGAAAAAATAAAAAATAAAAAAAAATAAAAAAAAGTCAGCAAAATCCGTTCATAGTTTTTGTGTAATCCTGAGAACACACAGACAAACAAACCAACGCCGGCAAAAACTTAAACTCCTTGGCGGAGGTAAAAATCTGCAAGGTTAAGGTTAACGAATAGTAATACATCATATCCGGTCAGCTTGGCAGAGGAAACTGATTGAGGATTTGTGTTTTGTTTTTCTTGTCTTAGCATCATGTAAATGTGGGAAGTATAAAAGAAAGTCACTAGTGGTTCAGTCTTACGGTGCCATATTCTTGTTGGCATTTCCATAACGCCTCTCATTTAGCTTTATATTTTTCTTGCTACACCTTTATGTCGTGTTGAATGTTACTGATCCAGAACCTGGCGATAAGAGAATGTAAAAAGAAAACAGTAAAGGAGTAGTTTTTGAAAGAACACGGAGATGATTATTGTAGATTGAGATTGAATGGCACAGAAATGGAAACAGTGTGGTATTGGTGCCAGCAGGTCTGAAAGTATTGATGATGAAGGAAAATGGCATGGGCGTTTAGAACAATGACGAGAAGTGTCTGTGTCGAAGAAAAGAAAGTACAGTAGGTTGTTAGTTTATGATAACATATTAGTTCCAACACCAACATACTGTAGTGAAACGTGGACGATATTCATTAAGTTTATATCTGAAGTGCCAGTGGAGTGACATGGGAATAAAGATAGATAGTTATAAGGATGTCTAGAGATTAAATATTTAATGTAGACGGTGAATGTATGGGAAGAAAAAACCCTGAGGTACTTAAGGTACGTGGAGCGATTGGAGTGAGAAACTGACTAGGAGTGTGTGTGAGACAATGAAGTGGTTGGAAGAAGGAGAGAGGCACAGTTCATGGTGTAGAGGTAAAACGCGCAAATATGATGGCTATAAGTGGGTGGTGTGTAGTGGGAAGAGGGGTCGTTACTGAACATGGGCAGAAATGCCTAGAGACCCCCTTGTTGAAGCCACTCCTCACAGTATGTAGCATCAGGTAATAGATGGACCACTTCTCATAACATGCGGTGACAGACAGTGTAGATTTAGATATAGATACATACATAGATCCATGAAAGAGAGAGAGAAAACAGACAAATCGACAGGCGCAGGTAGATAAATTTACTTACAGAGACGTGGGTAGACAGACAGGTCAGATACAGTACAAGCATAGAAAATCCATCCAGTGCTAGATTAGTTCAGTGGGTTGAGTAGATCAGGAGGTGTAGTATTAAACCTGAGTGCAGCGCAAATGAAAGACAGACCTGAAATACACACGGAATTCTAAAGCACCAAGCCTCTCTCACCTACTCAATCGTACACGCACCCACCACTCACACTGTCTCCTTTATTCATATGCCCTCCTCTTGTCTACACCACCTCTCACGCCCACTCTCACACTCTCTCTCTTACGTCTTCTTCCTCACAGTCTCTCACGTCAGCCCCACACTCACTCACTCAGCCCCACACTCCCTCACCGCACACTGACACACTCTCACCCTCACAGTCATTCCCTTACGTACACTCTCACAGTCTCTCCCTCACTCACAGTCTCAGAGTCTCTTAATTATCCTTTCACACTCCGTCACTCACGCGCTGGTACACTCATTTACTGTCGCAGTTGTTTCCACACTCACACTCCCTCACTCATACTCTCACAGACTCTCCCGCACTCACACTCACTTCCTTTCACACACTCCCTCAATCACACTCACACGTTCCTCACAACCTCCCTCACTCACACTTCATCGCTCACCGACACTTCCTCACTCAGTCTCACACATCGTCACTCAGAGTTTCTTTCCCTCACTCACATTGTCACTCTCACATTCACACTCAGTCAGTCTCACAGTCTCAATCTCGCATTCGGTCTCACAGTCTCTCTTATATTTCACACTCTTCCACACTCACATTCCTTCCCCTCACCCACACCACCTCTCACTCTCCGCTCAAACTCTCTTTAGTCGTTCCACATTTTACTCACTCGTTTACGTGCACTTTTTCTCATTTTGCCACTCCTGCACCCACTCACAGTCTCTCTTCACATTCACATGATTCCACCTCACCACTCATGTCTGTTCTCATCCACACACGCTTTCACTCACCTACACTCTCTCTCACTTACCCACACACCCTTTCACTCACCCTTACACCCTCTCCTCACCCACACACCCTCTCCTCACCTCCTCACCCACACACCCTCTCACTTACCACTCACACACTCCTCCACTCACATCCTCTCTTATATACGGTACACACACTTTTTCACCCATCTAACGTTTTCTTACATTGTCTCTTTCCTATACTACCTCTTATTCACCACACAGTTTCACTTACAATGCCTTACCTCATCCACATCAGTAACCAGTATTCTCTCTCTCTCTCTCTCTCTCTCTCTCTCTCTCTCTCTCTCTCTCTCACACACACACACACACACACACACACACACACACACACACACACACACACACACACACACACACCTTATAATCCCCCTCGTACCTCTCAATAAGCACACAATGGCAGCATAATTAACCAAGGACTCATTCCCGCTTCGTGCCAGAAGGGGGATGGCCTCTCATTAACCCTCTGATGGTACGAAGCAACACGAATATTTTCTCCAGCCCAATGCCAGAGGATTTTATTCAGCTGGGAGTAAACTGTAGGAGCCTAAGAAAGTTGCTGCTGTCGTCATTAATCATCTCATGCTTGGAGGAACTCTTGTATTGTACTCAAGCTAACGCCAGACGATTTTATTCAGCTGAGAGTGGGTATAGGAGGCTGAGAGAGTTGACCACAATGAGAGATTTGGCTTAAGCTTAAGGGGAAGGTCTGTCGGTACTGAAGGACTTCCACAGACTGAATAAAATCGTCTGGTGGTCGCATAAATAAATCCAATGGACGTCATGGCGCTGAAGGGGTTAATGGAGATCTTGTCTAACCTTCTTGATATGAATTCTCTCCTAGGCTGAAAAAAATTGTTTGTGGATCAGAAAAATAAAGATAAAAAAAAACACGGCATTGAGGTTCAAGGGTAAATGATGGGTTCTAACACCCACAATATTGTATCTCCCGAACTTGAGTAATGGTGTGGCGGTGTTAAGAATGTAATATAAGAGGTACCACGGTAATATAACGGGTAACGGAGATTGTTTCTAACCTTCTTCCCTATGGTGCGTGTCCTGGACTGAATGAAATCTTGTGGCGGTGACAGTAATACGTTACAAAATGACAAAAATACTAAAGGAGTGATTGGAGATAGCTTCTAATCCCCATGAAGTCTCACCTAAGCCAAAATACCGTGTGATAATCACAAGAATTAAATGTACAAGACGTCGAAGTACCGGTGGATTGAATTATTACCTCCACCAAGGAGGTTATGTTTTCACCCATGTCCGTTTGTTTGTTGTTCGGTTGGTTTATGAGCAAGATTACACAAAAACTACTGGACGGATTTCCACGAAACTTGGTAGAAGAATGGGCCTTGGCCCAGAATACAGTCCATGAAATTTTGGTGCGGATCCGGATAAAGGTGCGGATCCAGGCATTTTTTTTTCACTTTCTTTAACATTGCAAGGTAGGGCATTGGCGGAGGTATGCGCTCTACTGAGTGCCATTCTAGTTAAAATTATGATAACTTGGTGCCACAGCAACTAGGTCGTATGACGCCGATAAAACCTGACATCGGCAATAATGAACAAAATCTGCACATGCCTCTAAGAATGAAGTGCATAAAGAACGGTAAAAAAAGGATTTTAAAAAAAATCATTTAACTTAAAAGGTGGAAGAGGCCCGCCTCCTTCAGAAAATTAAAAAGGTCAGCCGAGTAACCATCCTTCAAACATGGAAGGCAGATAGTAAGCACCACATGCCCCCCTTTCCCCACGTCTATGGACAAGCCTTTGACGCAAGTTCCCCAGACTCGGTCACTGAAAAATGGTCATCATTACCAGTACGATGACATCTTTATTTTAGCCAGTCTACCGCCGTAGATTTCACTCAGCTCTGCCAAGACTTCTGTCTGCAGACTAAAACATAATCTTCATTAACGCTTCCGGTATGTAGAATTCTTGTATCATTCTTGCCACCGCCAGACAATAATCAGATCAGTACGGATCTCTCCGTAAGTACGTTAGTCCCTTGAACCCCAAGACGTCGTACTTTCAGATACTACCAGGCGATTTAATTCAGCGTAGGATATGCAGTGGAAAGAATAGGTACAACCTTCATTAGCACATGGCTGCCAGGTGACTCTCTTATGTTGAATAAAATCGTCTAGTAACAGAAAGTATAAATTATATAGAGGCATCACTGTCATGAAACGGTTAGCCTTCAGAACCCTTAGCACACACCCCTCCCCAGCCTTCCCTTCCCTTCCTTGTATGCTAATGAGCCCCCTTCCCCCACTATAATCCTCTCAATGTTACGAGTGGCGTTACCTGCGTTTTCTCCCCCCTCAAATTTATTGACCTGAGCCTACCGATAAGACTCCTGTTCTGAGCACCAGGGAGAAACTGGCTTGGGCTACATGAAGGCTGATTGCATTTTCTATCTATCTATCTGCCTACCTGTCTACCTCATTGTCTGTCTATCTATCTTCCTATCTGTCTGTGTGTATCGGTCTGTCAGTGTAATACCATGGAGTAATTAACATACACTACTAAATAGCTGCCTGGATTTTCGGTAGATAACTTAGCTAATTGTTTGTCGGTCAACATGTGCGCCGGCCAACCTGTATGTCTGTGTGTCATTCTGTCTTTCTTTGTCTGTCACTTTGTCAGTCAACGCTGTGGAGTTACTATCGTTACCAGTGGTGTTTCCTGGGTTTCTCCCCACTGGAATTTACTGCTCTGGGGCCACCGTAAAGGCAACAGGGAGGAACTAACTTAGGTTATTAAAAAGTTTGTTAGAGTTTATAGTTGCTACATGGTGTTGCTTGCTGTTTGTCTGTATGTCTGTTTTGCTGATTATTATTTTACCTGTCTGTTTGTGTATGTCTGCTGGAGTAAGTAACATTGAATACTTTAAGAATCCCAGGACTTCCGGTTGGTAGGTTATCTAGCTGAATGTCTGTATGATTGCCCATAGACCTATTTATCTCAACCCGCCTGGCTATTCGTCTATAATGTTTATATAAGAGCACGATGTTATTACCTAACTATTCTACTTGAAAACTACTTAGAGTTCAGGTGGCTACTTTACTTACCTGTCTGTCCATTCCTTTCTGGATATTTCATGTAATATATGCCCCCAGTTTCATTGTGTTTTTACCCACTGTTTCCATTTTTCTTCAGGTTCTACTGTATTAGAAATCATTTAGGTAGAATTAACAACAGAAACTGGTAAGATATTAAAAGCGAAAGTTTACACATGATTTATAACCCAAACCCTCATCAAATTCAGTAATATAATTATAGTAAAAAATAATCCAAAAGGTCCAGTCATATATATATATATATATATATATATATATATATATATATATATATATATATATATATATATATATATATATATATATATATATATATATCATCAGCCGTTTGAGTGTCCACTGCCACTTTGGTCGGGATATATATATATAATATAGCCTAGGCTATATGTGTATATAGATGTATATGTATGTATGTATATATATTATTATCTCTCCATCTACCTATATATATATATATATATATATATATATATATATATATATATATATATATATATAGATAGATAGATAGATATATATATATATATATATATATATGAGAGAGAGAGAGAGAGATGATGTTGAAAAGGCTATCTCTTTTTTTTTCTGCTTTTACAGACATGGTGGAGTAGTTGGACTACATGGAGTTTCTCGGATACTGGGTGAGTTATATGTTCGTTTGCATTTTCTACCTGTCGCTTTATTTATGTACGTATTAATATCTGTGTGTCTGTATACCTATCAAACCATGTACCTACCTGCCAGGAGAAAGAGAGAGAGAGAGAGAGCATAAATCAGTACAGCAATACCTTGAAGAGTGAACCATGTTATACTGTATTATCAACCTTTTAGTCTTCTCATTAACTCGGTATTGCCGAGGACGGAAGGCTGGATCTCTCTCTCTCTCTCTCTCTCTCTCTCTCTCTCTCTCTCTCTCTCTCTCTCTCTCTCTCTCTCTCTCTCTCGTTGTCTAAAGTATACATTCATATTAAAGTTATTGCATCCATTAATCTGAGTAATGGAAGTCAATATTATCCGTTACCTTGAAACAGACCGAGACTGGTTTATCTCTCCTGTGTGTGTGTGTATGTGTGTGTGTGTGTGTGTGTGTGTGTGTGTGTGTGTGTGTGTGTGTGTGTGTGTGTGTGTGTATGTGACTACCTGTTGGTATATCAATCTGCTCATATTATAATCTCTCGGTATCGCTCAGCTTGTTTGTTTGTCATCTGTCCGGTTGTATGTCTTTCCGTCTGTCTGCCTGCCTATCTGTGCATCAGTGTACAGTATCTGTGTATATATCAGTCTTTCTTTTCCTTCAGTCTGTTTGTCTGATTCAGGTTATCCATTAGTCTCTATCTATCAACCTGGCTATATATCTTTGTCTACCAGTCAGTGGATCTATCTGTCTATCTATCTACCGGTCGCTGTACATCTGATCCCAGTGTTTCCCTCTGGCCGTGACAAAACTTCTAGCATCTCTGCCGCAACTCATCACAACTCCCTCCCATCTCATAGAACTACATCATCATCATCATCAGTTAGCATCGTCGTCGTCGTCAATATTAAGTTCTCCCTATATATATATATATATATATATATATATATATATATATATATATATATATATATATATATATATATAAGAATATATGGAGTAGATGGGAAGTTGTTGAATGCTGTGAAGAGTATGTACGATGGTGCGAAGGCTGCAGTGCGTGTGGATGGTGAACTAAGTGAATTTTTCTCTTTGAAAGTTGGGTTGAAACAGGGTTGTGTCATGTCTCCATGGTTGTTCAATCTGTACATGGATGGGGTAATAAAAGAGGTACAAGGTAGGGTAGTGGATGTTGGAGTGGCCCTGGTGAGAGAGGATAGTGTTTGGAAACTCCCTGTACTGTTGTTTGCAGATGATACCGTGTTGTTGAGTGAAGACGAAGGGGAGCTGCAAGGCTTGGTGGATGAGTTTGAGAGAGTGTGTAAGAAACGTAATCTAAAGGTGAATGTAGGGAAGAGTAAAGTGATGGTCTTTGAGAGAGGTGAAGTCAGTGAATGTACAGCGAGATTGGATGGTGAGGAATTGGAAAATGTGAGTACGTTTAAGTACTTGGGTAGTGTGATGAGTAAGGATGGAGGTTTGGAGGGTGAAGTGCTTGAAAGGGTACAGCAGGGAAGAAAGGTTGCTGGTTCTTTGAAAGCAGTGATAAGAAACAGGGAAGTGAGCATGGAAGTGAAAAAGTTACTACATGACAGTATTGTGATACCAACTCTAACGTACGGAAGTGAAGCTTGGACGTTGTTGGAAGGACACAAGTCAAGAGTGAGAGCCGTGGAAATGAGTTATTTAAGAGGAGCCTGTGGAGTCACATGGAGAGACAGGCTGACGAATGAGGATATAAAGGAGCGTTGTGGTGTTGATGTGGATGTGATAGGAAGCGTTATGAGGAACACACTGAGGTGGTTTGGCCATGTGGAGAGGATGGAGGGTCAAAGACTGACGAAGAGAGTGTATGTGAGTGAGGTGGAGGGGGAAAGAGGGAGGGGAGGCCGAGGATGAGATGGAGAGATGGGGTGGAGAGGTATATGAGAGAGGGGGGTGTGAGTTGGGAGCAGGGGAGTGAAATGGCAGGGGACAGGGCGACTTGGAGGCGATTTGTTTGTGGCCACCCCAAACGGGATTGAGGCGTCTGGCAATATATATATATATATATATATATATATATATATATATATATATATATATATATGGCTAAGCTTATTGTTACCTGCGCTGACGAAGTTGGAAGAGGTTATGTATTCACCTATGATTGTTGCTTGCCGGAATCGAAAGATTCGGCAAGCATGGTGGTCAGTTTCGTATGTTTGTCTGTCTGTTTGTCTGCTCTCTACAGGTCACAGTTTTGCAGCAATCGTTCTGGAGGGAAAAAAGAAAAAAAAGAAGAAGGTAGATATCCTTTAACCCTGGAATCCTATTGTTTTTCATCAAAATCGGTCAGAGGCCCTGGGCTGGGTGGAGGGTTGAAACCCCTCAATGGCTGTGGGTCCGGAAATTGTCGGGACCCAGTGGCCGGTCCAGGCATCATTTTTATACATTTCGAAAGTCGATTTCTTATTCTCTTACCAAATTGAACAGAAACGTCTGATGCAATTGAACAGAAATGTCCAGCGCACCTGGCAATTTCTAGCTTCCTAAACCCATCCTGTGCTTCGCAATGAAGCGCGAAAAATTTCGCCAGGGTAAACTAAGCGGACACATGACCGCCTACACACGGGTGAAAACTAAGCAGACACATGACTGCCTACACGCCAGTGAAAACTAAGCAGACACATGACTGCCTACACATCGGTGAAAACTAAGCAGACACATGACTGCCTACACATCGGTGAAAACTAAGCAGACACATGACTGCCTACACACCGGTGAAAACTAAGCAGACACATGACTGCCTACACGCCAGTGAAAACTAAGCAGACACATGACTGCCTACACATCGGTGAAAACTAAGCAGACATGATTCATCTGGCAAATGCTCTGCCTATGACAGTTTCATCTGTTTGTTTGTTTGTCCACATCATATCTCCAAAAATTCTCAATGGATTTCAATTAAATTTCGTGGAAAGGTGGGCCATAGGCCAAGAAAGATTTTATTAAATTTTGGGGCGGATCTGGAATCGGATCCTATGTACCTCGCTTCAAAAACATCTCTGAATTTCAGTGAAATTTTGTGGAAGAGCGAACCATGGGTCAAGGAACAATTGATTAATTTTGGGGGCGAATCCGGATCCTATGTATTCCACATAATATTTCCATGGATCTGGATCCAGATCCTTTTTAATGGCATTGGCAGAGGTATGAGTTCTGTGAGCGTTTTGAAGATTTGGTGAGTATTAGTATTACTTCTCATTGCACTTTTTTTTTTTCTTAGATTTTGATGATATTATATGGGAAGGTAACCTAGGGTAACCTAAGTACTTGTGCCAGATATATAAATGACGGCCTATTTTTCAAGGTCAAATATTCATTTATAGTTCTAAAATTGCGTATTTGAAACTGAAATATCTTGGAAACTATTTGAGATGCAGTTATTTGGTTGAAAATCATATAATAAAAAATTTTGCTGAGAACTTTGGCTGAATATTTCACCATTTATCCCAGTGGAAAGTACCGAATTCAAAATAATCTGGTCAGTGTATTATTTGTTGCACATTTTAGAGAACAGCACAAGAGCTGTAAAGCTGTAACTTTTCAGAAATATAGCTGTGGTTCCTCTTATTATCTAAAACGAATATGGTTACAGTTAAGCTTACAGGTAGCCGGTTATTGCAACAAAAGTAAAATGTACACATGCGTTCTTCCACACCTTTTTCAGATATTGTTGATATTAAACAAGAAGCTACCTTAGGTTAATCTAAGTACATGTTCCGAATATGAATGACCTTGAACTACTTTTAACGTCACAGACTTGTTTATGATGCCAAAATTTCATACCTTATATACCATAAATAGTTTTGGTAAAACTTCCATATTGTGGCAACACAGTAAGTAAATAGGTAACTAGTTTATTATTATTATTATTATTATTATTATTATTATTAAACAAATTGTTATGCCGGGAATTTAAAAGTAGTGATTGCATTTGAAGTTATGAGGAACATTCTGGAGATTTCAGCATTTGTTTTCATTCATGGTAGGAATTGCTTCTTGTCATTGTTGTTATTGTTTACTGTTAATTTAAGTGTATTATTGTTTGAGGAAATGTAAGTTCTCTCCTAGGATCTAGAATGTGCATTATTGCATCAGAAAATGTGAGTTCTTTACTAGAGTATTCCGGACTGCGCTAGTAGGGGGAGCCGTGATGGGGGGTTATATTAAGGGGCCCGCCTTGCTTGCTGGTAGTGTGCCAGACAGTTGAATTTTTAGTCTTTTAGCCATGAATGACAGATGGAGTGAGTTGTGTTTTTCATCAGTGAACAGTGAATCAGTGACAGAGTTAATGAGTCAAACAGTGAGAGTAATCAGTGAAGGATGGAATATTTAATCAGAGCTGGTAAAGAAGAGTAAGTCAGCCAGTGAATGAGTAGTAATGAGTAAAGAACAGAGTTAATGTGAGATAGAAGAGCCCGTGTTTTGCAAGAGTATTTCATCTGTTTTCTGAAGGAATAAAACAATGATGCATTCATCTGTCTTTTATTTACTGTCTGGCATGTCTACATGTCATTCTTGATGTATCTGCGAATCCTAAGTTGTACCAATTGGTGTCAGGAGTGGAACAAATCCTACGTTTGTAACAGTTAGTGTGAGTAGTGGGATGAACTCTGCGGTTGTAACAAATGGTGTCAGGTATGGGGATACTGTCCATTCACTGATTGTGCATAATTTCCACTGCCGTGCACTCACTCACTCTGTCTTTTGACTGACTGTTCACAGATATAAAACACAATGCGCTCCATCTGTTGCTCGTGGCAAACTGACTAAAAATCCAACTGTCTGGCACACTGCCAGCAAGCCAGACAGACCTCTATACCTCCAAGCACAGTCCAGAATACTTTAGTAAATTACTCACATTTTCCGATGCAGTAATGCACATTCTAGATACTAGGAGAGAACTCATTTTTTCTCACACAATAATACACTTAAATAAACAGTATACAATAACAATAATGACAAGAAGCAATTCCTACCATGATAAGAAACAAAACAAATGCCACAATCTCCAGAATGCTCCTCACATCTCCAGACACAAACACTCTCCATATACAAACACAACCTTAATCTTACCGGCATAACAAAATATTTTGACTCACTGCCTTGTCTGTTGTATTTCAGTTCCCAATAATAATTATCTAATGTGCTGTGTATGAAATATTAAACACACACACACACACACACACACACACACACACATAACATTGTCCTTTACTTACCTTGTGTTTCCTTGTATCCGTAAGAATGCAGCATATTGTACCTGTACCTCTCAGAATAGTACCATTTAGGAAGTTCAACAAGTTTTTAATATATTGTTTGTTGGAAATGTTCCTTTGATTTGTTTCCTTGTTCAGAAAAGTATGATTCAATATCCTTACCCTCATAATTATACAGTTCTGAATCCAAGCCAAAGCATTCACCCGCGAATGCATATTGCCCGACATCACTAAACAACTAGATCAGTAATCCTCTGGTAGTCAGAGGCCTATTATTGCAGCTTCGCCAGAACTGAAAGAGTCTCAGGATTCCGTGTTTACTCCTACCAGGATAAATATCACAGTAGAATTCAGAAGCCAGAAGTCAAGGGTACTATGTTGGTGAAGATCATTGAGTATATTAGGCCTTTGAAGATTTTTTAATAGTTACTCCCACAAAGATAAATATCACAGTAGAATTCAGAAGCCAGAAGTCAAGGGTACTATGTTGGTGAATGTCACTGAGTATATCAGGCCTTTGAAGATTTTCTAATAGTTGTAATAAAGGGTCCGCCATTCTCTTCATTGAGGGTATGATAGAAAGTGGTGCATATTGGCAAACCAAAATAAAAAAGTTAGATGGTATTTTTTTTTTTCCAAAATCCTCTGGCAATCGGAGGAATAACATCGCAGCATTGCCAGATTTACAGTACTAACAAACTAGCCATACATCCAGGGATATTTTCCACGGAGTTTGGATGCAATTCGCCCTCCTGATTTTGAGATATTTTGGGAACAGCCAGACACACACATAGACGTATGTGATTACATTATCGCCTTGCAAGGCGGGCGATAATAATACCATGAGTGTTCGACTCACCCTTCTGTTGGTATGCTGAGTGAGGAATAATTTCATTTTTTGTATAAATTATTTGAAGAATACTTTGTATTCTACTCTGCTTTTATCAGCAGCAGATCCTCTTCACCTCTTGTTACTTTCCGCTGTCATTATTAATTTTATTATTATTATTATTATTATTATTATTATTATTATTATTATTATTATTATTGTTGTTGTTGTTGTTGTTGTTGTCGCTTTCCATTTCTTTTTCTTTTTGTGCTCCAAAGCCATCGTTATCATCTCTTAACATATAGCATCGTCATCAACCACACTTCACTATTCTTAATACGATCACCATGTCACAGCATATGTTTTCCCACACGAGGGAAGGCAAGGCACAGTTTCTTTCCAGGAAGAGAAGTGTACACAGTTTCGAATCGTAGCCGCTGCTTTGTAACCATGAACATCCAAGAAAGAGTTCCGGTGAGCGATGCTTAAGCAATTTAGGGGCTAACTTTACCATTGTCTCGGTAATCATTTTAGTGGCATTATTTGCTTTTGACGTGAACCTGTAAGGGTCATAGGTCCTTCTGCTGTGAAGTGGGGCTGGTAGAGATGTATTTGTTTCATTAATTATCTCCTTTTGCCCATCTCCTCCTCCTCCTTTCCCTCCCCATACCCAGAACCTCATCCATCATTTCCCTCCTGTCGTCACACCACGGTCATAATACGGAGGTTGTATCAGGAAGCCCGCGTCACTTTGCTTGGGGAGCGTCTTTCGTCGTATCATCATCATCATCATCATCATCATCATCATCTTCATTGCAGTCATTATCCACTATATCCAGCTTCCACTTCATTCTCCTTCTCCTCCTCCTCCATATCATCGTCATTATCGCCATCATCATTTTCCTTGCCTTCCCTTGTCGCCATTCCCACAACCTCATTACCTATTACCTACCAAGGGGTCAAATCAGGCTATTATTGGAAGTCCAGATCACTTCACCTGAGAGAGCCGTGCATCATCATCATCATCATTATCCCTCTCTTCCTCTTCCACCTCCTTTCATGACACATTTCTCCTCCTCCTCTTGCTCTTTCACTGCCCATTTCCTCCTCCTCCTCCTCCTCCTCCTGAGATGAAGTGAAGTGGAGTGGTGAGTTGAAGTAAGGTGAGGTGGGATGATGTGAAGTGAGATGAGGTTAAGTGAAGTGGGGCGAAGGGAGATGAGATGAGAAATGAAGTGGGATGGGGTGAGGTGAGATGAAATAAGATAAGTTAAGGTGTTGTGAAGTGAGGTAAGGTGAGGTGAGGTGAGGGCAGGACTTGTCACTTTTCCTGAGGGGTAGCAGACAGGATTATAATATCGTGTCAAGTGTCACCCGTGTTATAATTAGCCGCTGTACTGTCCCTTTCACCTCAGTAAGCCTATTATCTCGTTCCCACAAATAGTTCAGTTCATATCAGGAAGGACCTCCAGTGTTAGATAATGGAGCTAGGTTAGAAACTGTCTTCGTGAACCCCTTCAGTGCAACCACGTCATTCAATTATACTGGTATATATCCGCTGCCACCAGGCGATTTTATTCATCTACCTCTTATACTTATTATGGATAGAACCCATCCCTGTGAACCCCGTTATTACTGTGACGTGTGTGTGTATACGGTATATATATATATATATATATATATATATATATATATATATATATATATATATATATATATATATATATATATATATGCTTGCTGCCAACGCACTTCAAAATCTCTGGAAGAGTTTCTCGTGGTGTCAGTGTAAGGGCGCGTCCACACGTGTCCTGGAGCATATGTTGACAACACAACTGGCAACATGTTTGTATACATGTATGCAGCAATATTTGGACAAATGTAGTTAAAACATGTTTCAGTGCAGCTTTGAACCAACCGACAGTTGAGGTGATGGGATATGTATGTGTATACGGGGCAGCTGAGATTTCATTATGATGGTGCCAACATAAACTGGACGCTGCTGTTCCGAGCACGTTTGCAGTTTGTTTCGTATTGTGTTGTTTACTTGTTGCCACCACTTGTTCCAGGACACGTGTCTTCATACAGCCGTTTGATACAGTTGAGTCATATATTTCTTGGTGCCACCAAGGGATTCGTTTCTGCTTTGGAAGGATTTCTTATTGTTAATGAGTAAGAAAAAATGTCCATTATTCCTGTTCCCACAAGGACGTTTTACATATTATTCTCTCTATCGCCAGATGGTTTCATTCACCTTAGGAAGGACTTGTGAAGGTTTCCCATGAACCTGTCCATGACGTCTTTATTTTAAATTTTTGCTGCCATCAGTGATATTCATATTAGGGAGGATCACTTGCAGGGAAAGTTTTAATCATATATTATCTTGCTTATGAGGTATATATAAATATCGTAGAGAACTATGTTTAATCTTGTGTAAAATCATCTTGTGATAATATTTCGGTGTTACATCTTCATGTGTCAAATGAGGACGTACTCTTTCACAACGGGAAGTCTTTACTTAGCTGTAGCGTTGTGTGTGGTTGGCAAGAAAACAGTAGGAATGTCCTCATCGTAATGAAGTGGTTAATGGAGTCTCTTCCTAACGCGTGCGCCATGAGAGGTCGTTCCGAAATTTTAAAAGTTGTTTGGCGGTGGCAAAAATGAAACAGAAATGTTGTCATCTTATTGAATGGTTAAAGTTGAATTACGGAGACAAATTCATCCGTGGAATTCTTAGTTCAGCAGTAAATATACATCATTATATATCATATATGGAAACGGAAGACTTCAGCCCTACTAAAAAGCGTTGTACAGTAATAGTACACCAAAGTTGTCCAAATAGCAGTGTGTTACATCCAAACGAAAAAATAAATGGATAAGTAAATAAATACACAATAACGTCACGTCCTTTTTCCCCGGGTAAAGACGAGTATATTGTAAGGAATGTAAGTCAAGAGTAAAAGAGGAGTGTCCAGTGATGCAAAATGGTGTACTGTGTTGCAGCCAGGGTTAATGTAGCTCTTGGACAAAGCATCTTAGTCCTTGAAATTGGCTCATTTTACATCGTACAGGTGACTTAGGTTTTCAGATGCGAGTTGCTGAGAAGTATATTTGTTTTCATTTATTGTGGATGGCTAAGGAAAAATTAAGTTTCACTTGGCATGAAGACAGACAGTGAATAACAATATCTGATCATGTACGGAACTCTTAAGGTATTATTTTCATTTCCGTAATTGATCTTTATGGGCCGTAATATTTTGGTGTCATAATATGGTGCACTAAATTGCTAGGGGTATTAATCCTACACCACCATGACCCATTTTTCATTTCATTCTTGCTGCCACCAACTTATTTATTGGACCTCTTGTATTTAAAGCTGTTCTAACTCTTCCACTCCTTAAAGTTTATCCCAGGCCAAAATAAAATCGTTTCCAGATAACAAGAATAAACTGATAGTGTAATGAAATACGTCATCTGATTCAGTGGCTAAAATGACCTAGATATTCATTGTTTGGCCCTTTCATTACGATAGAGTCATATTTCTTAGTACTGATACATCCAGATTTTTTTTTTTACAGGAATGATCTCTTGTATTGAGAGGGTTTAAGAAGGCAGTATCTTAATCCTCCAGTTCGAAAAGTCTCTCTTAACTTAAATAATACCGTCTGCAGATAGCAAGAATACAATAAAAATCGGCGTCATAGTGTTGAAGAGGTTATAAGAGTCATTATAGTCGCATGAGTCAGATGTCAGGTGAGATTGATGTCATAATGTTGTGAGTGATATTAAATAGTGTCATCATAATTCAGCCTGTCAAGCTGTGCAGGGGTTGAAATATGAATTGAAATACTGTAATCATAATAATAATACTGTCATTGAATTTTAGTCTCTTATGCCCCGTTTACAGTTGAATAATAGTCTATGAAAGAGTTTTCTGATACGGTATTAATGGTGTCCCGACCATGAAAGAGTTTTCTGATACGGTATTAATGGTGTCAAGCTCCTAAAACTTACTCTCAACTGAATAAAAACGTCTGGCGTTAGCTGGATGAGAAGACTATGTTTATTCCGACCATGAGAGAGTTAATGATAATATCCTGAGCATTCTTTCTGCTATGATTCACTCTTACTGAATAAAAAGGTCTGTAATGTTAGCAAGAATAGAATACTGGAGTTGTTCCGCCTGTAAGAGAGTTAACATAGCTCATCACAGAAATGCAATCCGTAGGATGTAATTATGTACCGTGGCAAATGAGCGTCACTAAACTGTTTTTACTATAACGGAACCCAGATTTTCATCATTTTGCAGCTTGAAGAGAGAACCTGTATTTTTTTTTTTTTTTTTTTTTTACACAGGATTCCCGGCATATTGGTAATTTCTCTGATTTTGCAGCTTATTCCACGTAGCTCAGTGGCAGAAAACAGCAATACTATGACTCTGTATTATATCCATAGCACTTCTTTATGACTAGCAGCATATTCTAATATTAAATCTACTGTTACTGGTCAGCATTCAAAATGGAGAGATGGCAATTTTAAGCCTTGTCAGAGTCAGTAGAGTATAGCCCCGGGGCATTATATCTTTGTGCCATTTAATCCACTCCCGTTAGGTGTTGTGGAACCGTAAGTCAGCGTATTTATCATAGTATTGTGTCTGGGTTAACCGCCATATTGCAGTTATTTTATGTTGAAGCATAATATGTCAGGGGAAAGAAAAGTGGAATACTGAGCTTTCGTTAATTGTTTCAAAATAACTTCAGGATAATGCAAGAATGTGGGAGGAGAAATGAGCTTATTAGCATGTCATGCGTCGTGGTAATGTGGTGTGTTAGGTAAGGTGATAGTCTGGCGAGTTATAATCAACCTGTATTCGTTTTAGAATGTTAGAGTTATAATCAACCTGTATTCGTTTTAGAATGTTAGATAGTCGCATCATTAATGAACAGTGTAAAGGTTATACTGTAGTCAAGTCCCAGTTTCATTGCAGTCAGTCTTAAACACTTGTGAGGTTAGAAAGTGGTTAGCCTGCGTGCTGCAGTACGTAACGCAGCGAACAACATGGTAGAAATGTCAAACTTCTCTTGTTATCTATCACTAGTTCCAATAATGGTATGAAGAAATGGAGATTGCCTTTCCCTCAGTGGCCTCAAATTTAGTAATACGATGCACAGTTTGAGAAGCTGCATTATGTTTCATACCCGGTGGCAGGATAAGGGGAGCGAATGGCTAATACATTCTGCCACAGCCACTGAATGGGAGATGTGTGGCCTTCTCATGTAGTTAGTCATGTCGCTGATGATAGGGACGCAGGAACACTGCCAGCGTTTTCCTAGTGTGTTTCAGAAGGCGACAATAACAGGGGTGGCTGCGGGGAGAATGAAAACTCTCTCCCCACTGCATAACTTACCACAACATGAATATTAATAGGCTACAGTATAACAGACAAAACATTCTAATGTATAACGATGTATAACGAGCATATTATACACCTCCAAGCAGAAGCAAAATAATTCCGTATGGCAAGGCTTTTATTGACTTAGGAGGTTTATCCTCATCATCGTCATTATCACCGTCATCATCATCATCATCATCATCATCACCATCACCATTATCGTCAGCAGCAGCAGCAGTGGCGGCTGTTTGTTCCTTTCTGTTGTTAACGCCCGTAATATCCTGTACCATTTTGTACTCTTGTGCAGTTACTCGCCGTATCATATCAGCAAATGGATTACCGGTATGTTACCGCACTATGGTGCCTGGCAAAATGAGGAAGCTTTTGTGTCAGATCAGTACCATTATCCACAATATGGGTGACAAATGCAAATGAGGCTGCAGACACCATCACGGGGTACATTGTGTTGTTTGGTTTGCAGTGAGTTGGTCATTCACTAACCCAACGGTCATAGTCTTTTCCACAGCTTAAAAAAAAAAAAAAATGTGTAGTCAGAATGAAACACACATATCGTTGTGGAAGTGAAGTACTAAATGATTGTTGTTTCTGGTACCTTCTGTCCGAGGGTCTTTTCCAAATAGTCAATAAAACCGTCCGGTGTAAATTATAATAAAACAAATATTGGCATCTTACTGAAGAGATTAACCCTTTCATTGCCATGGATGTTTATTTCAGTCAGGCTAAGTTTACACAATCCTATTTACACGGTGAAAAATTCATGTAGTCCAGGAATTGATTTAGGTAGTTTTGAAAACATCTGATTATGGTACGAGAAAATCCCTCAGCATAAAAATAAAAACTGTATATAAAATGGGGTAGCCTTAGTGAAATATCTTGGTATGTCCATAGAGGATGGTAGTGTTAGCAAGACTGCGAATTTGAAATAATCCTAGTGCGTGCGTAGAGAGTGATGATGATAGCAAAACTAACTGCGTACTAGAAATGATCCTAGTGCGTCTACAGAAGTGGAAAGTGTTAATAAGATTAAGTGGGGGTTAAAAATTATTCTGGGGGTCACGCGGTATTAGCAGTTTGTGTCAGGCAGCGTAATAATCATAATACCAGCCACCGAATTGCAGATCTGCATTCAATATCACACCCACTGGAGTTAATTTTCAATAGTGACAGCAAATCATGTTGTCTGGGTGGCCGTAAATAGATCACACGGGTTCCCCCCACCCACATACACACACAAACACACACTTCAGCTTTTCCCCCCAGAGTTTAATATTATGGTCCCGCTCAGCTAATCAGCCTTCATGAATACTGAGTGGAGGAGGAGAAGGAGGGTGGCGAAATATGGGATATCTGAAATACGCATTGTGTTACATGTCAACCCCTTGAACCAAAGGTCGCCATATTTATTTTATTCTTACTGCATCTGGACGACTTTACTTGGGAAAAAATCACCAAGTAATAAATGGAATGCTGACAATCTAAACCCTTCATTTCGGATACTCTCTCCCAAGCTTAGTCAACTCGCCTGGCGATAGCAAAAATAAGAGATAAATCACAACCGAATGCTAGAAGTTAAAAATAAATGTATAATTTTGTCATAGAGATCTTATTTATTCGCTGCCGTTCCAGTGCTTTTACAAAAATAATAGATGAAAATTGCATGAAATCTAAAAATTCCACAACAGGTACATGAAACTTATTATTTCTAAAGCCATCATACTTTGAGGCTGTAAAAGTTTAGATCTGTACTTTTATTTCTTCATTTTTAGATTGGAATTCATCAAAGGAGAATTATTACCCACTTTTCAGTGCCAGTCCATTGAGAGAGAGAGAGAGAGAGGGTGCTTGTTTGAATAAGAATAAATCTCTCTTTCTATTTATATAATCTCCTCTTGCCTTTTTTTTATCTCATTTCGTTCCTCTGTGCTCTGTTTTTTTTTTATATTCTCTCTCTCTCTCTCTCTCTCTCTCTCTCTCTCTCTCTCTCTCTCACACACACACACACACACACACACACACACACACACACACACACACACACACACACACACACACACACACACACACACACACACACACACACACACACACACACACACACACACACACACACACACACACACACACACACACACACACACACACACACACACACACACACACACACACACACACTGCGTTGTCTTCAGCGTAGGCACAGAATGTCTGAGCAAAAGCAATACACTAACAGAGTGGTGTCTGTCTCGTCAGGTGCAGCTTAAGTGATTTTGCTTGTCAGTCCTGGAGCAAGGCTTTTGACCCCACTTTGGGGAAGGTAAGTGAGGCTTAGGAAGGGCTGACTGCCGCAGGGACTGAATCGTGCTGAGTCTTTGGGTAAGGATGATTTGAGGGACTTTGCTGACTTGAATTCCACAAGTGGTTAATCCCCTCAGTTCGAAGACATATTTTGTACTATTTTCATGGTGGTACTTGGCAGATTTGTTCAGCATGAGAGATGTTTTCTTTTTTTAACTAAAAGGATTAGAGACAGTTTTCATTAGCCCCATAAATATGAGAATTCTAAGTCGAATAAAATCGCAACAACAATAAATTAAATCAAAATGTTATCATTAGTATGACGTCATTGTTTTATCCTGCTTGTCTCCATACAACTAGAGAGGTTTTTGGAGGATTTTTTCACACTGGAAGCTTAGGTATAGTCTTCACTGATCTCTCCGCCAAGAGGAATGACTTCTAGGTTAAATAAAGTAGACCTTCTTTTTGTAAGAACGCAGTGACAATGGTTTACCTGGACTGAATGTGTCAATCCACACTCTGACCTTCATGAAAACCAGGTCGGATGAAATAGGTCTAAAGATTTAATTTATGATAAGAAACCCGTATTCGTATATTGGTAGTGCGATGTATGAAATTAACATTGGATTTTGTTTTTCCATTGCCTCTTTTACACTTTCATAAAAATTTTCAATCAGTTTATTCATCTTCGTAGACTGATTAAAGCATACACTTAGCTTAATAATGCAGGTATTCTTACTTGTACATAAAGTTCTCTCATACATTTTGTTTGCATTACGACCTCTGTGTTGGTTTACAGCAAGTATACACCATGGTCTTTTACATGTTTACCTGTATAGTATAGGAGTAAATTATTATAGTCATAAATCAGAATATAGTGAATGAGTTGTCTGTTGAAAATTATTGTAATACTCTGATTGCCTTAACAGAATAGCGTGAGAGATACAGGTATATAGATATCGCCGGCGGGGACATCATCTGAGGTGGATCGAGGCTTAACGCAACCAGTGAATAATGAAACTGGGTTCCCGTCCACCAGTCCCGTCCTGTAGCATACCCGTATCAGCACAAGTGGGTCAAGTATACCATAACCCTTGCATGGGGAGAGCACCGTTTTGTAGCGAGACTTAAAACCGAACTGAATCATTTAGACCAAAATCATTTGGAAAAGTACATTTCCATTTTAAATACGTACCCAGCGGCTCTTCACAATACTGCAGTGTAAAGAGCGAGGCTATAGCACTTGCAGTATATACGTCCCCAGCACATGCTGTCTTGTTTTACTTCCTTACATAACACCGCCACATAAATTTCTCTGGTCTGCGAAGTAGGGAATCCAGTCAGATCATTTAGTCTGCCAATACTGCTGAAGAACCGTTTACTTAATTGTGGAGGATGTGATCTGCTGTGCGTACGCCCAAGCTACTTCTACCTTACACACACACACACACACACAAACACACACACACACACACACAAACACACACACACACACACACACACACACACACACACACACACACACACACACACACACACACACACAGATTGTGGTCAAGACTTCGTATAAGATTCAGTACTGTGAGTGGGCATAGTTGGGTGTTGTGGATGTTATTCCATCTCTCACACGGCAAAGCTTGTAACAGGAAAGATGCTGCTCTTGTGTCTAGTACTGGTATGACTGGTGTTGTTGTTAGTGTGACATTTTTGTGTGTGTGTTGATATGATCCGTCACTCCAATATCATACTTCGGACTAACCTGAATCTAGATCGCCATCATTTTTAACGTAATGTAACAAGACTAATACTAAGTTTGTTTGGGGATCAGTTGTGATACCTGAAGTTTTATAATTTGTTGTAGTTGTTGTTTTTGCTCAACCCCGGTCCATCTGATCGAGCAGACCCGTCTGCCGCCGATAAGCAACTCTCTGTCTGGGGTTGCCCCATGGGTGTCCTACACAGTTTACTCATATGTTGTGTCTGCACCAAAGTGTGACATGTGCTATGCAGTGCTCCGTTATGTTGTTTGGGCCTATTGTACAAGCTGGGGTATAAGTAAGTATGTAAATATCAAAGATATTCAGATATTCAAAAGTTTTGTTTCCAGTACTCTCCTCTTTGCCTCGTTACTTAAACGTACCCATTCTGAAGTCACTCAAAGCATGTGAGAGAGTAGGTGGATGTTTGAATGAGTAGTAGAGTATGTGTGTGTGTGTGTGTGTGTGTGTGTGTGTGTGTGTGTGTGTGTGTGTGTGATAGAAAGGAAGGGACAGAACCGTTACTGACTTGTTATTTCTATATAAAGAAAAGTACACCAGCATCGTTTTTCCAGTTTAAGGTCTCGTGCGAACTCAGATTAAGTAAGTTTGGAGTCCAGAAAAACAAGAGGCTTCTTTTGTCATTCGGGCAGGCTGGGGAAACTAAGTCTGGGAGTGACGTATGCAAAACAGTGTCAGAGCTGCAGGGTTGTTATTAGTGTTGTGTCATGAGGGAGGGTGGCTTTGGGTTGGTATTAGTGTTGTGTCATGAGGGAGGGTGGCTTTGGGTTGGTATTAGTGTTGTGTCATGAGGGGGTGGTGGCTTTGGGTTGTTATTAGTGTTGTGTCATGAGGGAGGGTGGCTTTGGGTTGATATTAGTGTTGTGTCATGAGGGGGTGGTGGCTTTGGGTTGTTATTAGTGTTGTGTCATGAGGGAGGGTGGCTTTGGGTTGGTATTAGTGTTGTGTCGTGAGGGAGGGTGGCTTTGGGTTGGTATTAGTGTTGTGTCATGAGGGAGGGTGGCTTTGGGTTGGTATTAGTGTTGTGTCGTGAGGGAGGGTGGCTTTGGGTTGGTATTAGTGTTGTGTCATGAGGGAGGGTGGCTTTGGGTTGGTATTAGTGTTGTGTCATGAGGGAGGGTGGCTTTGGGTTGGTATTAGTGTTGTGTCATGAGGGAGGGTGGCTTTGGGTTGGTATTAGTGTTGTGTCATGAGGGAGGGTGGCTTTGGGTTGGTATTAGTGTTGTGTCATGAGGGAGGGTGGCTTTGGGTTGGTATTAGTGTTGTGTCATGAGGGAGGGTGGCTTTGGGTTGGTATTAGTGTTGTGTCATGAGGGAGGGTGGCTTTGGGTTGATATTAGTGTTGTGTCATGAGGGGGTGGTGGCTTTGGGTTGGTATTAGTGTTGTGTCATGAGGGAGGGTGGCTTTGGGTTGATATTAGCGTTGTGTCATGAGAGGGTGGTGGCTTTGGGTTGGTATTAGTGTTGTGTCATGAGGGAGGGTGGCTTTGGGTTGGTATTAGTGTTGTGTCATGAGGGAGGGTGGCTTTGGGTTGGTATTAGTGTTGTGTCATGAGGGGGTGGTGGCTTTGGGTTGGTATTAGTGTTGTGTCATGAGGGAGGGTGGCTTTGGGTTGGTATTAGTGTTGTGTCATGAGGGAGGGTGGCTTTGGGTTGGTATTAGTGTTGTGTCATGAGGGAGGGTGGCTTTGGGTTGGTATTAGTGTTGTGTCATGAGGGAGGGTGGCTTTGGGTTGGTATTAGTGTTGTGTCATGAGGGAGGGTGGCTTTGGGTTGGTATTAGTGTTGTGTCATGAGGGAGGGTGGCTTTGGGTTGGTATTAGTGTTGTGTCATGAGGGAGGGTGGCTTTGGGTTGGTATTAGTGTTGTGTCATGAGGGAGGGTGGCTTTGGGTTGGTATTAGTGTTGTGTCATGAGGGAGGGTGGCTTTGGGTTGGTATTAGTGTTGTGTCATGAGGGAGGGTGGTTTTGAGTGATTGCTTGAAATGCTTGCCACTTATTAGAGGGTCTGTTATGTTCTGGTGGAAGTTACCCCGCATGGAATTAGGCCAGGATACACTGTATGTATACAGTGTGTGTGTATATATATATATATATATATATATATATATATATATATATATATATATATATATATATATATATATATATATATATATATTTATATATATATATATATATATATATATATATATATATATATATATTAATGCGAGGAAGAAGGAACCAAAGGCCATATAATATATATATATATATATATATATATATATATATATATATATATATATATATGTGTGTGTGTGTGTGTGTGTATTGAAGGCTTGTTATCTCTTGTCCCAAACAAAAAGCCAAAAAGCCACTCCTAACCATGGTCTTGATCTAGCCATCCAAGAGAATCTCGATAGGACTTTACGCCCTGCTTCCAGCGACCATTTTCATGGTTCAATGTTCAGCACCCACAGCATGTGCAGTGAGGGGAAGAGATGCAAACCATTTACCACCATTAGGCGAATTATGAGCGTAGGGGGAATGTTGCTGTGAGTGTAAGACAATATATTTGTACGGTACAACGAGAAGAGAGGATATTGGCATACGTACACAGGGGCAAATCGATCCCGTGGTGACGCCACGCAGTATTTGCATTTTACAAGCTCCGAGAGGGCCCTTCCTCCCTGCTAAGTGGACCTTGTACGCAACATATGTCAGGAGTGTAATGCAGTGCGGTAGAGACTTGGGCAATAAACGAGGAAGATATTCGTAGACTCAGACGTACGGAAATGAGAATGCTATGGATGTGTAGTGAGTCCTTGAATGTGTAGTGAGTCCTTGAATGTGTAGTGAGTCCTTAAATGAAAAGCCTGGGGAAGGTAGAATTACAAAGAAAGAGTTGAGAGGAAGGTTGGGACTTGAATGAATTAGTGTTGTGATGAGAGGGGTAGATTGAGATAGTCTGGGCATGTGGAGAGGATAGAGAATGACAACTGTGTGCGGAGGGTAAGTTTGAGTGTTGCTTAGAGGTTAAAAGACTGAATAGAGAGGCTGCTAGAAATTAAGCCGCGTGGAGTGCCACCAGTAGGTGATCAATGCTGACGCATGCTGGGGCCTAAATAAAAAAAAAAAGCGAACGAAGTGAGTCAGGATGCAGTCTGGAAACCCAGTGTTTTACAGGCAGTGAACTGCTTCAAGTGGTTCTTTCCCTCCTGAGATGCCAATTATTAATTGTTTTCCTGTTTCCACAACGAAAACAACTCGCTCTATAAATTTGGTCCTCTCCCAGTATTAAGATTAAGCTGATGCAAAACTAGACATGCGAGTATGTTGACCAAGGCCGAGTGTATGCGCAGTGCTTTGCTGAATTTTCATGCTGCTTCATAGTTAACTTGTGCCAAGAATGTATTTTAGGTTCTTAATTATCTGTGACGATATTTACCTTTTGTGGATTTTTATACTCAGATATTTTAAGACGACAGATGATTAGATACTCTCCAAATGTAGGACTTTCATTGCAGTAATTGCTGGATATTTTGTACATAATATTAATAAGTATCTAACAAGGTAAGCTGTGCCTTTGTTTAACCTGCTTTAATACAAGAAAGCTGCTGACAATTTTGTTGTGTTTAAGCCTATTTTCGAGTAACCCCGACTTTTCAGAGGAATATGGAACGTGACCTCCCCGTGCCCCTGCGCAACCGACCTCGCCCGAACGTGGGAGTTCATGAATACAGTAAGTAGTGTTATTGAAATAATTTATTGTTATTATTTGTAAGTAATTACAAATTGCATATATTAAATTTTACCAGAAGAGAACAAATTACAATTTTGTATATACGGTCATGGCAAAATTATACGGCCAACATAACTTGGGCAAAAATTTACTGCTTCCATTCTTCCACTCCTCTACTCCCGCCCCATCAGAAAATAATTAAATACTCGTAAATTCCTTGGTCCATCTGTGCCGTGAGGTCTTTGAAGGAAGAGAGAGAAGGAGAGGGAAACAGGGAGATATAGTGTGGAATATGTAAAAACTAAAGGAAGAAGTGTACTTGTGTTTAAGCGTTCGGAGGAAGAAAAGTATAGTGTAATAACACATTCAGTCTCCCATGACCTTCTGTCAGCTGGATAAAGTCGTCTGGCAGCTGAAATGATATACCAGAGGTGTCCCTATCATAACTTATTGCCAAGAGTAATAACACCTCCAAGTGAGTATGGGTCATTCTCAGATGAATAATGCCTGCCATTAACTGGAATTTATTACTATACTATTTGTATTCATGAGAATTAAAGTGACATATGTCATGAAAAATTCAGAGAAAACTCGTAGCGGTGGAATACACCGTAATAATGGCAATCATTTACTTAGATATAGCCTAAGTAAAATACATCTGTTATAATTCTGATCGTATGTAGCAGTAAGGATAACTGAGATTATAATGTTTTGAACTACACTTTTGTTGGAGCAATCGATGTGGCATCCCTTTACTATGCTGCCAACTACTCTGTTGCTCTGATTTTTTAATTATCTCTGTATATTTGAAAATAAGTTAATGTTTTAAGGAGGAGGTAGGTAAGTTGTGTTCAGTCAAGAAGGACTGGAAAGATGAATTTTGTAAGACACACAAGATTCGACTCCACCCACTGTCAACACCACAGTCTCGCCTCTTTCTCTTTCCATCTCACTTGATCATTTTCTCCACCTAGTCTCCTCTCCCTCTCGCTCCTCCCCCTCTCCTCCCACTCTCACATTCTCCATCTCATTCTCCTCTCTCTTGCTCACATCCTCCATCTCCTCTTCTTTCCCTCTTTCACACATCCTCAGCGACTTTCAACTCCTCTTTCTTCTCTCCTTATCACACATCCTCCATCTTTTTTTGCTTGTTTCCTTCTTTGGACTTTTCTCCCTTTCTCCTCTCTTGCTCCCTTTTTTCCTTTTGCCCTTTTTTCCGCACACTCCACATCTTTTTCATGTCGTCCTTTTACCCTCCACCTCTTATTAGTATTACCTTGCCTGGACGGAGTCCGGCGAGGTTTTGTTTTTGGTCGAGTTTCTTTGTATGTTTTTTGTTTGTTTCTTTATTTGTTAGCAACATTACGGAAAAACGGCAGAATGAAATTATATGAATCTTTCAGGATGTGTGGGCACTGGTCCCCCCTCCCCCCCCGAAAAAAAAAAAAGTAATTAAATTTTGGAGGTAATCGAGTGACCTTGAAAGGTCAAAATCAAGGTCACGGATTTTCGGAGGGCTACAACTTGAAACCGGTTGAAGATAAGAGATATTTACTATTAGGAACATACAAGAACTCCTATTAGGGGCTTTCATGTGGCACCAAGGGCTTTGACCTTGAGTGATCTTGAAGGTCACTGATATTCAGAAGGCTATAACTCGAAAACGGTCGAAGACAGAGAGATATTTACTATTATCAGCATATAAGAAGTCCCACATGGGTTTATCATTGGCACCATGTCGCTTGACCGTAAATGACCTTGAAAGGTCAAACTCAAGGTCACGGGTATTCAGGGGGCTATCGAAACTCATTTGAAGATAGATATATTCACTATTATCATGGTATAGGAAGTCTCATATGGGCTTTCATTTGGCACCATGACCTTTGACCTTGAGTGACTTTTAAAGGTTAAACGCAAGATCACAGATTTTCAGAGGGCGTAACTTGAAAACATTTGCGCCATTACCCTAGACTTTAAATGTGTACTGACACTAAATGGCAGTACTGATTCATTATTTAACAACAATAAAATTACTTGTCAGGCGAGGCTTGTTGTGCCTGGCACCACTTATTATTATTTTATTTTATTTTTTTCATATTTTCCACCTCTTCTCACAGCCTTCATCTCCTTCGTCTATCTTTACATCCTCCTGCTCTTTCTCCTTTCCCACTCTCACGCACCATCTTTTGCATTCTTAATCACATCCTTGGCCTCTTTGTCTTCTCCTCACATGCATCACCTCGTTCTCTCCTCACACCCTGCGCCTTTTTAACCCCTTCCTCTTACACCCTTCAACTCTTTCCTATTTCCCGGACACTTTCACGTCCCTCCCTGCATTCTCAGTGTTCTTATCAGTCAAGCCCTACACTTACCAGTCTGCAAGTTTGGTATAGTATGTGCATATGAAAAGTCTGTATGTATGTAAGTTCGTGTGTGTGTGTGTGTGTGTGTGTGTGCGTGTGCGTGTGTGTGTGTGTGTATGCGCGCGCAAAAGGAGGAAAGAGGGCACAGAAGCTTCTCACGTTTTTTGTTCATCCTGCTTAAACAAATCTTAGTTATGAAGGCAGTTGTTTACAGGTTGAGAGCCTCGCGCTTTCACTAACATGGCGTCACATTATTCATCCTTGTCACCACTGGAGAAGGCTGTCGTAATGCATGGGTCAGGCAGCATCCCCACTGACCCTTTGCTGTACGATGGCTGCTGCTTACAGCCACCAGACAATTTTTATTAAGCTCAGGGAGGAATCTCGTAATGGAAGGATTACTCACGCCAACGTCGAAATTCCCCCTCCCTCTCTCATGTCATATTTCATCATGCTCCGCTCCCCCGCCCGCTTCCCCTCCGCCTTACTCCTGCTACCTTTTCCCCGTCCCTGCCCCCACCTGCAACGTTGTGTCTCCTCCCCTCTCCCCCTCCCCCAACCCCCATCACCCTGCCCCCTGAGTGAACTGAGTGAATCGTATTACTTTGGCCACCAGACTGAATGAAGTAATGCAGATATAATACGAGTATAATGGAGGGAATTACTGATAGATATTGTGTTGGCCCTCTTCAGATAGAGAAGTCCCTCATAATCTTATTTAAACTGTCCTTTGGTATTCATGGTAAAATTTCAAAACACCCTCGTAGTGAAGTGATTAAGTGACCCTTAGAGGACGTATATCCGCCCCAGGCTTTTTAAAATGGGCCAGCGATAGTAGTTAATAATGTTATGGAGAAAACTCTATCAGTCTCTCATCCAATATTTTTGGGCCCCAGTCAGGAACGTAGGGGTCCGAGACTAGACTTTTCAGTCCCTGCATATAAGGTGAGGGTGACCACCATCACTCGCCACTGAGTGACATTCTGTGAGCAAGAAACCCCAACCAACTCTTGAACATAAACCCTTACGGACTTCATCCGGTTGAAGCACCATAACCCACTAGGCCACTAAGATTCATTTTGATATGGTTGCCACAGCGTAGTAAACTGTTTCCTGGGTTTCAGGAAACCATGTGGCTAGACACGGTTAGTCATCTGATGGTAGCACTAAGGTACATAGAGTGCATGATGGGCGCTGCAACCTACAACACATATTGATAGCTCGTATTGCTGAAGACATGTTAACCATTAGGGGACTATAAGACTTTACTAAGCTTAATCTAGTCGTCCGGCGACAACGCGGTTTACATAGTTGACGTATCTTACTTTGTGGTTGGATTAAAGGTTTAACCTCGTGTAGGTAGTTTGATGACAGGAGCTTGGCAAGAGAGATTTTTGTTTTGTATTAATTTGGTTTTTATCGCTGAAAAAATACAGCAGCTGTCTGACCAAACTGTTCGTAAAAATTATAAGTTAACCCTTGAATGAAAACTGGCAGCATTTAACCTTTGCTAATTGGCGCAGGGATGCGGAGCGAAAAATATAACAGTGAAATAGAAACAGTTGAAATGAAAGATTTTATTCATTAAAAGGCTTTTATTAACTGCTTCAGTCTGATGACTTTTTCTTTTGCTTGTTTGTGCGGTTTTATTCAGCTTAGGCCAGACCTTGAGTAGACAGGCGGACAAGAAAAGTTATACAGGGTGGTCTGTTGATAGCATTCCTGAAGAAACTCGCCTGATGTCCTGCGGTTCGTGGGAACGGCTCATTCTGCCGGTGTGGGCGTGGGTGTGGCAGTGGGAATGGAAAAGGAATAAATGATGCGGGTTAAACTTTGGTAAAGCTGGCCGAGTCGTCCCTACGAAATGAGAAATCGCATGGAGGGGTGGAAGAGAAGCGCTGTTTGTGGATCACCCTGTATCCCCCCCCCCCCCGCGCCCGAAAAATCCTATTGAGTAAAATCGTTTGAGGTAACAAGAATAAACTGCTAAATGCGTCACCGGATTGAAGGGGTTCAGTGAATTGCATAAGTTAATATTTCTGGACTAAAGGTTTATTCTGAACGTTTTTCAAACCGTTACCTTCCGTTTCACATGTAAGAAATGGAATAGTCCAGTTTATACCACTGATACTTTGAGTGCTACAGTTTGTACTGCTGACATTTTGAAAACTCTTGTCGATAATAGTGACATTTTGCATAGTCTAGTTTGTACCGCTGAAATTTTGAATGCTTTAGTTTGCAATGCAGAAATTTTGAATACTCTAGTTTTTAATGCTGAAATTTTAATATACTAGTTTGTACTGCTGAAATTTTGAATACCATAGTTTGTAGTGCTGAAATTTTGAATACCCTAGTTTGTAGTGCTGAAATTTTGAGTACTCTAGTTTGTAGTGCTGAAATTTTGAATACCCTAGTTTGTAGTGCTGAAATTTGGATACTTTGGTTTGTAGTGCTGAAATTTGGATACTCTGGTTTGTAGTGCTGAAATTTTAAATACTCTATACCTTGTTTCACTGACCTGTGCAGCTGAGATGTATGAAGCGAGTAGGGTGTGCTTGAGTCGCGGCTGCTGATTGGCCGCCGATGATATAAATCAACACCTCTTCTTATTTTAACACACACACACACACATATATATATATATATATATATATATATATATATATATATATATATATATATATATATATTTTTATTGCCTTCAATACAAGCAGCCAGATTAAATATAGAATAATTTCCGAAGCTGAAGAGGTCAAAATTAGCTTTAAAAGTTTACTGTTATCAAAGAAAATTAACTTGATTATAAAGTTTTATAAAACGATGAGTGATGTTTGAAGCAAATTAACCACCTGTGGCGTACACCCACGGTGCACACCTACGTCCACATGTTGCACTATATATCCACTCACGGTGTACGCCTACGTCCGCATGTTGCACTACAATACATGAATGCTTTTACTTCAGTGACATCATCGGCGGCAAATCAGCAGCCGCGAAACAGACACACTACATGCCCCGTACATTTCAGGTGCACAGGTCAATCAAATAGACTATAGTTTGTAGTGCTGAAAGTTTGAATACTCTAATTTGTAGTGCTGAAATTTTGAGTACTCTAGTTTGTACCGCTGATATTTTTTAGCGTCGACTGTAAACCTTTAGTCTACATATATATTACAGTCATCGTCCTTGTCCCGTCATTGTGAACATTATTCGTCTTAAGTCTGTCCTTTATTTATATAACCGACTTTCTTACATTCATTTCCATTTTCTCTCACTCATCACTTCAGCATTCAGACATCCCCCATTGTTTTCTTATCGATTCCTTCTCACTCACTCATTTGTTGCTCTCTTGTGCTCTCCTCCTGTACCTCTCTCTCTCTCTCTCTCTCCGCTTTCATCCTGCCTCTTTCTTTTATCCATTTCTTTCACTCTCCTCTCTTCACCCACCCCTCTAGTCTCCCTCTCGCTCTCTTCGATAATCCTGCTCCTCCTATCCACAGACTCTCTCGCCATTCCTTTGCTCTCTCTTTCTCCTCTCTCTCCTGTCTTTCACGTTCTTCTCTTATTCCATTCTCCCCTTTTTTCCTCCCTTACCTCCTCTCTCTTTCTTTTTCCGCTCCTACTCGGCCAGAAAATTTGCCCCCGCTACCTAGTGGCGGACTTCTGGGGGGAGGCGTGTCGGGGGTTCCGCCGGCATAGATCGTGGGTCCAGGGCGAGATGGGGCTCGGGCCTGTGCTAGAGGGTAGAGGGCATTGCGGTTCCCAGGCTGCCGCTTCCGCCCAATAGAGAGGGGCCCGAACCTGGGAGTAGCGCCCCAGGAGGCTGCCCTATCAGTGGGTGTACTGTATAATGGCGGGATAGTTGCAGTGCCAAGGCGCGCTTGGAGGGTGTCCCTGCAGCTGTCCTGGCAGGGTGCCCCGAGGCCACTACCACAGCCGCTGGTAAGCTGGTGGGCTAGGGGTCCCAGATCCATTGCCTGGACCTGGGACTGTGCAGTGAGTGGGACCTGTGCTATGTCTGTTCCCCTTTATTAATACTGAAGATGACAAAACAAAATAGGTTTCAAAGCAAGCCTGAGGACAGTAAATCACCCATGGGGATGAGGGTGGGTTCATGGAATGTGGGAAGTTTGAGGGAAAGAGCGGGGGAAGTCGTTGAGGCATTCAGTAGGAGGTGGGTGGATGTGGCGTGTTTGCAGGAAGTCCGGTACAGGAGTGGATCAGCCAGAAAGATTGTTGGGAAGGACTGTTGCTATAAGTTGTTTTGGCAGGGGGGGGGGACAGACGGATATGGAGGTGTTGGTGTGATGGTTGCGGAGAAATGGTTGGAATATGTTATGAATGTTTTGAGAGTAAGCGATAGGATATTGGTAGTGAAAATTCTGTTGGGTAGAAAGGTAGCTGTGATTATATCGGCATATGCACCACAGGCAGGATTGGATGAAGCAGAGAAAGATAGATTTTGGGATGATTTAATACGTGTAGTGGGTGGTATGCGGGATGATGAGATAGTGATTTTGGGAGGGGACTTAAATGGTCATGTAGGTGAAGCAGCACGAGGTTATGAAGGAATGCATGGGGGATGTGCGTATGGTCTAAGGAATGCAGAAGGGGAGAGGATACTCGAGTTTGGGGAGGCAACGGACATGATTGTGTGCAACACATATTTTAGGAGAAGAGACAGTAGGTTAATTATGTATGAGTCTGAGGGAAATAGAAGTCAGATAGATTTTTTTTTTTGGTTAGGAGGGCTGATAGGAGGTTTGTGAGGGATGTTAAAGTTATAGGAAGTGAGGAGTGTGTGCAGCAGCACAAACTATTGATTTGTGATATGGTGCTTAAAGAACAAGTGATGAAAAAGAGGACTTATGTACCTAGAAAGAAAATATGGAAGCTGAAAAACCAAGTAGCAAGGGATGCCTTCTATAGCGAGTTGAGGAGAGTGGTGGCTGAACCGGGGGCTGTAGACAGAGGCGTTAATGAACAGTACAGAGCCCTCAAGAACAATTTCTTGAGAGTTACTGATGTAACATGCGGTTGGACAAGAGGACCACCAAGACATAAAGTAACTTGGTGGTGGGATGAGGGTGTAGAAGCTGCAGTTAAGGAGAAAAGAAGGCTTTTCCGGGAATGGAAGAAGGGAGGTAGCAAAGAGGAATATCTGGTTGCCAAGCGTAGGGCAAGAAGAGAGGTATACAGGGCAAAGTCTGAGTCACAGAGACTATTACTTGATAACCTAAATCATGGGGAAAGGAAAAATATGATATTTAGGGTGGCAGGTCAAGTGAAGAGGGAGAATCGTGATACTATAGGTGAGCAGTGTGTGGTGAATGATGAAGGAAGGGTAGTGGTGAACAGTGAGGATATTAAAGATGCATGGAGAGAGCATTATAACCGGTTGTTGAATGAGGAGTTTGACTGGGACAGGGAAGGTTTGGAGCCAGCAGATCCAGTGTCTGGCCCTTGGCCTTTGATTGATACTGCTACTGTGAGTGAGGCAATAGGCAGGATGAGGGTGGGGAAGGCAGCAGGTGTGTCTGGGTTGACTGCCAAAATGCTGAAGGCCTCAGGCGATATAGGGGTGAGTTTAGTCACTGACCTGATAAATAGGATTATTTATGAGTGTGTTGTCCCAGATGATTGGCTAAAGAGTGTAATTGTAAATGTGTATAAAGGGAAGGGTGATGCCCTGGAAAGGGGAAATTATAGAGGTATAAAGCTTTTAGATCAGATAATGAAGGTAATGGAGAGAGTTTTAGAAGGTATGTTTAGAGAAAGAGTGAATATTGATGAGATGCAGTTTGGGTTTATGCCAGGTAGGGGGACCACTGATGCTATATTCATTGTTCGACAGCTTCAGGAAAAATATAGTGGTAGGAGAAGGGATCTTTATTTTGTTTTTGTTGATTTGGAAAAGGCCTTTGACAGAGTCCCTAGAGAGGTGGTGAAGTGGGCAATTAGAAAGCTTGGCTTGTAGGAGTGGCTGGTTAGGGTGGTTATGGCTATGTATGTGGGTGCTCACACCCAGGTAAGAGTGAATGGAGATTTGAGTGATGAGTTTTCCGTGAATGTTGGTGTGCATCAGGGGTCAGTCTTGAGTCCCATGTTGTTTATCATGGTACTTGAAGCCCTTTCACGTGACTTTAGAAACGGACTCCCGTGGGAGTTATTGTATGCTGATGATTTGGTGTTGATTGCAGAGAACGAAAGGGAGGCGGAGGAAAGGTTTAGGAAGTGGAGAGATGGTATGAGGCACAAGGGTTTAAGGGTAAATGCAGATAAAACAAAAGTGATGATATCTAGGGTTGGTGGCGGTACTGTCAAAGACGAGGGAGAGTGGCCATGTGCAGTTTGCCACAAGGGCGTGGGAAGCAATTCCATCTTGTGCGGTGTGTGTGATAAATGGGTGCATAAGAGATGTAGTGGTATCAGAGGTAGACTGCGAGATAATGTTGATTTTATGTGTACGGCGTGTCGGGGTGAGCAGGTGGAGATTGTCAGACGTGAAAGGATTGAACTTGCTGGTGAATCTCTTGAGTGTGTGGAAGAGTTTTGTTATTTGGGAGACATGTTGTGTGCTGGAGGTGGGGCTGGAGCTAGCTCTGTGGCTAGGGTGAGAAGTGGTTGGAAGAAGTTCAGGGAGCTCTTGCCTCTCCTGACATTGAGAGGACTCTCCCTACGTGCTAAGGGGTCTTTGTATGCAGCATGTGTTAGGAGTGTAATGCTGTATGGTAGTGAGACCTGGGCAGTGAAGGAGGAAGATATTCGCCGGCTAAGACGTACAGAAATGACAATGATTAGGTGGATGTGTAGTGCGTCCCTGCGTCCAAGGCCTGGAGGGGCTGGGTTTATGATGGAAGAGTTGAGAGTTAGAATGGGACTGGAGTGTATTGGTGTTGTGATGAGGAGAGGTAGATTGAGATGGTTTGGACATGTGGAGAGGATGGGGGATGATAATTGGGTGAGGAAGGTGAGAAGTGTTAATATTGGGGGTGGGGTTATGAGGGGTAGACCGAGAAAGACATGGGACGAGGTCATTAAGTGTGACCTTAGGGTTAAGGGACTGAACAGGGAGGCTGCAATGGATCGTGCAGCATGGAGAGCCGCCATTAGGTGACCAAGCCCGACACATGCAAGCATGTTGGAGCCTTTAAAAACGAAAACGAAAACGAACTCGTGTTTCACTCTAGTTTTATCCTTCACGAATCTCACCCTGTTCACTTACCCTCTTCTTCCTTCCTCCTCCCATACCATCTCGTTCCTTCCCTCATCACAACCCTGTCATTAGTAACTTTTCTCCCTCTCTCCATCTGTACCCACTACTCTCTCCATTATCACTTTTTTCCCTTTCTCTTCACCTCCTCTTCCCCTTTTATTCCTCTCTTATATTTCCCCACTACCTTTCTCATCTCTTAGCCCCACTCTCTCAGTCCATTCTTCTATCCCTCTCCTCTTCTCCCTACTGTCTACTCACTCCCCCCTCCCTCCAACTTCTCTACATTTTTTTACCGTCTTCCCTACCAACTCTCTCTCTCTCTCTCTCTCTCTCTCTCTCTCTCTCTCTCTCTCCACCGCCGCGCCGCCCACTCCCTCACTCAGGTTGGCCTCATACTTTCTGTTCCCCCGCCTCATTTTCCGCCGCTTCAACCAAAATACCAATCTTATTCCCACACATTTTTCCCCTCGCAGTTTTCCTTATCACCTAGACCCCACCGCCAGCCACACCTCCCCTCTCTGTCTCTCACCCTCCACCACCACCACCACCCCTTCTCCACGCCTTCTCCATCCCCTCTCCTCCACCCCTTCTCCATCCCTCTTCCTCCACCTCTTTTCCATCCCTCCTCCTCCACCTCTTTTCCATCCCTCCTCCTCCACCTCTTCTCTATCCCCTCTCCTCCACCTCTTCTCCATCCTCCCTCCTCCACCTCTTCTCCATCCCCTCTCTAGCCCCTCCTTCAACCTTTCTCCAAGCCCTTCCCTCCACCTCCACCCCTTGTATCCCCATCATCACCACCTCAGCCTCCCCTTCATCATCCACCACCACCTCAGCCTCCTCTTCATCCACCACCACCACCACCACCTCCCCTTCCCTCTCATCATCCACCACCACTGCCTTAACCTCAACCATCCTCCCCCTCCCTCTCATCATCCACCACCACTGCCTTAACCTCAACCACCACCACCACCTCACCTCCTCCCATCATCCACCACCACCAGGCTCCACTACCACTAAATCACCCCCTTCACCACCCTCATCATCTCCATCATCCCCTCTACCACCCTAACCTTCTCTATCATCTCCTCCACCACCCTCACCACCTAGTTCTCTCCTTGACCTTTGACCCCTTTTCGCTCGCGTCTTCTTTTCTCCGTCCTCTTTTACCTTCATATTTCTGTCGGGCACTTCTTAGTCTTCCGTTTTTCAGCTCATAAGCATTCCATTGGCATAACTTGTCACTTTTTCGTGTAACCTCATCACTGTAATATTATGTTTATGTAGCAGTATAAGTAAGCACGAAGGAAACTCCGAACCAGGAACACCTTAGGGAACAGACCGTCAAGTCTGTGTCTGTAGTCGGAATCATAAGATAAAATTCCATTTTCGTCGTTGTTGTCCCAACCCTTATTCTTCTGTAAAAGATGGAGTGAGGTAGGATCCAGATGCAGAGGCAGAGAGAGATCGTAAAGTAGATGCATCAAATAGGATGTCCAGTGAAATGGACCACAGACATTCGCACCAGGGATTCTTTCTCGGGATCCCGGAGGAAATAATAATATTTCTACTTCCCTGAAAACTGATCGTATTCCCCGATTTTTTGTTCCTTCTGAAACATAAGAAATTTACATGTGAATCACTCTAATTCAAATATCATAATCCTCACATTTTTTCTTATTTATAATCCTTTATTCATATTGCACATACCCTATTAACAAATATGTTATTCGTCATCGAAGCCAAGATAATGTTCTCGGCGGGAGGGTTGTGCGTGACAAAAATAAGAATGTCTGAATAACCGTAGCGTTGACTGTTTGTGCATCCTTAATTATTTCATGTTTAAAAACGACGTCTGTGTGTGTGTGTGTGTGTGTGTGTGTGTGTGTGTGTGTGTGTGTGTGTGTGTGTGTGCGCGCGCGCGCGCGCGCGCTTCACAAACAAAAGACAGGGCTCTATTATTTTTCTATACCAATCATCCAGTCTTCTTTTGCCTCATCAGGAGCGTGGTGGTCGTGGGCTAAGCTATTAATTTTCTGTAATATAATGTGTGCTTCATTAGTTGCTCTTCACTGAGTGATATACTCGTAATGTAAGCAGTTAACCCCATCCACCATTCAGATATAAACCTTTACGGACTACAGCCGGTTGAAGTGCCTTAACTCACTAGACTATCAGGCGTCCAATTGATTATACGACTTCTAGCGCAGTAAATAGTTTCCTGGACGACAAGAAACCATTTGATTTGTCAGGTGCAAAGTCGCCTGACAGTCTCAGTATATCGGGTGGTGGTGGACGCCCCCATTCACCATAGTATGATACTTCTACTTACAAGAACCTTTATGTGTTCTGCCAGAACTTCATGTGTCGTTCGCAGCTTACATCGAGATCATGAAATATTCTTTTCTTTCAGATGCTAAACCTGTTAATGGTTGACTTTATGAAAATTTATCTATTTATCTATCTGCAGCCAGACGCCTCAATCGCGTAAGAGGTGGCCACAAACAGATCGCCTCCATGTCGCCCTTTCCCCTGCCATTTTGCTTCCCTCCCCCCAACACCCCCTCTCTCTCATATCCCTCTCTGCTCCATCCCTTCATCTCATCCTCGGTCTCCTTATCTTTCTCCTCCCCCCATCCACCTCACTCACATACACTCTTCTCGTAGGTCTCTCACTCTCCATCCTCACCACATGGCCAAACCACCTCAGTGTATTTCTCCAAACGCTCTGTCACATGCACTTCCACAGCACAACGCTCGTTTACTTCCTCATCTATCAGTCAGTCCCTTAATGTAACTCCACATGCTCCTCTCAAGTAACTCGTTTCCACTGCCCATACTTTTGACTTGTGTCATTCCAACAGTGTCCAAGATTAGCTTCCATACGTTAGGCTGGGATCACAATACTATTATGCAGCAACTTTTTTACTTCCGTGCTGACTTCCCTATTTCTTATCACTGTTTCATTTATGTATTTATTTATTTATTTTATAATAGGGAGGAAATAACAAATTTTGCTTTTTTCTTTATAAAATATGACTTGTTTCGTCATATTGCAGCGATAACTCGTACACTAATGTGGTAAACCGTCCCAAAAGAAGGAAATCCTCCTTCGCACATCATTCGGTCATTCAAAATCCTAGCCCCACCTCAGTCAAATAATATGTTTAATATATGTATTATAAACGTTTCGTCTATCCAAGCTTTAGTCTAAGTATTATTTTAAGTAAATATGTTCTTACCAAATTTCTTCACGCCTTTCATTATTGTCAAGTGTTGTTCATCCCGCACGTCGTACAGCCAAAGAACCTGACACCCAAATAGCCTGGGGATCACAAAAATTTCCTTTTAACATATTTTCCTTTCATATACTTCCCCGTCTATAGGTAAGCAGGGTATATATGTATCTGCAACGCTCTCTCTCTCTCTCTCTCTCTCTCTCTCTCTCTCTCTCTCTCTCTCTCTCTCTCTCTCTCTCTCTCTCTCTCTCTCATTTAGTCGATTCAACCCATGTTTCCCTTTCAAAATCACCATCCCTCCCTTCGCATCCCCAACACTCATCGATGTTCCCTCTCCCTTTTTCTCCCTCGCCGGTTTCTCCCATTTTTCCCACTTCACCGTCTCTTTCTCTCTCTCTCTCTCTCTCTCTCTCTCTCTCTCTCTCTCTCTCTCTCTCTCTCTCTCTCTCTCTCTCTCTCTCTCTCTCTCTCTCTCTCTCATTCCTTCCCTACCGATAAACTTCTCTTTTTACTTCCAGACGCCCTCGAGCTATGGCACTTTTACTCCCTCTACATTTTCCATAGATTATTTACAGCGGTTCTCCCCCCGCCAGGCGACACCTCCGTTATTTCCTCACATGCCCTTCTCTGTGGAGGATGCTGAAGGAAGTTGAGCTCGGTTTTACGCTCTGTTATTCATCCTGTTTCTCACCGGCAGACTCTCTCTCTCTCTCTCTCTCTCTCTCTCTCTCTCTCTCTCTCTCTCTCTTTCACACACACACACACACACACACACACACACACAATAACGTAATAAATATATATATATATATATATATATATATGTATATATATATATATATATATATATATATGTATATATATATGCAGAATTAATCTTGTGAATCTGTTCATTCCAGCTTAGACGTGCTGATTACGAAGGATTAAAAGAGGCTCTGGAGGGAGGGGGAAAAAAATCATCTCTCAGGGTAGACGAGGTAATGAGCAGCTCTCGCGCGTCAAAGAGCAATGAACGTACCATCAGGGGAAGGGTAGACTAATGTGCAACGGGATTTCACTTAGTAACAGTTAGCTTGAGTAGATTTGGAAAGACAGCCAGAATAGTGTACAGAAGGACGAAAGAAATAATCTGTCTTGAGCAGTGGGATAATTACTCGTCCATAATTATCAGTGCAGTGTAATGACGCCATGAGAAAGGTAAAGAAATCAGTTAGACAGGCAGAGAGGGAATGTACAACAGAAGAGTGCTAGTAAGTTTTAATTGTTATTACAGGTATGAAAGCAGACAGCACAAACATAGCCACTTCCATCAATAAATATTTTAGTTCCTGCTTCACGACCGTATGGGGGGGGGAGAGTACTTTGGAAAAACTTAGTCTAGAATCACGTGAAGAGAGATTCTGTTACAGATTTTAGAAAATAAATAATATTAACAGTCCAGGTTTGGAAAATTTTTACCTAAAGTACTTAGGAATCTGTTAAAGAAATACAGATGGTGAGGAATTGGAAAATGTGAGTACGTTTAAGTATTTGGGTAGTGTGATGAGTAAGGATGGAGGTTTGGAGGGTGAAGTGCTTGAAAGGGTACAGCAGGGAAGAAAGGTTGCTGGTTCCTTGAAAGCAGTGATAAGAAACAGGGAAGTGAGCATGGAAGTGAAAAAGTTACTACATGACAGTATTGTGATACCAACTCTAACGTACGGAAGTGAAGCTTGGACATTGTTGGAAGGACAGAAGTCAAGAGTGAGAGCAGTGGAAATGAGTTATTTAAGAGGAGCCTGTGGAGTCACGTGGAGAGACAGGCTGACGAATGAGGATATAAAGGAGCGTTGTGGTGTGGATGTGGATGTGATAGGAAGCGTTATGAGGAACACACTGAGGTGGTTTGGCCATGTGGAGAGGATGGAGGGTGAGAGACTGACGAAGAGAGTGTATGTGAGTGAGGTGGAGGGGGGAAGAGGGAGGGGGAGGCCGAGGATGAGATGGAGGGATGGGGTGGAGAGGTATATGAGAGCGGGGTGTGTGAGTTGGGAGCAGGGTAGTGAAATGGCGGGGGACAGGGCGACTTGGAGGCGATTTGTTTGTGGCCACCCCAAACGGGATTGAGGCGTCTGGCAATAGATAGATAGATAGATAGTTACGAATCGTGGTATTATTTAATGTCACTATAACGAGAAATACAGAATGATTTGAAACTGACTTAACCTAACTTCAGTATTAAAAGAGGGATGCAAGAAATTATTGAGTACTTACCTTCCCGTTAGTTTTTCATGTCTACCTCCCCTTTTCTAGTAACACTTGGTAATTTCCATTAAACAAAGACATAGCTTTATCTGTATTTTTGGCGTGGTTTCGTATGACCTAAATTTTCTTACTATTAGGTAAACAAGTGCTCTGTGTACATATGTTAACATGCTGGACATATGTTCACCTTCTTAATAAAGTATTATGTTTGTTAATCTGTCTGTCTGTTCGTCTAATCTTACATTAGCAGAATGCAAACTTCTTCACTTAGTTAATCGAGATAAGACTGTGGGCTTTCAAGAGAGGAACATGTTAATCAGAGACGTGCAGCATGTGATGATGAACTAGAAATCTTACCTGATTGATTCTGTTGATCATCAGATCAACAGAATCAGTAGGTATGATTTACCTAGATTATCGAAAGACATTTGATAAGGTTCTGCTTCACAAGATAATGCTGAAAATAAGGGGTTGGTAATATTAGGGAATATGCTCGTATATCTGTGTGTGTTATATATATATATATATATATATATATATATATATATATATATATATATATATATATATATATATATATATATATATATATATATATATCCAAGGGGTGGTTGGGGTTGATTGCCCATGTAATGCCACTCAGGGATGAGTGAGGCTGGTCACTTTTATCTTAAATGTCGGGACCAACTGCCTAACCCCGGGCTCCTACGCTCCTCATGTGGCAATGTAGGATTGGATGAGGGATATATATATATATATATATATATATATATATATATATATATATATATATATATATATATATATATATATATATATATGAGTGAATAGTGATGGATGGAGTATCTCAGATTTGTTGTATGCTGATGAGGCAGTGCTACTTGCAAATACCGGACAAGAACTTGGTAGACTAGTGCATAGTTTTGCTGATGTCTGTGAGCATCGTGCCTTGAGAGTAAATGTAGAAAAGAGTAAGATGATGGTAATCGAGAGAAAAGGTGACTCCCAGTGTGATGTTACAGTGAATGGAGATAGACTGGAATAGTTGAGAGAGTTCTAATACATGGGTACAGTGATGGAAATGTGAGGAAAATATGCAAAAGAAGTGGAAAGCAGAGTGACTCATGGAAGAAAAGTAGCTGGTGCTGTGATGGCCTCGATAAGAAACAGAGGCTTAAGTGTAGCAGCTGCGTGAATCTTACATGGAGGAGTGTGAGGTTTTAGTGTTGCAGTTGCGCGAGGCTTACATGAAGGAGTGTTAGTACCAACTTTAACATATTACTGTGAGGCTATGGTGTGGCTTGAAAATGAAAATTCAAGAGTGACAGCAGTGGAGACGGAACTGCTGATGAATGTATGTGGAGTACAGAGAGTGGATAGGATACGAAATAATGCAATTCGTGGAAGATGTGGAGTGAGGAAGTCTGTGGACACCAGGAAGAGAGTGTACTGAGATGGTATGGCCATGTGGAGAGAATGGATAATAGTTGAGTGGTAAAAAAGGTATGTCTGAGCGAATTTGCAGAAGGGAGGAGGCAAAGTAGGCCAAGGAGAAGGTGGAGTGATATGGTGGATGAATGTGTGAGGAAGAGAGGTATGGAAGTAGGTAAGGGAGTCGTTGAGGCTAGGCGACTGACAAGAGATCGAGCTGGTTGGATGAAAGTTGTGAGAAGAGGCACATGATCAGGGATTTGGCACCCCTTTTTAACGTGACAGCGTTCGGATTGACTCTGTTGGATACTTTTATGTAAAGCATGTGGTGACAGTTTTTGGCGTATCACACAGAGGCAGGATTCCGGGGGCTTGAATGATGAGTGAATGGAAGCGTGGCCCATTGAACTGGGCAGACTTGGGCTGTCTGGACTTCGCTGCTCCTCACCCCTCCCTAGGGTGAGAAAGGAGGTCCGGATGATGATGATGGTGATGATTTTATATATATATATATATATATATATATATATATATATATATATATATATATAGAGTGTGTGTGTGTGTGTGTGTGTGTTATATGGACTTTGTACTCTCCCCTCCCCCCCCAGAATCCTCCTTCCTCTCCCTCCATATTCCTCTCTCTCCCTGACTTCCCAATCCCATTACCTCTCTTTATCTTCCTCCATTCCATCATAACACTCCATATCCCCCGTGGTCGCCAGTAACCCCAAGAGCCATATCCCATACTCACAACAACGGAATCTCATGTCTATTTCATCCACACCAGCCTTTCCCCTCTCTCCCTACCCTCCCTTTTCCCTTCCTCCGTGTCCTGTCCCCGTTTTTCTCCTCCTTTCTTCCCCCATTATCTCATTACATTGTACCTTTCGTCTTATCTGATTCATCCTTTCTAAATTCATTCCTTTATTTGGCTCCTCTTATCCTTCCCTCACTTCCACTCTCCTTAACTTCCCCTCCCTCCTCTCCCCTCTTTTTCCCCTCTAACCCAACCCTCCTCTTCCCTCATTCTTATTTTTCACGTAGCCTATTGTCCCTACCTCTCATCCACTCCCCTCCCTCCGCTTCCCGTCCTCTCCTTTCCACTTTTTCGTGCCTTTTCTATCATCCTCTGACCTCTTCGTCCCTTTTGACCTTTCCCTCTCCCTTCCTCTTTCTTCTTCGTCCCCTACCCCCATCCTCTCCACTCCCCGCTACCTCACTCCTTCCGCTCCCATTCACTCTTCCACCCCTCTAACCCCCTCTTCTCGCGAACACTCACGCTTTCACTCCTCTTTCACCCCACTTCCCGAATCCAGCCCCCAACGAGAATGTAAGTGCCTCCTAAAGGGTCAAAAGAGGTCACAAACTGGCCATTCACACTCTTGTTCCTTTGGTTGTCGTTTCCGGGGGAGAGGTATTCATAAAGGATTTTAGCTAATATTTCCCAGAAACTAGACGCAGTAGCAGATCCTTATTTGCGGATTCATATTGTTTGGTTGTATTTCTTCGCCTTAACAGTTACTGAAGTATCTGTGATCTGTATGGTAGGTGAATGAGTGAAGATTAATGATTTGACAAAGTTTCGTACTGACACTTAAGCTTGGAAAGTTCAGTTATACGATGCCAGAGACTTTCATGGGAGTTCAGAGGAAAGCAAATAACAACAGACCTATTGTTCCTGTCGACGCTGTTTGTTATATATGGTGGTTATAACTAAGCTGTCAGTTTTATGAGTCTGAGACAAGGGTGACAATGCAGGAGTATTCTCCAGCCATCTGGTCCTCCACCCGAAACTGACATGGAATAATGAGGAGGAATACTGGAAGTTTCGTTCAGAGGGATGAATGAAAATCATATTTTTCACTATCTTAACATATAAGGGAAAGTAACAATCAGCCCTTTTGTAGTCTGGCACTTTCTCGTATCTGGCCTTAACTCACGTCATTCACTTTGAGATTGATTGTATGTGATGATCGCAAGTACAAAATTCATCTCCTACCATAGCATTGCTAGCAAAATTGTCTGGTGTGGCCAAACCAAGGTTTAATATTAACCACGTGTTGGACGGTTTATGTGCTGATGCATTTTTTTTTTTTTTTTTTTTTTTTTTTTTTTACTGTGCAAGGACAGGGTTTTCATACATTTGAGAACTGGTAAATTTAAATAACCAGATATTACAGTATTTTTGGCGCAATAGATTTCAGCAGTTAGATTGTATATACACTTTTCTGGTGGTGTCGCTTGATTCTACTGGTGGACGAGGAATTTAGCCAGGTGTCATTTCACTCTGAGATAATTCCAAAATTGGGTGTAAATGCTGTCGGTATTATTGATGGATGACTTGAAATTTTAGCTGTAATGTTTAACAGTACGCCGTCCCCCATTTTGTGATTCCTTCCATTACTATGAATAATATAACCCGGTCGATAATGCTCTGCTAGAAAATCTCTTGGTTCGTTATTTTCAGGTATTATGATTCCCTTGTGCCAGTTACATCACAGTCCTCGTGAGGAGCATGTACCCCTAAATTATAACATATAAAAGATGACCACAAGAGTCCAGATGAGTTTCCAGAGTTTCAGTACGTGTAAAAGACAGCATATTGAGATGCAATATCGCAGTGTAAGTCTTTCATATGGGGGAAAAAAAATTGCATCTCACTTTAAACTGTTTACACACAATGTATTTTTGCAAAACCATTAGGACTGCGGACACTGCATTTCACAAACTACACACATTTGACATGAAAAGCTTTAGTGCGTTGATGGTGACAGTATTAACATGCCCAGGCACCTGTAATTCACTCCTGGGAGAAAAAATCGTCCCTCGTTACCTGCAACAGAATACTGGAAAAGACGCGACTTTAATTGGGTAGTATGTACATGGAAAAAAAAAAAAAAAAAAAAGAGGTTAAAGGAAAAGGTGGTAGAGAGACTCCTAAGCCCACATAAATACGCTCCCAGAAGTTTGTACGAGGAAGAGACCGCATCATCATCATCACCCTCTTTCCAGCATAAGGATGAGGTGACGTAGGGACAACAAGAGCTGATGTGTAGCATGTAAAAAGTCTCAAATGAAGAGGTGCCACAAAGCCTCGTATAAACCCCACTAGAATCCGCTGCCAGGAGTGTGTGGTGAGCGGGGAGAACATAGTGGAAGCAGTATAGAGGTAGATTCATCCCTTTACGAGCCTGGTTGTGACAGCGGAAAAATTGATAGACTGAAACACGGAGCTGAAAGGGAGTGTGTGTGTGTGTGGGGGGGGGGTGATGTCAGAGTATTTGTGTGTGTATGTGTGTGTATTGTGTTTGTGTATGTGTGTGTGTTTGTGTATTTGTGTGTATTGTGTGGGGGAGGGATGAGAGTGAGAGGCTGGTGACACTGTGCATAATTATAAGCCGGTTGCTGTATATTATAATGTTTGAGAGAGAGAGAGAGTAGAGGACAAAGGGTATAGTGGGTATTTAGTTAATTCACAGTTCATTGGGTCCCTGTCGATGTGACACTGGCTACACGGCATGACATCAGGCTCCCATGGCCACATAACCACCCTCTCTCTCTCTCTCTCTCTCTCTCTCTCTCTCTCCCATTCACTGGCACACACACACACACACACACACACACACACACACACACACACACACACACAAAATTCAGTGTTCAAGTTTTTTTTTTGCTTTTTCTTCTGCTATATTGCCCAGTACCCATATACTCGTATATTTTCTAATCTCTCTCTCTCTCTCTCTCTCTCTCTCTCTCTCTCTCTCTCTCTCTCTCTCCAGAGACCCGGACAACGCTGGGCGCAATGTAGTCTCTATTGACTAGTTTATTAATTCTCTCTCTCTCTCTCTCTCTCTCTCTCACACACACACACACACACACACACACACACACACACACACACACACACACACACACAGCTTTTGCAAATCTGGCTTTTCACTTCAGTCATACCAGTGGAAGCCCCCTTTTGCAGAACCTTTTTATGGCTTTCCATAGTTTATAACATTTTTACATATCCTTCTCTTCTCCACTTCCTTAACCATGCACGCCCCCCTCCCCCCCTCTGGGTTCTTATTAATCATGCTGGCTCCTCACTTCTTTCTCTTCTCTCGTATCATGCAATTTCCTTCTCTTTTTACCCTCCCAGTATTTCGCTCTCCATTTCCTTAATTATGCACGCTCCTCAATTTTTTTTCCTCTGTAGTCTTTTTTCAGTTATGTTCTACTCTCTTTTTCTCTTTTCTGTCATGCAGTTTCCTTCTTGTTTTTACTGTTTCAGCAAATCTCTCTTGCCTCATACTTTTAATCCGTGTCCCTTCTGTCCACATCCCTTTTCACAATATTATGTCTGTATTCCCCACACTCAACGCAGTCTTACCAATAACCCAATCTCGCGCGCGCGCACATACACGCGCTCACACGCGCACACACACACACACACACACACACACACACACACACACACACACACACACACACACACACACACACACCCGCGCGCGCGCGCTGAAGTGGTGAAAGTAAGGAAAGGGAAACAAGAGTCGAAGAAAAAAAGGATTAGAAAGGAGGTGGAAAAAATAATATAAAACAACCCAAAATTGGTGAAAGATTCAGCAGATATCAACAAATCTATGGTAATCAGTGGTATGGATGAAGAGGAAATGAATAACAAAATTTCGAGAGACAAAAAGATGGCAGATATAATAAGCATATTGGAGGAAGTATCAGGAAATCTGTGATAAAGACATAGAGGAACACACAAGGTTAGAGAAATGTGAGAAACATAAGGCCCCTGAAAGTAACCTTCCAGAGTGTGAACACTGTGGAGGAAATACTAAAAAATGCAAACGATCTCATGGAGAAAGAAGAATTTTAAAAAGTATGGATATAAAGATGCCAAACTCAAGAGGAATTGGGAATAGTAAAGGACAAGAGGGAGGAGGCAAAAACAATGAACGAGGGAAGATCAGAGGAAGAGTAAATTTTTTTTACAAAGTAATTGGATTGTAGAAACGAAAGTAGTACATAGCCAACAGGGAATAAAAAGGAGGAAGGTAGTAGACCTAACTTATGGCAAGTATGTAAACAAGATGACGAAGTTGATGTACTCAGATGTAGATGGAATGGTGTCTAAATTATTACATATGGAAGACTATACCAAAGAAAAGGAACCACATATTATTTTGCCTAACAAACAAAATTAACCCCAAAGATACCAAACGATAACCTAAACTTAGAGGAATACAATATATGGAGAAGGGACAAATTTAATTATAATCTTAAAGAAAAATCTACAAGTCAAAGAAATAAAAATAGATATACCCTCACAAGTAGAACTGATTGCGTTTGAGATTAACACATCTGAAGGGAAGTTAACTGTGGCAAATTTATACATGTCATCCAAAATAGCGACTTGGGAGAGAGGTAAATATGAAGACCTGGCAGAGAGTACAATTCAGAGTTTAAGAACATTACTACATAGAATGGAAGAGTAATCTGAAAGAATTATATAAACTGGAGATTTCAATACAAATATGAATTGGAATACTCTAGGTGTAAGAAGCCATGAAAGCTGTTGGGATTAAAAGCTCCTGGATCTTGTGCAGGAGTTTTTCCTAACAGCATGTAAAGGAAAACACCAGTAAAAGTGAACTTATGGTCCATCAGTACTAGATCTTATATTTACTAGGCAAGAAAATGAGACTGACAGTATAATGTATCACCCTCCATTCGGCAAAAGCAACCATGCTGTATTAAATTGCAGCTTCAGAATTGCATATGACATAGTTGCCAGTAATGAGAGTTACAAAAAGAGGCTAAACTACAAAAACGGCAACTATCATGATCTGAGGAAGTACTTCTTAGAAATGGATTGGGAAAATGAGCTTAGAGGACAAGATATAAATGTTATATAAAGAAAATTCTGTGATCTTTATGAAATAGAAGTCCAAAACTACATCCTCCAGCACAAAGAAACAGAAATGAAAAAGAAATGGTTTAATTCAGAATGTAAAAAAATCAAAAGAAAGAAGATTTTCTGTGGAATGGATGCAGAAAACACAATAGTGAGAGGGCATACAACAACTATAAACAGACAAGAAACGATTATCCAAGGATAAGGAGAGAAGCTCAAAGACAGTTTGAGGAAAACATTGTAAATAAAAGTAGTGATCAACCTAAGCTATTTGACAGCTACATTCGAAGTAAAAACCAAAGTTAAGGATAAAATAGAGTCTATTACAGACGAGGGGATCATCATACATAAGAGAAAGATATTTGCGAAGCAGTAATAAAAATTTTCAATCAGTTTTTATGGAAGAAAATAACTTTGAGAGAGATGATATGGAACATGCATGCCCACACATATTACCATATATACAAACGTCAGAAAACGTAGTACAGGAAGAGCTAAGTACTGTAAATTAGACAAAGGAAAAGCAAATGGTCCTGACAAAATTTCAGGTTAGGTTCTACATGAATGTGCAAAAGAGTTAGGTAGACCAATATATTTCATATTCAAGAAATCCTTAGGTCAGGGTAAACTGCCTGCTGTTTGGAAGAAAGCAAACATTGTTCCTCTATTCTAGAAAGGGAATAGACAGAATCCACTCAACTACCGACCAGTGTCACTGACCAGTAATGTAAGTAGGGTAATAGAAAAGCTGATAAGAATTGAGTAAACCATCTAGAAGAACATAGTATGATAACAGAAAGACAGTTCAGTTTTAGAAAGAGAAGGTCATGTGTTACTAATCTATTAAGCTACTATGATAAGAGTTGCAGAAACATTACAGAAAAGAGAAGGATGGGTGGACAGTATCTATCTAGAAAGCATTTGACAGAGTACTGCACCAAAGACTTTTATGGAAACTGTACCATCAAGGAGGAATCCAAGGCAGCCTGTACTGTTGGATGCAAGATTTTCTCAGAAAAAGGAAAAGGAGAACAGTACTAAGGGGAAATTACTCATCATGGAGGGAAGTGATTAGCGGAGTTCCACAGGGTTCGATGCTGGCAGCAGTCAGCCTGCACTGTTGGATGCAGGATTTTCTCAAAAAAGGAAAATGAGAACAGTACTAAGGGGAAATTACTCATCATGGAGAGAAGTGATTAGCGGAGTTCCACAGGGTTCAATGCTGGCAGCAGGTACTTTTTATGTATATATAAATGACAGTTACATTGGAAATTGAAGCTATCTAAATATGTTTGCTGATGATGCAAAAATACAACGAACTACTAACACAGACTGTTGCAGAGAGCTACAAGAAGAATTAAATAAACTTCGTGAATGGAGCAATAAATGGCGGAATTCAGTGTGAACAAGTGTCTTGTAATTAAATTTAGTAAAAGTGGAAAAAGACCAGATTGGGATTATAAGTTCTGAAATTCAACCCTACACATATCAGAAAGAGAGAAGAACCTAGGAGCGATCATCAATAACAGACTATCTCCGGCTGACCACATCAGGGAGAAGGTACGTAACATGTATACACTGCTTGCCAATATGAGAATAACATTCACATAATTTATATAAATGAAGACATGCTGAGAAAGATAATAACATCATTCATTAGACCAGCCCTGGCGTATGCATCAGTAGTCTGGAATCCTCATCTCAAAAAACACAGATAAGATTGAAAAAGTACAAAGGACAGCTACGAGATGGGTCCCAAGCTTAAGGGATCTAAGCGACGAAGAAAGACTAGAAAAATAGAGTCTACGAACACTACAGGAGAGAAGGAGAAGAGGAGACATGATTATGGTATATAAATGCATCTCAGAGAAAGAGAAAATAGACATAAATGAATATATAACCTATGACGAAGCATCAGCAACAGGAAACTGAAAAAAAAAAAAAACGTAAAAAGAGAGGCAGTAAAGACGTAAGGAAATTCAGTTTCCCAAATAGGACAATTGATCAGTGGAATGCACTACCGAATGAAATAGTGTGTGCCCAAACTATTTATAAATACAAGGATGTGTATGATAAAAATTATTTAATACACGGGACAGTACGAGCATAACTCATTCCTGTGAAGATGCAATTAGGTAAGAACAATTAGTTAAGAACACACGTTATTCCCCTGTTCTGCCCCTCCTTCTCACAGCTTGTGTGTTCGTCTAATTCTCCCTTTCGTGTGAATAGTGTCCAGTGTCCATCCTTCCTATCGTTAACATCACACGAAGTAAAAGAGAGGAATACAACGCAAAAGAGAAAGATGTAAAGCAGGTTGAGATTAATATAAATGGTCTTTTCGGCAAAATAAATAAAGGGTGATATATCGGCTGTAGTTTCATAGCAGTTTTTATACAGTAAACGATCTGTAACATTGACAAGCTTTGACGTGAAAAGAAAATGGACTAATCAAAATGTTTTTAAGGAAAAAAGACAAAAAGCTATAACTAATTACTATCTTTAATTATAATAAGAATTCTCTCTCTCTCATATATATATATATATATATATATATATATATATATATATATATATATATATATATATATATATATAATATTTCCCTGTTGTTTTTGCTGGGAATGGCAGCTATTCACTCCGAAAACGTTTAACCAGGTGACTACGTGAATTTTATCCACAGCTTAGTTTAGAGCAGTTTTCAAGGCAAATAGCACTGCCCAATCATTCTTTGTGTTCGAGGATGTAATTCCTGAGAGCCGAAATCGTCCGTTGTATATCGGTATAAGTGCAAAGCTGTAATGCTTCGTAAATAGGAAAGACGAAACGTCACCTCAAAACACGCATCTGTGAACACTGGTCGATATGTTCAAACAAACTGCCATATTACTGGCCCGCCATCCACAGCTATTCGTAAACTGGCTCATGACAACGACCACCCAAGTCCACGGAGAGTTTTTGTGTGCTGACCAGTTCCTCAGACAGTGGCCTGTTAATTCTGGAGTCCCGTCTGTCATATAGGGACAAGCCTACTATCTACAAAAATTAGGTGTCTAAAGAATTCCTGGGGTTTTGAATTCTATGTCTTGGACGCTTCTTAGTATTGTTATTTTATTTTTATTATTTTTTTTAGTGTGTGCTAGTGTATAAGTAGGTTTGTTGCGAAAAAAAAGTTTTGCAAACCATTGCGTTGTCTAGTGTATATATTTTTTACGTTTACGTTAGGATTTTCATGCTAATATATATGCGTGTATGTATATTTATTTATACTTTATTTTTGTTTATGTAATCATTTATTTTACTGTATGTGTGACAGGTAGAAGATGGCAGGTTACCATCATCCCTGGAAATACAACAGTGGAATGGGGCGAAAAGCCTGCTAATTCAGCTTACCCAACATTTACAGGTGGGAGACTCAACACCATTTGCACATTCAAAATCCCGGGTGAGACTAATGCATATGCATATATCTTCTTCACATGTATAATCTACTCCCCTAGTGATTCCCTGTTTGTTGTGCAGATGACTGAAAGGGCGGGATTGGGGTCAGAAATTGTTTCTTTCTTGTGTGAGCTATAAAAAGAAATAGGATGAGAATGAGATGGTTGTTTGAAACGAACACTGTGGTGCTTGAATAGACGTGGATGTAATGATGATGATGAAAAGTGCGAGATAGATCATGAAAAGAAACTAGATATAATGGCTTTTAATATAATCAAGCTGAAATGAAAAAGATAAAGAGGTGTTTGAATATGTGAAGGAGAAAAACTATGAGATTAACGGGAGTGTAGGAGCAAAAAAAAGGGGGGGCTGCAATACCGATGAGATAAGAGTTGGAGGGTGTGAGCAACAGCAGAAAGGTAAATACAGGGTTGGTGTAGGTTGGGGTGAAGGTAAACAGTGAGTGGTGGGTAATAGTCACTGCTTTTAAACCGGAGTGTGAGAGAAGTGCATATAAAAGAAAAGGATTTTCAGGTACATTATTACCCCACCCCTCTCACCTTGGAAGCATCGTATTATATTTTTCATTCTTTATCTTTTAACGGATGTATTATACTTTGGGTAGACTTTCGTAACTGAAGGGTGTAGATATCGCCATCGTTAACCATTTCGCTAACCTGGGCTCTCCTAAGATAAGAAAAATAATTTGAAGGTGGCAAGGATACACTCAAATAAGAAATCATTAAAGCAAAAGTGTTAAGGGAAAGTGTGGGAGGTTATGAGGTAAGGGATTTGAATGCAAGTGTAGGGATGAAGCATTGGGGAACTAGTAGGACAGCATGGAGCGTTAGGCATGATGAAAATGGGTAACTAGCCTACCTGAGTTCAGGAGGAGGGTTAGTGAATGGAAGCACGTGAAATAAGAAATGAAACGACCGTAAGTATACATGGATGAGGTCAGTAGACAGACACTAGTCACTAAAATGGACTGAGTGTTCATGGATAGGCTGCTTGAAGTAAACGTCGCTAGGAGGGGAGCAGGAGCGATGTCAAACTCACATTTTGATCGGAAGAATGGTGATGAAGTGTAAAGGTTATAGCAAAAGACGTGTGTGGAAAATAAATCATGAAGGTGAGTGAACTTAGAATGAGATGTATTGGCTGAAATTTGAGGAAAGAATGAGAGAGAAGTGGCATGAAGTTAGAGAAACTGGATTAACAAGCAGAAGAAATGTTGAAAAAGTTTGAAGAAGCGGAAAAAGTTTGAGGAAGCGGAATTCCAGAAAGCGTTTAATGAGGAGAGTGGATGGAGGAAATGGAGAAAGTATCATGGGTGGTGGAATGAGGAAATTTTACACCTGATTAAGAAGAAAATGGTATTGTTTGGGCAGTATTTGCAAGGAAATATACAATGGTGAGGATGCAAGAAGTCAAAGTATTGCAGTTCAGAAGGAAAGAAAGTTTGAGATTAGGTGAAGACGTGTGGAGAATAAATGGTGCGAGGATAACGAGAGAATATATAGGCAGTAAAGGGAACAAAAGTAGTAGCAAATTTGGTTGAGGTGAGGAAAAGAATCTAAGTATCTTGAAAAGCTCTTGATTGTAGGTATTGACCAATTGTCGATGATGAAAATCCTTGTTAGTTAGATATAGCCTACATACAGTAGTGAGGAACTCACTTGGCTATTTTAAGTTAGGAAAGGAGGAGGTAGAGAAAGCACAACAGAAAATGAAATGTACGAAAACTTGGGAATTGGATGAGATTGCATCAGAGAGCCTTAAGAAAGGAGAGAATAATAATGTGGAGTGGTTGGTTAGACTTTTCAGTGTGTTCCTGAAGCGAGGTGAGTAACCTGAAGATTGGCAGAGAGCGTGTATCGTGACGCTGTACAATGACAAGAGTGACGGAAGGAAATACTGTACTCTAATTATATAGGTATACATCTTTTTACCATACCAGGTGTGGTGTGTGGAAGACTGGTGACTGGGAGAAGTGCAACTCACAGAATGTCATATGAAGGAGGAACGGAGAGGTTTTAAGCGTGTCAGGAGGGGAGGAGTGCAGATTAGGTGTTTGCTTTGGAAATCTTGTATGAAAAGTTTGTAGAGAAGGGAAGGGATTTGATGTAGGCTATGTGGACCTGGAGAAAGCAATATGACATATGATTGAGTTGCCTTGTGGTATGTGCTACAGATGTATGGGGTTGGAGGAAGACAAATGTAGTGAAGGATTGTTGGGGGTAAGTTACTCGTATGTGTGCGAGTGAAAAGAGGGAGAGGGGGAATCGTTTGAGGTGAAAGCGGGTTTGCTTCACGAGGGCTTAGCGTGGCATCTCCATGATTGTTCAGTCTGTTCACGGATGGGCAGAGGAGGGAGGTAAATATATGGAGAGGGATAGCTTTAAGGGATGCAAGGAGAGGATGAGATCAGGAAGCCAGTCTGCTTTTGTTTGCAAATGATACAGCATTAATCTGAAGAGTTGATGCGAGGGGGAAATTGAAAGTGATTATGAAGAAGAGCAAGGTGAAGAGATCTAGTTGATGGACAAATCACACTATGACAGTATCCCTAATTATAGAAGATGTGGAAGAAGTGGATCGTTTCTTGTATTTGGAGAAAAACACAACAGCAAATTGAATTCTGAGCTGAAGTAAACCATCAAGAGAAATGGCAAAATTATTATGGGTATTGGAGTACATGTGGACGGAAAGAGCAATGTCTGCTTGGGCAAGGATGGCTTTGTATGAAGGCATAATCGTGCCGACTGCACTGTGTAGATGCATAGCATGGACCGTAAATGCTAGCTAAGCACCTGAAAAGGATGAGAGTGTTGGAAATAAAGGACCTAAGGTCTGTATGTGACAGAAATAACAGGGCGAGGTGTGTTTAAGTAAACGTAATAATGAATAAGGTTGGCCAGTGTGTGTTAAAAGTGGTGTGGCCATTGAGTGAAAGAGTGGGTTGTGAGTGAATAATGAAGATACAAAGAAACAGAGGGAGTGAGAGGAAAGGGAAAGCGAAGGAGGAAGTGGAAGGTTAGTATGAAAGCCATTTGAACAATAGAGTTGTAAGCAACAAGAATGATGATGAGAGAGTATGGTCTATAGTAAACTGAAATGATGTGATATCTGGCGGAAATTTAATGTCAGTATCAATAACAGACAAGGTGAAGTGATTGGGATAAACGGCTGAATGATCAGAGGAGCCTGGTTACCTCCTCTGATGAAGTTGTACGGTGGTTCTATATTTACCTGTCTCTGTATGTCTGTGTGTTTGTGTACAAGATATCTCAAAAAGTTGTTGTCAAACTTCAGTGAAATGTGGTGGATAGGTGGGCGGTGGGTCAAGGAATATTTTATTACATTTTGAGGGGGATCTGGATCCGGATACAGGAATAAATTATAAATTTTAATTTGCGTTATCGGAGGTATTCTCTCAGAGACTCTCTGTGAAACCGTAAAAGTATTTTTTGGTAGAAGAGAAGAATTACAGCAGTAGTTCATAGATATTGTTGGCGTTGGCGGAGGGATGCATTCTGAATGTTTTCAAGTTGTAAATGTTTCAGACTTGCTTTACTGTAAACCATTATATTGGACAGCTTAAGAAATTGAGTATAGGTGAATTAGGTTGCTTTCTCTTGTCATCGCTCGTCACCCAGCACGACAAAGTTACAGGACGCATTAAAAATGGAGATAATTATTTAAGGTACACACACACACACACACACACACACACACACACACACACACACACACACACACACACACACACACACACACACACACACACACACACACACACACACACACACACACGGCGATTTGTTTACACAAGAATGTATAAATTGTAACATACGTTTTCCTTTCCCTGAGAGAGAAAGAGAGGGGGGGGGGTGAGGGAGAGGGAGGAGAGACCCGAAAGGCACACCTTTCCTCATTCCCCAGTCACAGTGACGGTGAAGTCCAATTTCTCAAAACCAAAATGATTCTCTCTCTCTCTCTCTCTCTCTCTCTCTCTCTCTCTCTCTCTCTCTCTCTCTCTCTCTCTCTCTCTCTCTCTCTCTCTCTCTCTGTCACACACACACACACACAGATTTTACACTCAAGGTTTGTATATTTTCCCCAGTACATGTATTTTGCGTCCATGGATATCGTCATTAATTATTCAGCCAGATATCATGATAGCTGTTAAGTGTGTGGGGGGATGAGGGTAATTGGGGTGATTAATGTGTGTGTGAGTGGGGGGGGTGAATGTGAATGAGTAGGGGGACGCTTAATCTGCATGAGTAAGGGGGTGATTGCGTGTGTTGGGGGGGGGGGGACAGAATACTAGCTAATCCTTCCAATAGAAAATCGCACCAAAAAGTGTAAGAGTTCACAGCATGCCTGTTATAATAGAAGAGGGATGCAATCAGACGATATAGAAGAGTGGTGACCATTAAAATGGCAACACAAGAGGGAACAGTGAAGAATTTGTATTTTGCTTTACTCAGGACGCTGCTTTGCGAGAGGCCCAAGGCTTCTATGAAATTGTTTACTCTCAGACGAGAGGGACAATCAACCCACCTCGCAGTGACAGCAGAGCGTGGCAACCGTCCGACTTCACCCTGACAGCAACCTTGACGGAACCCTGATATGCAGATTGCTTTGACTGTTGAACTGACAGACGACGTAATTACTCAGAAAGCTACTGTTCTAGCGATGTTTGACGCCTTTGAATTGTTCTAGGACCTAGCAACAACCATTACCCACACTGGTTGTTTAATTAATTTCCTGTCTTGAAGTCATCAGCAGTTCAGGTAGCAGTACGGTACTAAAAACACAGACAGAAAAGCTTAGGCAGAGATCCCTGATGACTGACAACGGACCCTGGTGCTGAAGATGCTGGAATTGCTTAAAAGCGTTGACATGAGAAATGATAATGTTCTCATCACTGCATGTAAGGTCAGTATAGCAAGTCACTGCCGTCATTAATACCTGCACTAAAGTTATCATTGTCATATGCCAGCGGAAGTGGAGCTCTAAGGAAGGAATACATAAGCTTATCCTTCCTTGTTGCACATCCAGGCATGAACATGCATCCCCTTCCAGCAGAAGGACCACGTGACCAGCCTGTCATTGAGAACTCTGAGCAGTTATAAGCCCAGAGGTTTAGGGGCACCAAGAACAAAAGTCTTTGGACGACTGATAGTAAAATACAGTATCGACATCATCAGCGGTCAGCAGACACACAGTTGACAGCTGTTCTTAAAAAAGCCTCACCAGCTGCAAGAATCCTTAGTGACATCAGAGTATTCTGTTTCTGACCACAGAGTGCACACTGTTGCTGCCTGTTCACCCTGTACACACTGTATCCACCAGTGTGCCTTGTGCTTATTGCTGCTATGTTCTGTCTGGTAGAGGAGAGTGTTGTCTCAGTAAGAAGACGCAAGAATATTTGTTAATAAATATGTTCAAGAACATTGTGATATAATAAACGGGCAGCAGGCAAAATAACTGAATGACGTTCAGAACCTGCATTTTTTACAAAAGTGTTGCTTCCTCCCAGCATAGTCAGCGGCCATAAATTTATCAGCCTCGGCAACTAGTTCCAGGGGACCAAACACCAACCCAGTTATCATGAAGATTATTTTTCTGTGTCCTGTCTGCCACTGTACGCGGTTTCATCACTAACATGGATGATTTGACTCTAACACATAAATGTTGAAGCCCAAACGCAGTTGTCGCTGTGGAAAAATTCCTCGGTGATAACACCAGACAACTGTGGCCAAGGTTGTTGATTACACCACGTGTCATTGATAAAACTGGCGAACTGGACAGAGAGAGAGAGAGAGAGAATTGCAGTCTGTATTAAAGGAGTCAGCGTGGTCATCCTGTCATGGATGAGGCATCTAACCTAGAGATCATGTTCTCCAGAATTTGGCTGAGAAAGCGGTAACAGTCAGTTCCATATTACCTCCTTTGGGGTGTACGGTCCCGGAGGATAGGCAGCCATACTCCAGAACACTAAGGATTCAAAATCAAGACTTGAATATGGACTTAGGAGTAAGAGGTTGGCCTACGCAAGGCAGGAAGGTGACTGAGGCGTGAAGGACAGTAGTGGTAGGCGTTGAGGTAGAGAAAGCTTGAGAGGTATAAATAGTTAACAGGTTATCTCAATAGTCCCTGTGGAATAACGCGGTGGGAGAGGATTGACAAATGTAAAAATTCGTGAAGGATGCGGTGTAAAGACTGTGGGAAATACGAAAATCAATCTGAGCAGGTTTTTCCATATGAAGGGAGTGGAGAGTGTGAACAACTGGGGAGTATGTGATAGTATGGTAGCTGTGAGGAGAAGGAGAGATTGAGAAAGAGGGGAAAAGATAAAATAAGGCATTGCCAAACGGTTGAGAAGACGCCAAGTGGTTCGTCTCAAAGTAGGAGTCAGACACCAAAAAAGTTGATGCTTTTCAGGTACCGCCAACATTCTCATATACATAATAACGGGTTGTGTCCCTCAATGATTTATCAAACGAACAAAACACACTAAATTTCCATATCAATTTCTCATCATTCTCAGTTTTACAATTTATGTAATACTTGAATTGATCCCCCCCCCCTTCTGCCACGGCGCCGCCCCCCACCCCACTCCTGCGTTACATAAGCCTTGAATGACCCACCTGGCACCACACTTGACCTCGCAAAAAAGCCAGGGGGACCAGTCTGCCACACCATTTCTCTCCCACACCGCTCTCTCTGCCACATCTCAAAATATTTAGTTTTATCTTGCCTCTCAACGTTCTTCCTCTTCTTCCTCTCTCACCCTTCTCATCGTTCTCCTCCTTTTCCCTTCTATTCATTTCTCTTCTTTCTTCTGATCCTTTTCTTGCTCGTCTGGCTTTTTCACTCCTCCTCCTCCACCTCCTTCTTCTCCTCCTCATTTTATATTCTTTTGGTTCCCTCCCTGACCCCAGTCTCTTCCTTCTACATTTCCTTCATATATTCTTCCACCACCCACGCCTTGCGTCTCCCTTCCTTCCCCTCTACTCTTAACAACTCTCCCCTTTAGTTCTCTCCTCCCTTCTCGTCCTTTCTTTCCACACTTCCCGTAATCCTCCTCCTCCTCCTCCTCCTCCTCCTCCTCCTCCTCCTCTCTCTCTCTCTCTCTCTCTCTCTCTCTCTCTCTCTCTCTCTCTCTCTCTCTCTCTCTCTCTCCAGCGCTACACTGCTCTGAATAATTTCCAGTGGTTGGATCATCCTCGCGTCTCTCCTTTCATTTCATTACCCTCTCTCCTTACATCCTTGTACTCGGATTTTAGTCAGCTTTGGTGAGCTATATTTGAAAGAGGATGATGGTTTATGGTGATTTCTCTCTCTCTCTCTCTCTCTCTCTCTCTCTCTCTCTCTCTCTCTCTCTCTCTCTCTCTCTCTCTCTCGCCAGACTACCCCCTCCCCCAAAGTTTGACGTTTCACATTCTTGGCACAGACTAGACAGTACGTTCCCTGAGGCCTAGCAGTCCTCCAACGTGTTCCACCTTTACCTTTTGCCTGCTTCATAGCTAATAACCATGTTCATGTTGAATTCGTTTCAGGCCTGTTTCATTCAGGACGGTGGGGTGGGATTAGCGGGGAGGATTTTAAGTGACGTGACGAAGTGGTTTTGAAGACGATTCGTAAAGACTACCATAGCGCAGGTAAAGTCTGCGTATTCCTTGTCTTAGTCAGGCATCGATTTCACTTCCTTTCGAAGAGAAGTCCACTGTTTTATCCTCTCCTCCACCTCGTCGTACCTCTTCAGACTCTCTCCATGATATCTCTTAGCAGACCACACCCGCTGACTCTTAATTGTTTCCCTCTCTTTCGTCCTCAGTCATCCCGCTCACATGTTCAGTTTTCCCTCTTTAATAGCATTCCTTTGGCCATCATTCATGCTGTTATCTTTCCGTGGTTATGCTTTTCCCTTCTTTTCTTAAAACACATAAACCTCTCGCCCCTTCACTTTACTGCTGTATCTCCACATCCTCTTTCACGGGTTCATGCTTCTGGAACGACTTCCCACACCTTCTCCTTTCTCTCTCTCTCTCTCTACACACACACACACACACACACACACACACACACACACACACACACACACACACACACACACACACACACACACACACACACACACCTTCCGGCACCCTTCTCAACACCTCTTTCAAGCCCTTTCCCCCTTCCCCCACAACCCCATTTCAATTTGCCCTCTGGCCACCCATTTCCACGCCCAGGCCTCCTTTCAACACCCTTGTCTGCCCACTTCACAAACACTCCTCCCTCCTTTGACCTATTGTATCCCTTCCTCTCAAAGTTTGACCTAATTTCTACATCTTTTGTTATTTATTCCACATCTTCCTCTCCTCCCGCAACACACACACACACACACACACACACACACACACACACACACACACACACACACACACACACACACACACACACACACACACACACACACTGAAACAGCCTCCTCCCCCTTCATTTCTTTCGTTGACCCCTTTAATCTCCCGTGTCCAGCTGGTGCCCTGTTCCCTAAGACTGTATCCGCCTTCTCTCCTCCTTGCACACAGATAGAAAGGAGAGAGAGAGAGAGAGAGAGAGAGAGAGAGGGAGGGAGGGAGAGAGAGAGAGAGAGAGAGAGAGAGAGAGAGAGAGAGAGAGAATTGATCGGTAAAAGTGAATGTGTGATTGAGTGAATAATTGCTCTTTTGTTTTGGCAGCTTCACAAAACAGCCCATATTTGCAGTAAATAAATTGCAATACCAGATGTGCTTTGACATAACGAGAAGATAAAGCTGTATTAAATGTTTACAGAATTTAGGGTGATGAATTGAAACGGTTGCTTTATTGCAGCATGTTCCGTATTATGCTCTCTCTCTCTCTCTCTCTCTCTCTCTCTCTCTCTCACACACACACACACACACACACACACACACACACACACACACACACACACACACACACATTTATGTGCCGTATGAATGTAATTGATGAGGACCAGCACTGTGCGAGTGAAAAAGTCACATACCGTGCCATTTACCTCAATTTTAGAGCTGTTTCACATACTTTTATATTCCACTCCTTTGCCTGATAGCCATGATATAATTTCGTATTTCTCATTGCCAACTAACACCCCTAAAAGCGAAAGTGAAAGGATTGTCTTATTGAATTAAGCGCTGTGGCTGTTTTGGATTTACCATTGCCGAATAATAACGCTGGGCCAAATATTCAGTTCTATAGGCCCATCCCATATTTATTTGTATTTTTTACCGAATACGCCAACTTCGAACTAGAAACGGCATAGTTGGAAATCCCTTTTTAAGTCTTGAAGGTGCACTGGGAGAGGAATTACGGCTCACTCTCTCTTGCCTAGCATCCATCTTTTTGTCTTTTTCCCTCCTTTTATTGTCTGCTGCACCTCTTTCCTCTTTTCTCTATCTCTTCCGTTAGTTCACATTTGTCATTCCCACGCTTTTTCTCTCCTTTCCTCCATTAATTTCTCTGCTACTTACATTTCTGTCCTTTCCTCCATTTTCTTTTCCCTCTGTCTCTCCCCCATCAAATGTGTTCAGCTCACCCGCAGTTAATCTTTCTCCCACCTCTCATATCTTTCCTTCCTGTATTACCTCCTTTTCCCATCCTTTCTTCTCCTTCACAGCTCCTTTCATTATTTTCACCCCGCACTTTCTCTTTCTTTTCCATTGTCTTCTCCCGTACTTGGTTGTCATTTTTTTTTCTCCTTTCTCTTGTCTCGTCCTTTCCTCTTCTCTTCCCATCTCTCTTTCTTCTCCCGCTCCTTCAGTTCGCCATCCGCTTCCCTCCATTCCTCTCCTGTCTTCCACCCTTCTTCAGTTGCCCTTCTTATCCACTCGCTTTCCCTCTTACTTCCTTCTTTACTGTTGAACTCTCTCTTTTCTTTAATCCTCCTCCTCCTCCTCCTCCTCCTCCTCCTCCTCCTCCTCTTTCCTATTGAATTTTTATCTCTTAGCCAACTTTTTCTTCCATTCTCCGTGCATTCCCCTCGCCTCTTCCCTTCCTCCTCTCTTCTCGTGCTCCTCCTCCTTCACTTCCTCTTCTCTCTTCATTCCACGTCTCACTCTCCTCCTTTCCTCCTAATCCCTCTCTCTCTCTCCGTAATTCTGCACCTCGTCCTCTGAGCCCCCTCCATCTTTGCTTCTCCCTACGCTTGTTAGATTACTCTGTTTGCACCTCTCTGAATTCCTGAGCTTTATTATGCCTGTGTCTCAGTTATTCTCCCTCGCTCCTCTCACATATGATGTTGGATACCTTGGGTGCATTACTGCTGACTTTTAGAATTCCCAACATTTTTCTTTTGCTGGATAATGTTTAATTCTCTCTCTCGCGTCTGGACAATAAAGCATTCTGTTTCTGCCTGACAAGGAATAAATCTCTTTTTCTCTCCTCTGGACAATAAATTATATTGTCTTTGCTGTATAATGAAGAGTTCATTGCTGGATAGAAAATAATCCTCTTTCTGCTGGGTAATAATTTTTGTTTGGTGCATAGTAATCTTCTTTCTGCTGCCTCTCTGCTGGACAATACTGGTAGATAATGCCCTGTTTCTCTGCTGGGTAAAGACTAATTCTCTTTCGCTCAGTTGGATTATAAATAATCTTCTTTCTGCTGGCTTATGAATCATCCTCTTCTGTCTGTTGGGCAATGCTCGTAAAAAATGCTGTTTTCCATTTTACTGGGTAATACCCGTACATAATACTCTCTGTGTTGGATAGCATTTAATCCTCTACTCTCTGCTGTGATAATCAGTCATCTTGCTCTTTGTTGTTTAATATTTAATCATCTTTCACAGTTCTGGGTAACAGATAATCCTGGTTCTTTCTGATGGATAATATTTAATCCCCCTCCTCTCTCTCTCTCTCTCTCTCTCTCTGCAGGATAATATATAATTCTTTCTGTTGGATAATAGATAATCCTGTTTCGCTCTGCTGAACAATATTTAATCGTCATTCTGTCCGCCGGATAATGTTTAATCCATTTTCTCAGCAGTGCGAATAATTCCATTTCTCAGTAATTCACTTTCTTCTGGATAATAAATAATCATCTTTCTCCTAAAATGATAAATAATTAGCTTTCTCTTTGATGATAAATAATCCTCTGTCACTTAAGCAATAGGTAATCCTTTCTCATAGGTGATAAACAATTATCCTATTACGCTTAGATAATAATCGAATTTATCATAGATAATAGCTAATCCTCTTTCTCTTAGAAAATGAATGATCCTCTTTCTCCTAGATAATAAGTACCCGGTAATCCTCTTTCTGTCTTTAGCCAGACGCCTTAATCCAGTAAGGGGTGGGCACAAACAGATCGCCTCCATGTGACCCTATCCCGTGCCATTTCTTTGCCTTCTCTCTAACTTACATCTCTTCTTTCATATACCATTTTACTCCATCCCTCCATCTCATCCTCGGTCTCCCCCTCCACTTCACTCATATGCATTCTCCTAGCTTTTTTCTCACTCCCCAACCTCTCCACATGGCCAAACCACCTCAGTGTATTTTTCCTGACACTTCCTATCATGTCCACATCTACACCACAACGCACTTTCACTTTCTCATTTGTCTGCCGGCCTGTCCATTAAGTCCACATGCTCCTCCCAGATAACTCATTTCCACTTCTCTCACTCTTGATTTGAGTCCTTCCAACAAGGTCCTAGCTTCACATCCATACGTTAGAGAGGGGACCACAGTACTGTCATCCAACGACTTTTTTTTTTTTTTTTCATCCGTGCCCACTTCCCTATTTCCCATCACTGCATTCAATGAACCAACGACATTTCTTCCTTAATATACCCTTTCAAGCACTTCATCCTCTAAATTTTCATCCTTACTGATTACACTACCCAAGGGCTTAAATGCACTCTTCATTTCCCTACTACCATGCCCCAGTGTGCATTCAGTGACTTCATTTCTCTCGAAGACCTCCACTTTATTCATCCCTACATTCACCTTAGTCTCCGTTTCTTACTTGCTCTCCCAGACTCAGTCACCAAACCTTGCAGCTCCCCTTCGTCTTCGCTTAACAATACAGTATCACCTGCAAACAACAGAACGGGAAGTTTCCAAATGCCGCCGTGTCTCATTAGTTCCGCTTCAACATCCACTGCCCTACCTTGTATCTCTTTTATAACTCCATTCATATACAGATTAAACAGCCATGAAAACTTTACACATCCCTGTTTCAGTCCAACATTCGGACAGAAAAGTTCACTCAGTTCACCATCCACACGCACTACAGCTGTTGTGCCCTCATACATACTTTTCACGGCATTCGGCAGCTTCCCATTTACTCCATATATTCTTAATATTTTCCCCCTCCTTCATTTCCTCCTCCTTCCCCTCCTCTTATATAAATAATCATCATTCCCTGAGATAATGAATAATCCTTTTCCACTTCCTCTTCCTCGTATAATAAATAATCCTCTTTCTTCTTGGTAATAAATTATCATTTCTCCTAGGAGTAGACTGTAGCACCAGTCGAGCAGGGCAGTACTCCCGAGGTGGATGGAAAGCTGATGACAGGGGGTGCTGGAGCTCCCGTTTCATCAGCCCTCAGGACTAGTTCCTGACCATCCCCCTTTGCTGAACTTTTTCAGTGTCTCAGTTACACAGAGAGTAGGCCAGCATGCTCTCCAGTACAAATTTCTCTATCTATCTTCACCAAACTACATGCACAGTACACACCACACTTCCTATTCAAAATTCACCAAAATGGCGGCAATTCACCCAGCCTCGGAGTCCCCAGGGGGGGGGGACCATAAATGCCCCCGCCATCTGCCCCTCTCCCGGTGACGACTCGAGGTGCCTGGAACCACTGTCTGACTCTCTTCTTCTTCATTTCTACAACATTCGTGGCCTTTCATCTAACTTTCGCTCTGTTGAGCACCACCTCTCCTCCTCTAAACCTCACCTTCTTTTTCTAACGGAGACTCAGCTGTCTGAGGCAACTGACAGCAAACCCTTTTCTGTATCCTCCTACTTTCTCTATACTCATTTCAAAGCCAAAGGTGGCTGTTGTGTATACATACGCAACGACTTATCTTGCTCTCGTGTTCCTGAACTTGATTCTTCTGAATTCTCCACTCTCTGGCTTCGGCTTTCCTGTCATTCTCTGACTAAATATATCTGTGCTGTTTACTTATCCCCTTATTCTACTGACTATCAAAAATTCTTCGACTGTCTTACTTCTACGATGGAACACATTCTGTCCATTTCTCCTTTCTCTGAAATCTCCATTCTTGGAGATTTCAATGTTCACCACCACCTTTGGCTCTCCTCTCCTTTCACGGATCCACCTGGTGAACAAGCCTACATCTTTTCTATCCTTAATGACCTAGAGCAGCTTGTACAGCACCCTACCCGTATCCCTGACCGCCTTGGAGAGAGCTCCAACATACTTGACCTCTTCCTCACAACTAATCCTTCTGCTTACTCTGTTAATCTTTTCTCTCCGTTGGGCTCCTCCGATCACAACCTTATTACCTTAACCTGTCCTATCGCTCCAGTACGGCCTGCGGACCCTCCAGGGAAACGTCGTCTCTGGCATTTTGGAGCCGCGGACTGAGAGGCCCTCAGGCAGTACTTCTTTGATTTTCCCTGGAATGATTATTGCTTCCATGGCCGTGAGCCATCTGAGTGTGCCTTGCGCATTACGGAGGTTATTCTCTCGGGCATGGAAGCATACATTCCTTTCTCATATCCTTTGACTAACGCAAGAAAGCCTTGGTTTAATCACGCTTGTTCTAATGCTGTCCGCAACAAGGAGAAGGCCTACAAAAGGTACCGGAGCCAACCCACCCCTGAATCACATAATCTTTACGTTTCTGCCCGGAATCATGCTAAGTCTGTTCTTCGCTCTACTAAAAATAATTTCATCCATACTAAATGCTCTCAACTCTCCAACTCGAATTCTTCCCGCTCCTTCTGGCACCTTGCCAAAAATCTTTCTAACAACTTTACCTCATCATCCTTCCCTCCTCTTTTCTACTCTGATGGTTCTGTAGCTATTTCTTCTACTGATAAAGCAGATCTCTTCGCACAGACTTTCTCCTCCAATTCCACCTTAGACGATTCCGGTGCTGTTCCTCCATCACTTCCCCCCTCTGACTTCCTCATGGCTGACATTAAAATTTCTTCAGTTGATGTATTTTCTGCCATTACTGCCCTCAGTACTAACAAGGCATATGGGCCTGATGGGGTCCCTCCTGTTGTTCTCAAAAACTGTGCTTCTGTGCTTACACCCTGCCTAGGCAAACTATTTCGCCTTTGTCTGTCAACTTGTACCTTTCCTTCTTGCTGGAAGTTTGCTCTCATTCAGCCAGTCCCAAAGAAGGGTGACCACTCCCAACCCTCCAACTATCGTCCAATTGCTTTAACGTCCTGTATTTCAAAAGTTTTCGAGTCAATTCTTAATAGAAAAATTTTAAGGCATCTTTCGTATCACAACCTTCTTTCCGATCGTCAGTATGGGTTCCGTCAGGGACGCTCCACTGGCGATCTTCTCACCTACCTTTCAGACTCCTGGTCATCCTCCTTTCGGGACTTTGGCGAAAGCTTTGCCATTGCACTTGACATCTCAAAGGCTTTCGATCGAGTCTGGCATAAATCTTTAATTTCCAAACTGCCCTCCTACGGTTTCTATCCTTCTATCTGTGCCTTCATCGCTAGCTTCCTTTCTGGTCGT